>NC_140475.1:750000-812500 GCF_051167445.1 Perissodus microlepis | reverse complement strand
CTGGAGCAACGCTGCAGCACTTGTTTTCACTAATGCTTCGGAGTACTCTCAAGCCTGGCCCTCCTCTGTAAAAAGCTGTGTACTTTGATCTAAAACTAAAGGAATTTATTTTGATAATCTCTTTCAAATTATCGTAATAAACACCATTTTTCATCCTTCATTTCTTGGTGTTTTCCCCTCATTTGTTCATGTGGAGGGAAAGGACATAATTAGCTACATTTCAGTTCACAAATGCAAAGCACTTGTGAAAAAAACGAGGCTTTAAGTCCCGTCTTCTTTTAGAAGCCTACAGATTGACCCTACACTGATCAGGCATAACATCATGACTGCTGACAGTTGGTGACATGATGCCTGTTAGTTGGTGGGATATATCAGGGGGGAAGTGAACATTTTGTCCTCAAAGTTTACGTGTTAGAAGCAGGAATAATTGACAAGCTTCAGGATTTGAGGGAGTTTGATAAGAGCTGAATTGTGATAGCTAGATGACCGGGTCAGAGGATCTCCAAAACAGGCAGTGTGATGCTTTGGTCAATGTTCTGCTGGGAAGCCTGGGGTCCTGCCACTGATGTGGATGTTACTATGACACGTACCACCTACCTAAGCATTGTTGCAGACCATGTACACCCTTTCATGGAAACAATATTGCCTTATGGATGTGGCCTCTTTCGGCAAAGCAAAAAGGGTTCAGGAAGGGTTTGAGGAGCACAACAATGAGCTTGAGGTGTTGAGTTATCTTCCAAATTCTCCAGTGCTGGAAAAACAAGTCCAATCCATGGAGGCCCCACCTTGCAACTTACAGGACAAGACAATCTTTCACTAAACTCTTGGTACCAGACACCACAGCACACCTTCAGGGGTCTGAAGGAATCGTTTTTTGTTTGTTAAGCCACTTAGAAATAATCTATGAATTATTCAAGTAAAACTACATCAATTTCCTTAGAAAAATAATAATAATAATATGGGAAAACTGGATATTAGAGTTAATTTCCCTAAGAAACAGGAACAAATTCTTACACCTGAATTAGAATTAGATTTTTCTTCAAATCATCAGTATATATGGAGGAAGTCAGGACTGAGGTACAGCAGTGAGTGCCTACAGCCATCTGTGAAACATGGTGGAGGCTCTGTCACGGTGCTTGTTGAAATCAATGAAAGTTTGAACAAACACCGTGTAATACCATCAGGAGCATCTGATCCAGACCAAAGGAACATAAATGTTGCTAACCAGATGAAGCCACACATGTTCAAAACACCATTTTAATGCACTTTATTTTTGTGTTTGACTTTTTTAAAGAGAATATTAACACACTGAAAATGCATTGATAAAAGAACCTTTGCGAACAAATGAAAGCTTCAAATCAGACAAGCTAACGTGTGTTTTCAGCAGCCGTACAGCAGGTTGATCCTCCTGATGTCCCAGTAGGACATGCCCTGCCTCTGGCCAATCTGGACGTTGGGGTTGGGGATGGGGGTGATGGTTTCCCTGCCATTGATGGAGAAGGCTGTTCTGTCATAGTGCATTATGGAGGAGTAGTCGTAGGGAGTGTTGAGGTTGTTGGTGTCCTGCTTGTTGAAGTTGTAGGCCATCTGTGGGTTGATGTTCTCCCAGTTGATCCTGACGTAGTAGTCGCGGTCGCTCCTGGTCTGCTCGTGCTGGAAGCCCAGAGCGTGGTTGACCTCGTGCTGGACGACGCCAAAGTAGACGCAGCCCTGCCTGTTGAGAGACAGCACCTGCTTCCCTCCCTGTCTGCCCACAAGAGAGAAGCATCCGTTCTGGCTCTCGATGCTGATGTAGTCGTTGTGGTTCTTACGGTCGACAAAGCGGACACAAGTCTGGCTGTGGAAGGACTGCAAGGCATTTCTGATCAGCTGCCTTTCCCCGCTGCTGTACTCACTGCTGATGGTGAAGGGAATCGTCACCAGGCCGTTGTTGTCTTTCTGCCACAGGCAGCTCTGGTAACTCTGGCATTTAATGGCATTTCTGCTTTTTGGAAGCAGGATGTCTCCTTCCAGCAGGATCTCATTGCTGCCATTGTTTGCGGTCAGAATCCTGGTGGTGATATTGACGGTGTGGTCTTCCTCCACCTGGCCCTCTCCTCCTCCTCTTTCCTCCATGAGAGGATGAGCCTGAGAGAGGCCGAGCAGGAGCAGCAGCAGCAGGCTGACAGAGGGACTCATCTTCAGAGTGGGTCTGGTAGCTGTGGAGCTTCTTTGCAGAGCTGCTGTGGAGAGACTCCTCGGAGCTTCGTGTCTGACACAGTTGAGTCGCGGGTCTTTATACTCTCCTCTACAGGTGTGTCTGCAGGAGGATTATGGGCTGGGGTCCACATCGCTGGGCCTGAATAAACCTGAGAAGGGAGGACCGCACAGACAAACCTACTCTTTCAACATGCTGTGTTATGTCAGGGCTGTGGACGGATCAACACAGTTACTTTACTGGGTGGGACTTGTTTAACTACACATCAGAAACTTCTACAACTAAAAAGTCCTCAAATTCTCCATTTGCAACCACCTTCATTTTCACTTTTATTTTGGACAGTCAGATAATGCATATCTAAAAGTAATATTTTCTCTTTTCTTCATCTGGCTGTTGTGTTTTTCTTCTCATTGACACAGTTAAAATAGTTTGAATTTGCTGTTCATACCATAAATCATCCCTGTAAAGCCTGAACCTTGAAACAATTCCCAGAAAGAAATAGTTTTGAAAATGGAGAGTTTATTGACATTGTCATATATATATGTATATGTAATATATGTTTTATAAAAATGACTGAGTCCAGCCATTTTTATGGAACATGTACACATTAGACTCACACTACAGACAAAGTGCGAAACTGAAATACAACAAAATGTTATGTTGGTCAGACCAACAATCAAATGGCTGAAAGTACAACTCACTAAAGAAACTTGATGATAACTTCACTCGAGGAAGATTAGTCCAGTTCTCGTCTATTTATTTTGGCTTCCTGTCAAATATTTTTGCTTTGCATGAAGAAAAGTCAAATCATTAAATGAGCTATAAACTTTCATATATTTGATTTTACTAGAATGAACATTTGAAAGCATTTGACTTAAAACGAAACGAGGAAACAAATGTGAATAAAATGCTTTTTGTGTACCGTGGTAAGTAATTATGGATTTGGTTCATTACAAAGGTTTCGTTTTTTTCTGTTAAACTTGGCTGAAATGCATCATTATTGTAATAATTTAAACAATTTTCTCTTGTTTTCAGAGAAGCTCAGGTTTACCTTTTTTTCTTCAGTCGTTGAGTCTTTCTGTTCTTCCCTCCACGATTTGTCTTCATTAGGAATCAGGTGCTCACATTTATGTGTGTCCCAAAGAGAAAGCGTCTTCTGACGTTGCAGTCATTGATGTACATTACAAACTTTCCACGACACCACCATCAGGCCACATTTAGTCCAAATCATGACATTCTTCTGGTACACTATATGGACAAATATATGTCCTACTACAGTACCACAGTTTAATTCAGTAAACGTCAGAATGACCAACTCTTTCGTCCATATAGCACATCTGGCTCAAATGAGAAGCTTGATGCACACAATTTGACCAGTTACGTTCCCCTAGCATTCGGTTAGCATTTACTGAGAAGTTGGCTAATCCCATTAAAACCATCACCAGTAAACCAACATGGGTAATCTAAACTTGGCTAACAGCAAACTTGACAATATATTTGTAATATTGGAAAAATTAATAAAGAAAAGAAAAGAAATGCTTTTCTGAGAAGAATTTTTTATATAAACATACACTTTAGGCTGTATAAAGCATGGCTGAGGATTGCTTATCATCCTTGACTGGCTGCCACTTTGAAACCTCGGGATATCGCTGCCATAAATGTTTTTGTACCCATATTTGAGAAATGCTTCGTTTGAGCTATAATAAGACTTAAATGAGTGCGTTAGCAAAAAATCCCTCCTTATATTTTTGAATCAAGGTAGAAACACTTGGCTTAAATATGTTAATTTCTGAGGTAAAGATTGGCATTTTGAAATGGGGACGGTGGGGAACAGTTTGGACTCGGGTGGAAGACCTGCAGTTTGTGCCACTTTCATTTTTAGCCCCCAGAGTTTTCTGCTTGGTCTGTTCACTAAACATAAAGCTATAGCTAGTAGCTAGCTAGCCCATCATAGCAACTGTAAAACAGTACTTGATCCCTTACAAAACAATTTTGTGATTGGTATTCTTTGTTTTTTCTGTAGATTCAACAAAAAACACAGCTAAGCTTGTTGTTTTTGCACTGAGGTAAGCTAACGCTGTACATGGAAGTTTAGCTAATATTTAGCATGTAACTTGCTTATATGGAAATTTTGGCAGTTTTAAGCAAAATATATCAGAAAATGACAAACACTGTGAAACAGTTGATATGAAAAAAGTGTGAATCTTTGTTTTTTAATGTGACAATTGTGTTTTTCCTGAGGAGAAGTTTGTGAAAGGAAAAAAGATAGCAGAAGGGATTTGTAATTTTTTTTATTATGAAACAATAAAACCTTTTAAAGTTAAATTTAGGTCGTTAAAAAGGGAGAAACGTTTTAGCAGTTGTGGTTATTCGACTGAAACTTCGGTATTTACTGTGTTTTCCTCAGCTGACATTTCTGAATGTTTTGGCTCTTTAGGAATCACTTCTTGCCTTTCAGTCTGGTTCCTCTCATATATTAAACTTGCGCCAAAGCTAAACACCACAAAGATGAATATCAAATGCTTTATCTTGTTGACTGTCAGTGTATCCCTGGACTGCTGGCTTCTTGTTTAGAGAAAACAGGGCCATCGGGTGGACTGTCTGCCACATAAGATGTAATCTAAAAAGTGAGCGGTAGTTTGGGTAAATGCCACCCTGGACGTTAGAGATTGAGATTGGAGTCTCTAAGCAATAAAGACAGACACGGATGCAACTAGGGTTTATTACTTTTAATCAATTCAGCTAGCTACAAAATGTCCACCACTTCACACACTGACAGGATACAGAGAGGGAGTCTTTAGTATTACATGCGTTGAGGACATCAATCTCACAGTTTAACCTATTGTGTCATTCAGGTTTAGGTAATTCATCACCTTACTCTAACTACTTGACATTTTGGCGATTTGGTGTGCATAGCTCTAAAGTACAGAAGCAACAAAAAAACCCATTTGTATGTATTTTTTTGTTTCAGAGTATAGTTGTAATTGTTATTTAATATTGTCATTATTCTTACCAATAACAAACCACACGGGGAGAATAAACTTACATATACGGTTTTCTTATAAAAGTAAGGTCTCTCAGAAATATGCGTCTTTGCTTTACATTGCAAACGTTTATTTTTTTTCAGAGCATCCAAAACCTATGATACAGTACACAACCAGTCCTCAGCTTTCATCATATAATCAACATCTTCATCACTGAACTGCATAATCATTTAGAAAACAGGTCATTTTTTTGCAATACAACCCAAAGTCCTCAGTTGTTTCAACTTCATCTCACTTTTTTGATCCCTTTTGCATTATTGTACAACGAGATGGTCACAGTCGGTAAATATATCGAGACAGAAAGAGTGGCACTATTGCAAACTTGCAGGAGTATGGAACGATAAACTGTGTCCTAATACCGAGCATGCGTTTTGTCAATTTGCTACTGCCATGTTATCATTTTTTATATATATTTTTTCAGACAGGTTTTATTTATAAGACTAAAATCTACCATTTGTCATGCAGAGAACGCACAATTCACATCACTTGGAATGCAATGTCTAATACAGCTACAGAGAGTCTAGTTGCACATTGTCTAAACAGTAACTCAGTATGATTGCGATGAAGGAAAATGGACCAAGGACTGCCTTTTGATTGTAAGTGCTCTTTGCCGTCCCGCCCAACTGTACCGCCGCTTAGTGACTCGTGTTTGCCATCGATCTTCTCCTGCTGTTTTTGTGACAACACCAAAATAAGGAGCATGACAGTAGCCTATATGTAATGACACAGTTTTACTAAGACGATACTGAGATACCGAAAAGGAAGAAAAAACAAACAGCTTGTACAGCATTCCTATTATATACTTGTCATCCAGAGAAGTGTACTCGTGTGTATATATATATGTATATATATATGATATGTGAGATATATATATATATATATATATATTTGACATAGAGAATAAAAACTTCACAGGTGAGCTAGAGATCCATCAAGTCAGCACTATATACAACCTTTGGAAAGAATGATATACGGAGTATAAGAAATCATCTTTTTACGAGGACAATCATCTTGAAAAAGCTCGACAGACGACACAGAACAACATTTACAATGGGCGGGGAGGTGATATGTGCATGTGTGCAAACCTAGAAGGTCAATACCATGATGAAAGCATGTCAGCGCCTATCGATGCGTGGCGCGGGACGCCGGGACGTTCACGCTCCGGACTCCGGGCGTTTAGCCACTGCCCAGCATCTTTGTGGCGCGCTGGTTGGCCTCATCGATCCTGGTCTTGTTGGAGTCGGCCTGTGAGAGAGGAAAACGTAATGAGAGGGCTTTGTTGATTTATTCCACAGATCTGTATTTTGGTGTTTTATCTTTAGTACCCGGTTAGACAGATTTCATTGTACTTTTGGTGTGGTAGAGCTTTGAATTTAGAGATGGAGCTTTTTAAAAAGACTATTATGCAAAGAGACCATTAAATATAGAAATGCTTAAGAAAATAAAAGGTAAGACAACTTTTCTTTGCTGTTTCTACATTTTATCTCTGACCCGATTTTAATGACTGTCATTCCTTTATGTCTTAGAATTAAGAGTTGCATAGTTCTGTGTCAAAGGCATTAAGTTATTTAAGTCTTTAGGTTGGACATTATTTTAAAATTTTCTAACCAATCACCAGCATTTCAACAACTACAAATTTACGGGCATATTCACAGCACTCTCGCACATCCTCACAACGTGGCCAATTCGATGTTCTTACTGTTTCAGTTAAACCAAACCAGGAAACAGGGATGTAAGTGAATGTTGGAATATCCATGGAGAAAACCTTGCAGCCTATAAAAGACCAAACCTGGCTGAGCTTTGTGAACCTGAGCTGGTGTCGTATACAAACCAAGCTTTCCAAGCTTTTCCTTCGTGTCCACACTGGTCCAATACTGTTATATTTGCAAGGAGGCAAATCACTAAATAAGCAAGATGACTCAACTTGGCGATTACATGAACCTGGTGCGTTTGAAGAAAAAGCTGAAAAGCTGTGAAATCTCTCGTCATGTGCGTGTACCTTCTCCATGATCCTGTCGATCTGGCGGTTCTGGGTGTCGATCTCGTTGCCCATGTCCAGAGCCATGTGGCGCAGGTTGCCAATGATGCCACCCACCTGCTCCAGGTTCTCATCCATCTCGTTTTCCCGGGCATCGTCTGTTACCCTACCATACAAAAGGTCACATTTATCTCTGCAGTAACTAGTACAGCACATATTGCCACTGCTGTTGTCCATATTTCACCTCTGAACCTCCAAAGAGCAGAGACTGACCGCAGGAAGGATCCTGTTCACTGTGTTTCTTTATTAATATCACAATGTCACAGTGTTAAATATCCAGATATACAATTCCCAATCTTTCAAATATATAGACACAGATTAAAAAAACTGAATGTGAAATATGATATAATCTAATATCCACATTAAAGTCTAAAGCCTGTGTTGTTCTCAAGAATATAGATTTGGATTATAGTTCTCCATCAGGTAATCTGATTACATATGAAGACAACAAGACAAGAACCAGATAATGAATGTTTTTTTCTGCTGCTCCTCGTCTTTATCTGACTTTTCCTTTCAGTCGATTTACAGCTGCTCATGTAGCTAATGTAGCTCGACCTTCAGTAGATGCTGAACTGTGGACTCGTGTTTTTTCTATTAGTCGATGGTATTCAAGTAGAAACGCCTTCATTTGCTCTTTCATTGTTACATTAAGTATCACTAAAGTACTAAAAGCAGAGCTGATTTCAGTACCTGTTAGCGGTGATGGGAATAACGCGTTACTAACGGCGTTACTAACGGCGTTACTAACGGCGTTACTAACGGCGTTACTAATGGCGTTACTAATGGCGTTACTAACGGCGTTACTTTTTTCAGTAACGAGTAACTAATTACTGTTTCTATCGTTACAACGCCGTTACAGTTACTAACAACAAAACGAGGTGCGGTCGCGTTACTATTTTTCAACAAACAGACGGTTGAAGCTGTGTTCAGCTCACCGCACCTTCAGTTGCAGGAAGTAGCTGTAAGTAATCTGGGCGCTACAGCTTTAAGCAGCTGCGCGCTCCCGCGGGCGGCGATCACTTTCTGCCCGACGATCACTTTTTGACACAACACCTGGAGCTCAGGGGGGAAACAATGGCATGAGTGCTGCTGTTTGACTGAGGAAGAATAAAGTAGTTGTGGTAAGCCAATCACATGACCACTTTAAGAAGACAAAGCAACAAGGTGACATATACCAGTTTATAAACTGTGTTGATAGGCCAGTAAAACCAGAGTCATGATAAACAATATATATGCCTGTTTTTCCTCAATAGTTTCGTCACGTTTACTGTCTAAGCACAGCGCAGCGAGACCTCTCTGCTTATGAGCAAGAAATGAAAAAACAAAACAAAGAACAGCTCGTTCGTGTTGGTGGAAAAATGACACACCTGCTGCTGTCAGACCTGCAGGTATCAGGCTTGTGATGTTCTCCTTTACAGCGGACAGAAATTATTTTTTGGAGTGTTCAATGCAGAACACCTGATCATTCTGTAAATAGTTTGAAATGTGTGGTTGTTACAGTAAAAAATATCACTTTTTCTACTCTGGTTTTATGTTTTGTGTCTGATTTTAAATCAATTGTGTTAATGCAGTCTGTCAAAATGAAAACATGACTGTAAATTCAGACATGTGAGGTTGTGCTGAAAAGAATGAGACCAAACAAGGCAAATAAACAGTTAAAGGTGAAATGTGGAGGGAACATCAGAAGTAGTTAAAAATGGCCGATTGTACCCTGGACCCCAGAGGGTTCAACATTTTTTTTAACGCAATAGTTACTTTTCAAGTAATCAATTACTTTTAGAATCTGGTAACTCAGTTACTAACTCAGTTACTTTTTTGAAGAAGTAACTAGTAACTATAATTAATTACTTTTTCAAAGTAACTTGCCAAACACTGCCTGTGAGTACCTGTGTGGGTACATTTAAATACTGACTAAGGCCGACTCTACGTAAAAAGTGGAATAATTGATTATCCGTGTATGTGGTTACTGCCAGTGAGCTGAAGGAAAGTTTAGGAAATTATGAAAAATACCAGGATATTTCAAACTTTCTGCTGTGACATCTGGATGGATCTGGCACAAACACCATGAAAGCATGGATTCATAGTTCAGGCTGGTGGTGATCTAGTGATGGGATTTTCTTTTGTACACTTGATTATTGACGAAATGTTGCAGCATTTTCGAGTATTATTGCTGATCATGTGTATCCGTTAGTATACCACGTCACAAAGATCAAATCATTACAGTTCATTGTATTCAAATGATCTCCACAGGCACCACATCTCAATCTAACGAGCCCGTTCTCACTCCCGAGGCGTAACATCCCGTCGTTTTGTCACGTCCCACGGCGTTCCTGAGGAACGCGAAAGGTGACCTTCCGTGTTCTTATGGTACGCGCCGGTTATGGATTAAATCCAGTGGAATTAGACATTCCTGCCCTGTATTGCAGCCCTAAACCTAACCTTAACCAGCACTGTAATGACGTGAAATAGTGTTTTCCCAAAGCGATTTTAAGTTCTCATATGTCCTCAGTTTTCCGATGTCGTCATGTAGGAACGTGTTGGGTGGCAGAAAACGTAATATGTTGACGATTTGTCACCTAGCGTAAAATGTTACGCTTTGGGAGTGAGAACGTGTTGATCTAACAGAGCGCGGGAAATGTGGATCATGGGTCTGTAGCAGCAGTATGGATCAATATCAGAGTCTCCCAGGAATGTTTCCAGGATGTTGTTAGTTCTATGCCATGAAGGATTAAAGCAGTTCTGTTAGGAAAAGTAAGAGAACAGCGCACCTAACAAAGTGGCTGCTACATAAAGGCTGGTCTGCTTTGCTAGACTAGTCGGGCTGCCGGTGAGGCCAAAAACGATGCCATGTGCACGTTTGCCCTCATCTTGCCTCGAAATATTCCAGACAAGATGAATGTGCCCCGTAAAATCGCACATTTGTGATTTCCATCCAAGCGTTCCTCCTACCTGCGGATGAAGCCTCCGCTGATGGCCATCTGTTCGCGTTCGTCCACCACGCGGGCGGGCTGGCTGGCCACCACCCCGTCCTGGTTATTCCCCCAGGCCTTGCTGGCTCCGCTCTTCATCCTGGCCACCGGCAGTGACGGAGAGAAAGTTACTCAACAGTTTGAAAAAAGCGACTCGCCATTTACCTCAACCAGGCTGGCTTCCAATTAGTCAAACCTAACAAAGAGAGCCTTGGATTTGAGGTACTGCAGCAGCACATATGTAAATATATTAGCATGTAGCTGACACACAGTGTTAATTGGTTTCATGCAACCAGCACATAAATATATGGTGGGACTAGACTAAAGTCGAGCAAAGCATAGCAGGCATGGACTGGCTGGTAGACTGGGTTTGGTAGGTACAGGCTCATTCTGTTGTAACACAGTACTTATGTGTGCGATGTTATATTGCAGGTATATAACATACTGTTCAGAATCAGGCGAGCCCTGTACGCTGTGTCATTTCGTGTCTTAACATAGCTGCAATTTGAACTGTGTTCTAGCCTGATTCCTTCTCTCTGTCCTAAACCATCATACTTCTGTGTTATTGCAACAGTAAAGCACATCCCACTCCCACAGTGTGACAGAAAACAGAGAAGAGACAGAGCTTGTGGCAGACACACAACACAGAGTGTACAGGACTGTCACATTGTTGGGAGGGACGACGATCAATGCAGAGGACAAACTGCGAAACAAGAAGAAGGAGAACAAAACAAAACAAGAAACTGGAGGGAGTCAGCAGAGAAGAGCGCCTCGTTTACCTGTTCCTGAACCATCTGCATCACCCACCCCAACCCGCACACCTGTATGTCTTTATATGTCACAGAGTCCTGGTCATGCTAGCCAGTTGAGGTGGTGAGGCGGAGGAGTGGGGTAATGGTTGTGACTCAGCTTATCTCTCAACGAAAGTCACATCTGCTTGCGTCTGTACAGCTGTGCTAACACAATCGCAGCTCAGCTGCTCGGCCTATCAAAGCTCACTCTGTCACATTCAGCATCTGTTTTGGCTCCACACAGCAGGTAGATGGAGTGGAAGGTAACAGTTGTCTCTTTAGTTAGAGCTCTGTCGATGCTGTCTGCGTACATATCTAAACATTTTCCTGCCCATTCAGTAGCATCCTGACACTTCTTTGCTTGTATCACAGTTGCTGAGCTTTTATAACCTTGGAGTGCTGTGTGGATGTATTCTAGCTGTATCGGGGATGGCAATGGCTCAGCCGCCTCCTACACTGCTCTTATTAATAGAAATGGACTGAGGCAAGGCTTCGCTGAGCGCCCTGTCCCTGCTGACACACACCAATATGATTAACACATACTCTACCCTTGTCTACGTCCTTTATATTTCCATCTGTTTTCTTCTTTCTTTCTGCTGCGTCTTTTTTAATCTCCTCTCCTTCCGTAAAACTTTAATTTGCAATTTACTTTCCTGCTGTCTCAGAAAGGATATACTGCACATTTCTAATCAGATTTGCTCTGATTGAGCAGAGATGATCTGATTAGATGGTATGAGTATTGCAGGACCCGCGGTAAGACTGAAGTCATTCTGCCTCATTCATTCATTGAGCGACCTGCAAGTCGAGCAATCCACCACCAGCTCATGAGTGGCATTCAGACAGCCACAATATGAAGCCTTTAAGAGGGAAATCTGGGGTCTGCTAATTCTGAGAGACAGCCAGCATGCTGAAGGGATTAGGAGGTACAGTGAGCAGCAGTGCTGAAAAACATGTATCTCTTTTAGCATCCTGCTATGTGTGCAGGCAGGTTGAGTCAATGTCCCAGCAGGCCATCCTGCCACTATCTGATATGGCTGACCTACATGTGAGCGAGTTCCCTGCAGGAAAGGGAGCTTAGCAAACATCAGTGTTTAGCAGCCAGAGTGGAATAAAGGCTAAATTAGCACAGCGCTCTGCAGGAGAGGTGGCGCTGCAGACAAACTGCAGCAGAAACAAGGGTCCTGCACACAGTGCTGTGGCATGATGCACCCATTTTATACATCGACCCTGACTACGTTCCTAAAAATATCTCACTGCGCATGTGTCCTAGCCCACTTTCTAGCTGCAAGCTACACCACAGATCACTCCTGTTTTTCTCATTTGCTCTGAATGTGTCATTCTGTCATTTCTTTCCTATTTCCAGCGTGTTCGCTGCCATACTTTGAGCATCTGACAGTTTTGTTGTGCAGCATTCCTCTTTTATCTTCTCTTTGTTCTTTTCCATCTTTTGCCAAGCAGGGACTTCAGTTAACTTTATTTTCTTTGTATGTCTTTAAATTTGGTCCAACCCATAAAGTTACGAAACGACAGCTCTGCTCACAAATGAAATCTGAACACGCGCCGATGTGAGTTTGGCACAAAACGATTGCTGTTCTTCCGGATCACCATCAGTATCATTTTCATTGTAAACATCAACATCATGATCGTAGCATCATCATGTGTAGCATTGCTTTATGAGTTACATCATCATGCATGCATGAGCATTCACAGGGTCATGCTCGCCAGTCATTCCATGTCATTGGTGCTCGTTGGCTCATAGAAGGCAGTGGGGGAGGGGGTGTTCAACGGGAAACAGAAAGGTCTCATTGCCTGCAAACAGGTGAGGATCTACTGGATGTCAGAGCAGTGTGGTGGTGGTAGAGATCATGCAGATGAGGAGAAGTGTCAACCAGTCCTGGACCAGGCTGGCCAAAGGCATTTTGGGACCAAGATCGCTACATTTCCATCTGGAGTCAAAACATTAGGATGATCTAAGTGCCAAGATGCTTCTGGAGCCCCAGCCCTGCTCTTTAAATCTAAGTACGTTTTATAATTGGGAAGGTCAACAGCTGCAGTGGTATGATTGTAGAAGTCCCGTCTTCCCACCACCATGCATCAATAATGAGAAAAAACCCTCTTCAGGAGGAATCGATACGACTGCTGCAAGTGGGACTTCTACAGCGGCTACACCTGCATGTAGACGACTCCCATTACAGAGCTGTTTGGAGAAGTGGAAGCTTAGAGAATATGGCACTTGGTAGAAGAGAGGCACTTATTGATGAAGCATGGCCTTGGCTGGGTGGGGGAGAGTTGATAGTACGTGGAGGACTGGACGTTTAAAGCTCGGCTTTATGGAATTTGGGTCTCACCTGTAGATTTGTATCAGCCTCATTTGACCGTACAAGGTATGTAAAAATCTGGGTGGTGAATCTGGATGGCTGCTTGCGCAATTTTAACTTTGGAAGAACTTTAGCAGCTTTTTGAGGTCAATTGTTCGGTGATGGTTCAGACCGTTGGACTATGAGATGCTCCCAGTTGGGGAGCTATAAATTCTGGGACACTATGTCTGCTATGCCCAAAGAAGGTCGTTGGACGTTTTCATCACTCATCCAGGTGACTCCTTCAGTCTCAGCTGACTGTTAGCAAATCCCTTCAGTAAACCATGTGGGAGTTGCTACTGAATCAGCAAATATTTAAATAAAAGAAGATAAAAAGTACTAACTAACCAACATGACTGGGCCTAACGAGTGTCACGTACTGTTACGGGAAATCACGTTATTGTTTTAGATGTTTGTTTGTTTTTTTTAAATCGTCATATCGTGACTGGAAATGTTTAACCTTAAGTGGGCCGCCTGAATAGGGACGTTTTTGAAGTTAATCATTCCACATTGTGGGCCAGGCTCAGTGTTTATTAGGAGCTGGAGTAGAGCAGACTATTGGCTGATGGCCATTGTGATGTCACTTCTACCTCGGTTTTATTTCTCTTTGATACTTAATTTTAAATGGCAGGCAGGCAGGCAGGCAAGCAGCACCTACTTGTTACATGGACAGGAGCAAAGACCACAGAATTTCCCTAGATCGTTCAAATTCTTTTCTGCATCCTTCATGTCCTTATTGATTTGGTCCATTCCCTCCTCGATGCGCTCCAGTTGCTCTGATTAAACACAAGTCATTTATCCCCCACAGAACGAAGCAGAAGGAGAAGAGAGAAGAGGAGAGAAAGAAAGAGAGGACAAAGGAGAGAAGACAACAACTTCAGACACTATGACGAAAGAAAGTCAAACAAAAACTTAAAAAGAAGAAAAAGGAAAAACTGGACGCCACCACATATGTAAAGAACCTTTGGGGCACATTATCAGTACCTACTTGTTACATGGACATATGAAAAGCCCACAGCATTTCCCTAAATCTTTTAAATTTTTCTCGGCTTCCTTCATGTCTTGGTTGATATGGTTCATGCCATCTTCGACACGATCGAGTTGCTCTGGTCAGGACAAAGGGATGACAGTAGTGGAATGAATTTCATTGACTGATTGACAGAAATATGAGTCATGATGAGCAGCAAGTGAAGCGTTTGTACTCTGGTGTGTATCTGAGTGTACAGTGCATCGTTTTGGTGGCTAAAATACAATTATGTGCACTTACAGATTTTTGGGGGACCAGAAAATGGTCCATGAGAGTCCCCAACAATCCAATAATGAAAGTAAATCTTCTCTCTTTGTTTTCTTGGTTCATTTGATTGAAACTGTAAATGTTTCAGCAAAGATGTTAAAGGAAAACAAAGATTTCTGGGGGAAATCGGCGTTTCCTTTTTTTCAAATCAATAGATCAATCTCAAATCCGATCCAGCAGACTGTCAGCTCAGGATAAAGAGCTGCTCCGGGTCCTCCCATACAAAACCCAGGTTTTAGTACCAGTTTACACCCCGCAGCAGGAGAAACAGTTTTCAGTCAGCTTTAGAGGCGGCTGGCACATTTTCTTAGTTTCCAGCTGCTCCCATCACTTCCAGTACCAGTCGCAGACGGCCATGAAGGCTTAGTGGGAGAAATCCTGGTAACGCTATAATACAGCCCACGACCAAGGGCGTAACTGAACCGATTTTCAATGTTTATTATTTGAAATTAAATGTAATGATATTTATTTAAATATTTTTATGATATATTTATAAAAGTTGTAAATATTGTAAAGTGACTTTGTGTAGGCTGCATCTCAGGGTAACTCTGTGGGAGCAATACTTTGGCTGTATTATGGAGTAGATTCATCTTTTTAGCCTTTTAGCATCTTTAATATTCACTCTGTTGATGTGCATGATGTTTGTTCTGTTATTCGTCTGTCTTTTTATTTTTCCATCAGACGTGCGCTCAGGACCGTTACCAAACTACAAAAAAGTAAATACAACCAAAATCTGGAGGCCTATGTGACCTGATAACGATGAAGCCAAGTCTAACTTTCTTTTTCAAAATCACAAACACAACTTAAAAAATTAGTGAAGAGAAAAAAAAATGTTTCCTTTGCTTTAACATAGTAAGTTAAGGTGAAACCGCTCCATAAAAAAATCCTCATCCCAAACTGACTGACAAACTACTTTAAAAAGAAAATGTTTCCACCCAAATTATCAGGACATCACACAGAACTTAAAATTACTTATGCAGTATTTAACTTTACAGAATCATTTTTGTCTCCTTTCCTATAAAAAACCTTAAATTATGAGCAACGTAAAATGACTTTCTCCATACTTAAATTTACTTACAGTGTTATTATTTCTTTGTTTTCTGCAGAAATCTGATGTATTACCTCCTTATTCTTTGAGTATT
This sequence comes from Perissodus microlepis, assembly GCF_051167445.1. Classification (NCBI taxonomy): domain Eukaryota; kingdom Metazoa; phylum Chordata; class Actinopteri; order Cichliformes; family Cichlidae; genus Perissodus; species Perissodus microlepis. The sequence continues at coordinate 796,668 of NC_140475.1, read as the reverse complement.
ATAGGTAATTGTAACTAAATTGTCATTTCAAATAAAATACATTGAAATCACATTTATTTAGTGACAGTCACAGGCTGCATTATAAAATTCTACTGAAATATTTCCATAGGAAAACGGGCGGATGGTCGTTATAGCTGAAGACCTTTTCAGTGCTGAATGTTAAGGCTTTTCTCTTCCTTTGGTTGTAAGCTGCAGGGAAGCTGCCCAGTTTTCCTTTCTCTGATTTAACGTGTAAAACTTGGGAGAATTTAAACATTTTACAGCTACTGGATTATTTGCATGTTAGTGACAGCTGCAGCATGTGGCCCTTATGAGCTGTAGATGAAGCTGTGAGCATGAACAGCGCACCTTTTGCTGCCGTTACAGAGGGTCAACTGAAAACTGTGTGTGTGGCTTTAACAATGATTCAGTGTAACTGAAAGGACTCTGGTCTGTCTGGTCAGTGAGCATCGGGGCCGTCGTCATGCTGGTGTGGTGGACGGGCTGGTGGGTGAGTGAAGGGTGAGGCACGGTTAAATATGGAGTGGACTGAGAAACGACTTTACAGATTTTTTCCCCAAATTTGTAAAATCCCTGGTTTACAGTCATTGATGGTCATAAAGGACATCATATTGTGTTAGTGGTATTATAGAGAAGTGGGTCATGGCACTGAGTGTGTGGTGATCATTAAAGAATGATACAAAATAAAGATCAGCGATGGCTTCAAGTTCAAATTGAAATGATTTGCGTCAGAGGTAAAGCACATCAGCCTATGAATGTTGACTTCAACATCCAGTGCTGCAGAGGTGCAGGCCTTCTGCCTGTGCAAAAAATCTGGGGTCATAGGTCAGCTCGGGCTCCTGCGTCCAGTCAGCTGTTGCAAACGATCCTGCAGTACTCGGGGCAGCAAGGCTAAATGGAGAGTTGGAGGAGGGATAGAGCTTTCCTCTCCCCGAGTGATGCTGGTGCAGTCAGGCCTCTTACTGGGCTGCTCTGGTTTACAAGCTTTCCCAGAAACAGAAAACTGAGGGCGCTCGTCTTGCCAAGAGTCTAAATATCATTCACTTCACATTAGAAATGATATCTTTTAAGGTTACTGTGAGCCGACGTTCTCATTTATTGCATCTAATCAGGGATTGTACAAATCTGTACGTGGGCTGATAGACAAGGGGTTGAATATTTTGTCATTACCAGCTAAATCGATCGTTTGGACTGTTAGTGGGCTGGAAAGGCCAGGTTAGCTGTCCTCAGACCTGTTTGCCTTTATTGTGATATAAAGCAGTATAATAGGTCATATAGGTGTTTTTTAAATGTATTTATTTCTTGTAAACAGATCTGAGACCAGCCCGGAGGTTACACTGCCAGCAGCACCCACAGGGACAAGGCCGTCGCCCGGTTCCTGACAATGAGTTGTTGAGCTGTAAGGTTTCATTCCTGCGGTTGCTGCCATTAAATCTTCCTAACAGGATCTGTTATGGTTTTGGCACTCGTGACAATTCCTTTAACCGTCGTCCTCAGCTAAGAAAAACCATAAAACGCTGCTGGCAAAGTGAAAGCAGTTAGGCAAAGTAAAAAGAAAAATGTTAGCCAAAGAAAACAAATGTTAAAAGAAGCTGAAAGAAAGAAGGAAACCATGTTGAACCTTCACCAAAGAAAACATGCAACAAATCAAACAACTCAAAACTGATTCCTTTAAGGACAAAACAAATTAGTTTGGAAATACTCAAATAAAACCAAGCAACTGCATATGAAACACGTCGTTTAATTCTAATATCAATTTAGCACCAACGTGTCTACGAGGTGAAGACTGAAGTGTAGCGCTGCTTGTATTTGAATGCAATCATATTATCACTGTGCCGATTCTGGTCGCATCTATATGTTGTGACACTGCGCCATCGCCCCTCATGCACACTTACCTCCCTGCTCGTCCAGCATAACCAAAGTCCTGATGCCGGCATCTTTGCTCTATTCCCCGGAGACAGCGAGGTGGAAAAGGAAGACAATCACAGGAAAACAGTGGTGAGCGATGAGGCTGCAGGAGCTCAGGAAGCAGTGAAGCTGAGAAACTCTGCGCTGCTCCTTTCTTTGCATCCTTTGAAATTAAATTCTCCTAACATGGTTAAACACGCTGGCAGAGCACAATTAAACCTGCAGCTAACACGAGCTCTCTGCTCGCCTTCGCCAAATTACTTTTTTATTACAGCAGGAGAGCGACACACACACACTTTTAAAGGTACATTTTTGCAATTAATTCCCTGCAAATTTAAACTAAAACATCTACCACCAGCAGGCCACCTTTATCCAGCTGTGTTTTGTGCTTTTCTTTTATATTTTTTATGTGACTTTTTAGCCCTACAACGATTTTTTAAGAGACTTCACCTTTACCTGGTCACCACAAGAGTGAACTCCTCATTAAATAAATCTGTATTATATGAAAGTATGAACCATTCCTCATTTAACTTTAGATGCATTAAGCACCATACATGCATGTTTTGGGACAGTTCCTTCACAGATAGTTTAAGGACCTTATTTATGACACCTGAAACACCTGACACACCTGAAACACCTGACACACCTGATACACCTGATACACCTGACACACCTGCCCAGTCTTCAGCTAGTCGGGGCAATAGTAGCTTGAGCACATGGTGTAATGTCTAAATGAATGTGATTTAGAAGTCTAAGGGTATAATTTACTACACGGGGCAAAGGATAATTGCTGACAGATGTAGATAGTTTTCATATCAGCAACTCAAAAAAAATCAAAGACCTGCTGTTTTTTATATCGGTGCGATTAGCTTTAAATTGTGTGTTGGAAGTATTAATCAATCGCACACTTGATTTAAATATTCTCTGTATTTTTGCAAACAAATGCACATTGAGCTTGATCATCGGGATCATTGGTTCATCTTCTTGTTTTCCTGAACAAACAAATTGAATATTTTCCTTCCTATTACCTCTGTGCTGGATGATATTGATCCGAAGATGCAAAGACATCTGTCTGTTAAACGTGGAATCAAGCTGAAGGAGATTAATGATGCTAGCATCGACAGCGGACGAGCGTTCTTCTTAAAAATCTTGGTACAATGCGAGTTTTCTGCTCCTGACTGGAACAGCTGAGCCTGCAATAGCATTCATAGTAATGCTTCTCGTCACTGATGGCGGGGCTGGCAAAGGAGTCTGAGAAGACGCAGCAGCGTTAGCTAACATACAACTGTGTGCTTCTTAAAAATGCAGCACTAAGATTTGGCAGCTGGCTCAGCCTGATCGGCATAAACACGATCATGGTGTGTCGCTGTGTACCACACGTGCTCGTCTGTGACAAACAGCCACCCCTGCCTCCTCAGCAGTTTGGGAAGAGAGCCACACGGATGCTTGAGAGGCGAGAGGGGAGCAATAAGGAGCCTCTGCATGAGAAATCCCAAAGTATCTGAAATGTGTCCCTGGGGAAACCCAACAATAATCAACCATAATCCCATACAGGCCTGAGGATGGTGCAGCTTTCTCCATCTAACCTGGCGGTGCAGGTGAGTATTATCCTACACCTCCACTGACGGACTTTTGATTATAGATCATTGTCCCAGGTTTACAGTTTATGTTTGCTTTTGTACCTGTGATAACATGAAATGTTCCATATTCCATATCTAATAATCCCGGCTTTTTCAAATGGCCTCACAGCATCGAGCAAGCTACGCTAAGAGCACGCCGGTAAAGCTGCGGGAACCAGTGAGGGTATTTTCGTGGAATCGAGTGAAAGTCAGCCTCATTTTTAGAAACAACTAATTTTGTATTTTTCAGACTGAACAGATCTTCTTACTGCCATCCTGGACATTCATCTTCAGCTCTGAAAGGAGTTTGTGGGGAAAACCGATAAACACAGAGTCGCGAGTGACATCACGAGAGCCGCTGAATGTTATCTATGAAGGGAAATCATGTCAGCTGTTTGTGCTGCATCCTCCCCACCCTCCATCTCTCTGATCACGTGCACAAAGAAGCCGTCACTCTGTTCAGCCCTCCTTCAGTCCCTCCCTGCCTGCAGTACATTTGTAGGGTGGAGCTGATGGTGAGAAATGTCGACTGATGATCAATATGACCTTGAGAGCTGCAGCGGGTAGCTTGTTAGCCACTCACCCCCCCAGATGCTCTCACTCCTTGTCTCTCCATGCCTCACCCGCCCTCCTTTCTTGCATCTGCGTCTGCTTGCGTCTGCGCAGTATTATCATCCCTGATGTCTATGTATGTTATGTGCTATTCACGCCATTACTCAGTTGACTCATGGTCCGCCAAAGCTGGGCACACGCTCGACAACCGTTGGGCAAAGCATGAACGTGACAGGGACGTGCTTACATGTACGTGTGGCTTTGTGTTGGACAGTTTACTGGATTTATTTAAAAACATGCTGCATTTTTCTGTGCACAGCAATCGTGACACGTGTCTAAATGACTAAGAAGGAATTGTTTCCACTTCCTCTTCTTACAGCTTTAAAACAAACAAACATGTTCAGTATTTTCATACGACGATTGCTTCTGTGGATACAGCTAAAATTAACTATGTATACATCACGTAATGTTACAGAAAATGCCACCAAGCCTAACTGACAGTCTCTCTTTTATCCACAGTTTCTGGTCTTCTTGGTAACCGTCTTGGTAACGCTTCTGCTGATCACCAGCACAATCTGACGAGAGAGCGCTGACCAGGTCAGAGCCCGTCTCACAGAGGACTGAACAAACGCTGTGTCCAACTTATGTTACGGACCCACCAATCCAAGGCACAAACAGTAAACTTACTTCTGTCTTTTGATTGGCTGTTTGGGGGCAAACCGACCACTAACGGTTCAGAATAGATCTGATAGACAGGGCGCTGTGTTTCCCTCTTATGTAAAGTCTGATTGTGTCCTTCCTGGCAGCGCTGATGAACGTGAACACCTGCTGAGTGTATTGCAGCTGAACGCTGAGTTTGGACTTTCAGGTATCTGAGTCTCGCTCCATAAATCTGAGATATTCTAACAGGTTTAGAGATCCTCACACAACAATGAGCTTCCTGCTGTCCTCGCTCTTCTACTACTGATTCATCTCTGCTCCTCTTCAGTGTTGGTACAGTGACATGCTTGCATGTAATCCTGGTGCCGCTGGTGTCGTCAGGTCTAAAAACTTTAAGTTTGTAAAATGTAAAGGATCTCTGACAGAGGCGCAGTTATTAGAAAAGGGCGTTTATCCTATGAGCTTGTGTGTTTGCACTTTGCATACACTCCTCCCTTCCCAGATTACTGAAAATGAAAGTTTTAGTAACAGTAACAACATTGCAACACAGGAGCAAAACGACATCGTTGTAATATTCACACGACTAACCCTGAAGTCTCCTCTGCCCTGATTATATCCGAGTGTCGGCACCGTAAATGATCTGTGCTGCAAAACAGCAGCTCGTCCTGCACACGTAACACCGCGAGACGCGATTCAGTATCATTTATTTTCATTTGTTGTTGACACACATTTTTTAAATATTATTGTTGCCTATAAATCAAACTCATACACCAACAAGCAGCCAACATTTAGAGGACTTTTCTTACCTCTTCGACCAGCTGCAGCATACGGCGAGTGCTCTCCAGTGACTGCGGACAAATAAAAGAAACAATTCAGATTCAAGAAGCTTGAAAAGTTTTGGTTTTCATGTTATGTGCAGTTTTTCATGTGATGGCCAATAACCTGAGCATCGCACCAGACCGGCCATGAAGCCAAGCTTACCTGCAGTACTGGCAGGTCAGCTGCTCTCACTGCCATCAGCCTTTGATTTCCCATTAATGCAAAAGTCTAAAAAGGCTGCAAACGGTTTCAAACGCTAAAGTCTGCCCACAGCTGCTGCACATCTGCAAGCCTCTTTGCAACCCACCACCACCTTTCATGCTTTTCCAGGCTTTGTCATATCTGCTGTCGTGGTAACTGCTCTGCTCTGTGCCCTCTCACAGCCATGCTGGCCATTTTAACTGCTGCAGGTGGACACAACATGTTCTGTTGACTGTTGTGTTCCTGTTAAAATCTTATTTACACAACAACTCAATGTGGTTATGCGCATTCGTTCGACTGAACATAAGCGAGTGTGTGTGAAACTAAATGGAGCCGATCAGAACAATCAGCAGCCGCAAACAGGATCAATACCTGAACGATTATCGACGTGAACTCAACATGAACTCGCAGAGATGGACTGTGTGCACGCAGGACTGCATAGCTCTGACTGTAATACATGGAAATGGTGACTTATGCTAAATTTAAAGTACTGCACAAAAATCTAGAGCCGCCCCTCTCGTTTCTTTATATTTGTCTGGGAAATTGGGACCCGGCTACAGTGAAGATGAGCCCACACTTGTTTTAATGTTTGCTTTCACTGCTTCGGCAGTGTGCTTCGGATTTCCAGGCTAAAAATTAAGTGAAAAACGAAGCTGATGTTAATCGGACACTTTACAGACCTGCAACACTACAGCCCCAAAAAGAGACGGAGCCTCTATGTTTTACAGTGTTGTACCTTTTTCTGACCTTATACACACTGACGATAATTTGAGCTAAAAATGTCATCACTCCATCGTAGCTGCTGCCACTGATTTTCAGTCCAGTTCTTGTGTGATGTGGCAGAACAGCCGCCCCTCAGCTGAGACTATTTCTGTGGGAAACAGTGGATAAATCACCAGAAGACCCAAAAGCATCTCTCAGGTCCTCTGTCGCGTCTTTCCTGGATTATTTCCTGTTTCTTAAGTTCATCTGCTGCAGATAGTTTTTAAACTCCTTGGAAATAAAATATCAAGAAATGAGGGGCAGCTTCAGACAGTATTCTTTCTTTCATATAATCATTTCACTTGCTGGGCCCGCGCCCTCACTTTAAGTTTGCCAGTGTTTCTTAGTAGATAAATGGCTTAATCATGAATTGAGCTGTGGTTTAGGGAAGGCCTCGAAGGGGACTGGTGGCAGCTCTCGGGCCGACAGATCCCCAGGTGCTAAACAGAAGTGGGGGGGGCACGACAACGAGAACCAACAGCTTGCAGAACTGTGGGAACATGTATAGATAAGACCTGGAAGGTCCTGAAATGCAGCACTTATAGTACGTGATGGGGATTTATGTCTGTTTTACTAAGTTAGCATTGATTGATCCAGCTCTGCTCATCAAAATAACTCAGCTTTGTTATTAGCAGCAGGCAGAGATCCTCATCGCTGTGTGATGTCTGTTGTTAGCTACTGGCTGATGTGTAACGGGGCGCTCCCATTCTCCCTCTAAGGAGCGTGAGGCTGCAGAGAGGCAGCAGCGGGGCATCTTGTCCTTCTTACAATGACACAGCTCCGCCTCGCTGCGCTCGCTGCAAGCGCATCGTCTGCACTGGTAGGGGTTGAGGGGTGGGGGTGTCGGTTAGACAAACAAATCTGACACCGAGCAGCCATTTTTAACGTGGCTCATGTTCTTTTTTCGTCTTCTGATTCTTCCTTTTTGCATTCTGTCTCTAATCAGCCGGAGTCTGCATCAGCTCGCTCGTTTGCTTTCATCTGTTGGAATCGCTGTGGAGGCTCTGAAGCTCACAGAAGCCACGGAGGCAAAACTGTTAGTGCCGCCATTTTGTGTTTGCCCTGCGTTCCTGTGTGTGTGTGTGTGTGTGTCTGTGTGTGTCTGTGTGTGTGTCTGTGTGTCTGTGTGTGTGTCTGTGTGTGTGTGTATTTAATATTCTGCTCAGCTGTGCCACAGTGAGTCATATGTGAAGCTGGAGGGCTGATCAGTTGTGGGCCATGATGGAGACTTTCTCACTCTCTCGCCCTTTCTCTAACTGCGAATGAAACGCACTCACACACTCACACACACTCACACACACACACACTCACACACACACACTCACACACACACACACACACACTCTATAATGTGCTCATTAGTGCACCCTTTTACTGTGCTGTATAGTTTCAGTATTTATGTTTGAAGTTGTGATAAAATAAAGATGCTCGGCTTCTCTAACCACCATGTGACTCCTCAGCGAGTCAGTAAGCGTGCACCTGCCATCACGAGGCAAACGCCTGCGATGCAGCAAGTCCGGTGTTCTCACCTCATCAGCCAGCTGGTCAGCGCGTTGCTGCATGTCTGACAGCTCATTGCGCATGTCCGCATCATCTGCCATGTCTGCTGGATGTCGGGGGTGGAGAAGGTCTCCAACAGGGAAGAGAAGATCCTAGTGGGAATCCGGGGAAGGCTGGAAGAGAGGCAAAACATAAAGCATTCAGCGTGCAGCACACGGCTCAGTCGACTGTCGCATCAGCGGACTCGGGACGATGGAGAACGTGGATAATTTGGTGTGCGACCACTGCAGAGTCAACTAACGTACCCGTGAGCTTGTGCAGGATTCAAACTCACAGCATCACTGTGGCGTGATCCCCTTTCCCCCTGACCTCAGACCTTTCTCTGCGTCCGTTTACGATGAAAACGTCTTTATTTATGTAAAGAAAAGCACAGCAAGATGAAACCAGCTGACAGCTCCCCGCGAATATTTTCCATTCTCGATCTTAGACATTCGACATGCTTTTAAAATCATTATTCTCAACTTTCTGAGCTTAACATCATCCCTGCCGTGTTGGTGTCCGTGTTCCCGACGTGATCCTCAGTGATATTTTTGCCTCTATCTCAGCTGCGTTACTGAGCCAAACTGAAAACGAGGACACGTGATGTTACCTTCAGATTCATGACAAACACACCTGCTGCTCGCTCGCAGCCTGCAAGAGGCACGGAGGCTGTACGGCTACCGGCTGACATCACAATGCCCCGTGTGCGTTTGTGTGCGATGTGTAGTGTGTAGTGTAGTCCACATACATGAACACACACATATAACAAAATATGAAAATGAATTAATGAGCTGGAACGGGCTGACGTCAGAGAAACACGACTGCAGCATCAGATCGTGTTTCTAAGAACTGAATTCAATACTAGTTCATGCAAACTTCCTCTTTATTTTTAAATCTCAAGTATGTACATCAACGGGCATCACAAATACCTCCCACCTCACTGTTACGCCAGAAAACGGCGGTCACACAAATAAAAGTGAAGGTACGCAATTGAAGAGTATTCCAGAGAGGCAACAAGAGGCGCATGGCATGCAGCAAATGGCCTGAGTGTAACGAGAGCACGTTCATGAAAGTCAGACAGGTAAACAAGAGAAAAACCCGGAGGTGGGAGCTGCTGCCTCCACAGGCCTCTGTTTGCTGTTAGGCGATGTAACTGAGGACTGTGAGGCTGCAGAAGTATCGTCTGTTTGTTGGGGAGTGAACGGGCAGAGGAATCCCGGCTTCTGGGACTTTCAGAGGATCAGCCTGAGAAATAAACAGCGCGTGCCCCTGTAGCTGCAATCCTTCTCTGGCCTCTGCGGGTCACCACAGGCTAGTATCACTGGCTAAACAGCTGGACGCATCCAGATGCAAAATTACCAGAAGCTTGCATGAAAGATGAGCATGTGAGAGATAATCAGCGGACATGTCTACAGGACCAATCGAGGCAATTACATGTAATTCTGGCTCAGCAGAAACTCGACCGTGATGTCGGCCTTTATGACCCAAAGGCAAAGTCACGAAGAATGAATTCACGCACATCCTGAGGGACAGACAAGACCACGTGTGTGAAGAAAGCCTCAGTGCACTAACATCAGATGAATGAAACCTGACAGAAGGGTCGGTCCCGCTGAGGATGAGCGAGGAATCAGCTCGTGCTGGTTTTATGGACCTCAGGTTCACTGAGTTGTTCCCTCTGACTGCTTTCTGTTTCCTGCATCAGCAGGTAGTCATCTCAACAATAAACCCCGAGTGTGCCCTCTGCCCAGGAAAACACAGTAAAGCATTTAGCAGGTAACCAGTCAGACACGTTATTTTGATTTGGCCAAACGACCTAAAAGAAGAGTAAATATTACACATCTGCCACTCACATGATGTCACTGATGGTTGTGCCATAAATGACCGTTTCCATCCACCCACTCAGGCTCAGGGAGGCCGTGGGAGGCGAGTTTTCCCTTCCCACTGTTTCCTCTGTATTATTATAGGGTCTTTGTCTTACATATAGAGTCGTCTGTCCATATAAATAACAACATCTACCAGCTTAATGCAAGCATCATAACAGGATCAATTTCGCCCACCTGGACGTTTCATCCTGGTGACGGAGCGAACGGTCTGCTCGGAGGTCTCGCCGTACCCTCATCGTTTGCCTCTCCCACTCGTGTGTCCAGAGGCATTCACAACAACATCTGCTGGTCATGCACTTGCAGCGCGGATGTCAGATATGAAGACACTTTTTTTTTCACTGCCAAGACAATATTACCCAGCATGCCACGCTCTGAATCATTAAAGCCTCGCTGGGTGGCAGATAGAGATCATATACGTGTCATAATCACCACAGCTGAATGCCAACACACGTGTCCGATGTGCTTTTTCTCCCCTTTCTTCTCGCTGTCCTGCATGCGACGGCCATGTTGGGTTGCATAAAGCTCCGAGTGGTCAGCGCAGGGCTTCATGTCTGAATCGAGTCAGATTCAAAAGCACTTGTCGGGGGAAGAAAGGCCGCCATCGCCTGGCTGCCTCGCTACATAACTAAATTCAGGCAATTAAGTTTGAGCAGGCCGCGCTGACCTTTTACTTTACGTTTCAATCACGCGCCTCACGTGCGGCGTCTGCAACAAATGTACGGTCAGGTCTTCTCAGGGAGAGATGGAAAACACCGATGGAGCTCATGCTGTGCATTAACAATTGTTTATATGGAATCAGTTATTCTGTGGGCAGGTTCATCGCAGCTGAATTAAAGTCAGTAACTCAGTGAACGCAGGCTTGATGCAGACACTCTAATGAGTTAATGGAGGACGACATGTTGATGTACTTATTCTATTATCCAGTAAATGTATCTACTGCCCAGGAAGCTCCTGTTACCTGTTCCTGAGACCTATAAGCTCTTTTTTACACTGCACAGCTTTTCTGCTATTTACAGTCAGATTATTTCCACCTGCGCAGCCTGTTTGCATTTATGGTGGTCAGTGAACGTGCACAGGAGCCGCAGCCCGATCATGTGGGATCAGTTACATCGTGAGCATGTCTGCTATCGCTGTGTGAGACCTCACCTCCACTCGTACCTGGACTCGACCTCTCGTCTTTGAGGTGTTTGTGGCTCTTGGAGAATTTTTAATGCAGTTATTGAACAAACAATAATGTCTGCAGTTACAGTTCAGACCACACAACAAGTGTGTGATCCAGTTGTTTCAGTCAGTGACATTGTGGTAATATTTTATTAATGTGTATTTGCACTGATTGACAGGGCTCCTCCCCTCACGCCAAGCCAGTCGCAGCAGATGGCCCCGCCCCTCCCTGAGCCTGGTTCTGCTGGAGGTTTCTTCCTGTTAAAAGGGAGTTTTTCCTTCCCACTGTCGCCAAGTGCTGCTCATAGGGGGTCATGTGACTGTTGGGGTTTTCTCTGTATGTGTTATTGTAGGGTCGACCTTACAATATAAAGCACCTTAAGGTCACCGTTGTTATGGTTTTGTGCGATATAAATAAGATTGAATTGAACTGAATTATTCTGCACATGAAGCATATTTATTTAGAGCTAACTTACAAACATCTGTTTGGCTGGCTGGATCTATTGGATGTGGTGCTATAATGTGTATTTGTACATTTACTGATCCCACAGAGAAAATCTGAGAGCGCTGAATGGCTTCAGATGGGTCCCATAAACCGGTGACCCGTGATGACCTTTAACCAGGAGCCGGCCCGTCGTCCGTGAAATGTTTCCTCTCAGAGGACACACGTTTGTCTGGAGAGTCCCATCTGATTAAATGTTGGCCAGCCCATCTGAGAAATACTTAATTACTCGCACACTGCCTGTCAGGAGTTTAGTGAGGACGGTAAATTTCTGAGCTGATAAATCAGGGACGTGTCTACAGCAGGTCTTCTAGTGTGCATGGACCATGTGTCCCAGTTAGTGCATGAAATAATATTGTTTTGCAGTGAAGCATCCTTACGCAGCGTGCTACAAAGCAGGAGTAACAGAGGAATGCAGACCTGTCCTCTGATATAATACGATATGATCCTCCTGTTAGACTGTCCCAGGATTGTTACAGCACACACGGTCTTTACAAACATATGCAGCACATATTGAAGACATGATGAAAGCCCATACTTCCCCATGCACACCAAACATCGCCATAAAAACCTTGTTTCATTCACTCACAAACAAATGCAGGGACTGAGTCGACAACCATCAGCTGCCACACCTGTCTCCTTCTGTTATGTCCCTGCATACAGCCACGTGACCTTTGGCCAAGAGTTTCTGTTGCCTTGTCATCACATATTACAAGGATGCTGACATTTATGGCACGAAATGGTAAGCAGTATGACCTTTGACCCGAAGAAGGTGATAAGAAACAGGAAATGGAGAGCTCAAAGGGGAAAAACATTCGCTTTGAGTTATTAAAATCATACGAGCAGGCTGTAGCATGATGTACTAAACACACACAAACCCATACATACGTGCTTTATTACATGCATGTTGTCCCAGAGTGAGGTCTGCTGATGACGGGGTTGAGTTATGGTGCTAGAAAAGCTGCTGTGATGGCGTGACTGACTGATGCGTGGCCGTCACTGGCAGTAGGCCGAGCGCACCACACTGATCAGTGGAACAGTAATACCTGGATTTATATCCTCCACACGGCACAACTTCCATGAATGTTTAATGGAACATCCGTATTTCAGGCTCCAAGTGCACACGTGGAGCAACACTAGGATGGAGCCGCCATGGGAACAACAGGCAAAGGTACGAGGACGCCCTTATTTCCGTTCCCCGATGGAACGGCATATTTCATCGTCCAATCACACGCTACCTGGAGATGATTACCGGCTGCCCCCCTCCCCTCCCCCAGCTCTGGCTGTACTTTGACGTATTTATCCTCCACCGTCTTCTTTTACATCACGTCAGAAAAACATTATGAAACACCTGAACACGTGTGTCAACCCATCAAGTGTTTTATGAAAACACTGCGTATCGTCGACGACCGAATCAGTAGACATGTGACATAATGCTTCACGTCCACGGCCTGAGGAGACTGTGCTCTGTTCTCAGGACAAGAAAGACAACAGATCTTTGTGTGTGTGTGTGTGTGTGTGTGTGTGTGTGTGTGTGTGTGTGTGTGTGTGTGTGTGCAGCTGCCATTTTGTTTGCTTATCAGTTTCAAATGTGTCATCTCTGTCCCTCCATTAAACTTCTTATCGTTACCGAACGAGAAATCTTTCGTGGGTTGGAAAACATTAACTGGCATTAAATAACCAGGCATCACTTGATGTTACAGCATAACGTCTCGTTTTCTGCTTTCCTGTGCAAATGCAGATTAATCTGCAGATTCATGCGACGCTCATGCTTCAATTATTGGATTTAAACATCATCCGTGGTCGTTGGAAACGAGCCGTCTTGGCACGGTTGGCAGAGGAACAGCTGAGAGTTTGATGTGGCCTTTTAAAAAGAAATCTGGTGATGTGAAACACGTTAGCTGTGAAAGTTACTGCAGCCCTTCACTCGGACCGATGTTTTCCCTCGTTTGAAAAGCTTGCACTGATATCAGCACAAAGATAAATCGGATCAAGCGGACGTTTCTTTTAAAAACACAGCTTGGCTGCAGATGAAATGCTACATGCAAACGAATATCTAAATATTTCTGCAGCCATTTTGGAGCTCAAAGGAAAACGCTCCACATTAGCATCTTGCTGACACGATAAGACAAGAGCAGGGATGGATAATAACTGAAGCGACATCACTCAAAGAGACCAAGTGTCAGCAGAGCTGGAGCTTTAAGTGGTAAAGCAACATCCCAGTGGCTCCAAAGATAATGCTTTGAATCATTGACCTGAGAGGTCCAAGATCCTGTCACTGATTCACCCACTCCCACTGCAACCGTGGAACATTTTAACCGTGCAGCCCACATGTGCCAGTACAGGACAGCATCAGACAAGCTCCCTGTAAAAGTGACAAAGACCACAAAGTGAGATTTAGGAAAGGAAACAGCAGCAAATGTCCACCTTTACAGCACTGACAGGACGCTGACAGTCTTTGTGTTTCATATCAGGCCTTTTAAGACCAGGTCTGATGCTGGTGATTTAAAAATAGGATCATTGTTCTTTCCATCTCACAAAGGAAGCACTCAAAACATGCGGTTATCCTAATTAGGCGTTTATAAAGTCAGCAAAGAGGCACAGAAAAGAAGATCAGACACCAGCGAGGGAGGATCAGAAAGACAGACGCATCATCCCCTATGTAGCCGGCGTATCAGAGAAACTCAGGAGAGTTTTCTCCAAGCACGACATCCTGGTGCATTTCAGACCCAGCAACACACTCAGACACAAACTGGTTCACCCAAAGACAAAACTCCAAAACACAGACTTAACAATGTGGTGTTTGCTGTACAGTGCAGCGAGGAATGCCCAGACCTCTACATCGGAGAGACCAAACAGCCACTTCACAAGCGCATGGCACAACACAGAAGAGCCACCTCCACAGGACAAGACTCAGCAGTCCATCTGCATCTAAAGGTCAAAGGTCACTCTTTCGAGGACGCCAACGTTCACATTTTGGACAGAGAGGACAGATGGTTTGAAAGAGGAGTGAAAGAAGCATCTATGTCCACTGTGAGCAACCATCTTTGAACAGAGGCGGGGCTTACGACACCAACTGTCTGCCATCTATAATCCAGTTTTGAGTTCCCTCCCCAGACGCCTTAACGCCCACTCACATCCTGGGCCATCTGACCTCAGGAAATCACATGAGAAGGTGGGGCCAGGTTTCACAATGAGCTCATCCGAAACTCTGGCTGATTGGGACCCACACCCAGTTTCACACCTTGGCTCAGGTGGGTGGGGGTGGGGGGGAGTGGGGGGGATACCAACAATCCTAAAATAAACAGAGCAAAGAGTTGCCGACAGCCATCAGCCAGACTGTAGCTTCAAGCACTGGAATCATCCCAGAATAGGTGAAGCTCCAACTACAACATGTTACACAAAGAGACCAAAGAGAGACACAGGTTTGGAATAGAGGCGTGGTGACTGTGACAGCTTTAACCTCGGGGCAGGTGAAGACCTGCAGTACTGCCTTCTCTATATGTAGAACTACAAGCAATCCAACATAATCACAGTGTTCTACAGGGCAGATTATATAACAATATATAACACATCGTGTCCTTGCCCGAGGTGGTTTACTAAGCTGCGCACAGCTGTGATAAAACACGTTGATTCTCGACTCGTCCCGTTAAACGCAGTAGCGTTCCTGCGTTCCTGCTGAGCGGAGCTGCAGCATTCATAAACGGCTTTCTGGAAACGTCAGCGGCTAAAGTCCCACGCTTTCTACTCCAATCAAACAGCTGCTCGTAAAATCTCATGTAAAAAAAAACTGCGGATGCTCCTTTACCAGGAAGTGAACATGTGATCGTCCAGCTGACTATGGCTTGAAGCTGATGTTGCAGCTTCATTTGCTATCAGAAGGTAAAGACGAGCCGAGTGTCCAGATCTCTCTGCTTATTGGTGGACAGAGCAACATGTCAGTGCTGCAGACGCCGTTTACTCTAAGCTGCTGTGGAAAAGTGGACATAAAGAAGAGACACGAATGAAAAGCACACCACACAGATACAGTACTGTGCAAACGTCTGCAGCCACTCTTCACTTCTTTGTATTTTGTTATAAAAATGTGCAATTCATGCACTGACTTATGGAAACGTGCAAACATAAGTGCAGACTCAGTGTATGGAGCAAAAACCAGTTTAATGAGCTTGAAAGTCGATATTTGGTGCGAACACGTTTATTCTTCATTCTTTCTCTTCAGGCTCAAACTGCTTCTGTAACCTTGAGCTCAGTCTGTGACTGATCGGTTTCCATTGTATGTTTTTCTGTACACAAATGCTTTTACTGCATTTGCAGTGTGTTTGGGATTATTGCCTTTCTGCAAAGTCACATGATGATGATGCAGCTGTTGCCCATCAGCCTCTTTGCCCGCGGTGCTGCACGGTGCCTCAATATCTGGTCCTTTTCTGGCTGTAGATGGTTTTTCCTGTTTCTTGAGGACATGACTTTCAGATGCTGTTTATGCAGAGAGTTTTTAGGGCCTTTTACCCTCCACTTGCTCAAATTTCCTCAATTCTTTAAGGACACACTGTACAGCATCAGTGGCATCATCCAGCCTTGTTGGGTTAGGGCAGCAGAAATGCTTCGTTCTGCCTGTCAAACTGTGCCGTCGTTGACATTTTTGATAGATTGAAGTAAAGAAACAGGAACAAATAATATGTTTTTGCATTTTTGCTGAAAGATATAATTTACAGTTAGTTCTTTACTACGCTGTCTGCTAAGTGCGGACACAACAGCGGTGCATCCTTTGAGCTTTTTATAAAATGTTTTAATGATTCATTGATTAGTTACTACATGTAAGTAACTTAAGTATCAAAACATGGACAAGACTGAAAATGAGTGAAAAGCAGCGAATGAACGCTCAGGAGTCTCTTTGTGCTCACAGCCAGCCTCTCAGGGTGGCTTTTTGGGTTCATTGTGCGCTGACCCACGGGGCACACGCCGCCACACGGGGCACACGCCGCCACACGGGGCACACGCCGCCACACGGGGCACACGCCGCCACACGGGGCACACGCCGCCACATTAACTGCCATGTGGTTGCTGCAGATGAGGTTTAGGCTGCTTGGAGGGCTGCGGAGATTTGACATCTGACAAGCAAAACACGACAGGGATGGATGCTCGTGGGGTGATGTTGGCAGTAAAGCTGGAAGGAGGAAAACAAGGAAGCATCAGATGGGACGAGCGGGATTAGGTGGTTCCAGAGGAGGAACAACGGTCCTGTTTTGAATTAGAAGCACAACCTCTCCTGTTTTACGACGCAATAAACATCAGGGCGGTGGGATGTGAAGGCTCTCTGGAAAAAACCACAGCAGAAGTTCTTTTTACACCATGTTTGAAGGAATCCCAGACAGGAAACGGAGGCAGCAGCAGAGGGCGGCGGCAGGATGTCTGCTGTGTTAGCGTCGCTGCAGCACGCATACCGTCAGACTGTTACACCATCATCAGTATGGATGCCTTTCATTACTGCTTCAGTCACAGTTGTTTGGCACTGGGAATGTTGCTGACACAGTCTCCATCCTGAAACTCAGAATTCCAGTCTGCAAAACCATCCGGCGTGACGTATTCAACTGAGAATAAGATCATAAACATAGCAAACAACAGCTCGCTTCCTTATCTGTCCAAAGCATGTGGAAATAGAAAAGAATTCCCTTTTTATGACAGATTTCAAAATAATGATATTTTGTTTCATGTAGATAAACTGGAGAAGCTGAACTCTTGCATTTCTTTGTTTCGGAGCGTTTGCTCAGAAAGCTGCAGTCAGTCGCACACTGTCATATTTGTTTGCCTGCAGTAGAAGCTGCAGG
The DNA here is from genome assembly GCF_051167445.1 of Perissodus microlepis. Lineage (NCBI taxonomy): Eukaryota > Metazoa > Chordata > Actinopteri > Cichliformes > Cichlidae > Perissodus > Perissodus microlepis. The sequence continues at coordinate 779,237 of NC_140475.1, read as the reverse complement.
GTGCATTTCTGACCTGCTGACAGGCCCAGAAAGATCAATAACACTGATACTGTGTTTGCTCACAATGCATTTATGAGCCTTTTCATGCACTGCAGATGAGCGTTATCACAGCACATAATGGGGTTATTTTAATTAGCACAACAGAAATATCATTTACTGTAAAACACACAATGTTTTTGTTAAAACCAGGAAGTGATGCTGTTCAGACTAAGAAGCTCCCGTGTGTCCTGGTACAACATGCACAGCAGTCTGAACTTCTGTGTAGTGAAAGAAAAGCTAGTAAGAAGCTAAATCATGACCAGATGCAGGACACACAGCATAGATGGCCCCTCGCCAGTGACTGCATGCAGTGATGGTGCAGTGTCAGTGCGTGTACACGCTGTAACTGCATTCAAATACGACTTTGATACAGACCAGGCTGCTTAATGTTTCTGTAAAAGCACTGCAGATGCTAATCTGCACCAACAACCCTCATCAGCTGCACTGCAGCATCATTTATTACACAACTAACCCCCCCACTCAATACCACCCCACTGATCCTCCCGTGAACACCGTCTCCACGCGCCACACCGGGTCATGTTTGCACACTTGTGCGCGCACCTGAGCACACACAATGCTGTGTAACGTGCAGCGTGTAGGGCGTATTCACGTTGACCCGAGCAGATCCATTTACCGGCTTTATGCTTCACCGACGCAGAGGAAAGATCTCTACACGTGCTTTTATTCTGAAAGAAATAAAAGCTTTAGGAGCTTATGGATGGTTCACAGCGCAGCGACACTGAAAGGCCCGGCTAATGGTTGGGTGAAAATGATACGCTTGAAGATACAAAATACTAAAACCACTGGCACCATATCCTTCATACGCACACACGGAAATGTTTCCACTCCAAAATATCTGCTTTCCACAGTGAAATCGGACACATGTATTCCCTGGTGAACATTGTGAAAGGCTGGTTCTGGTTTACAGCTAGAATTTGGAATTGGCCTCCAAACTGTGCAGACTTTGCTTCATTTTCAGCATCTTTCTGTATATTTATGCTATTTTCTCACAGCGTGAGTGTGTTTGAAATAATTCGTCCTGACAATCGTTCCCCGTTTACGCACCCTCTCCCTCCATCTTCCCCCACTCCCTCTCTTTCTTATTACTTTCATTTTCTCTCTCTAAATTCCTTTCATTAATCAAAGGTTTCTAACCCTGTGAGAGCAGCCGAGAGGACAGATGGCAGAGTGATGACGGGCGCGGTGGAAAGCTGAACGTGGCTTTTTGTGCCAGGAAAGCTTCAAAAACAAAAGCATCACTTGGGAGATAATATTAACTTTCTCTAGCTGTCATGTTTGCTGTGACGAGCTACAACTGAGGTAAGATGAATCAAACTAAATTTAGAGAAGTCGCGCTGTGTGAGCGCTGAAAGGAGACTTGACAAGTGCGGTGCAGCCTATCTCTATAAATAACCATTTAGCTAAGCAACCTAATGTAATTTGACAAATCTACTGTACAAAATAAACCGATGACTGCTACGTGAACATCAGAACATATGATCAAAAATTGCGTACGACACGCTTAGCTGAGAAGGATTAAGCCTTCTATGCAGCACAGTCTCATCGCCGCCGGAGGGGCCATCTTGTTTCTGTGTTGTTGTTTACATACAGAGCAGGTGACAGGGTGTCACGTGGGGGCTGGCCGGACACCAGAAAGCTGCTGCCACTTTAATATCTCCACTCTGATCATTTGCAAACAAATGAGCATTTGTTTCCTTCTAAAGCTGCTGTTTTTCTTTCCCGTCTGAGTTTGACTCAGTAAGACTCTTTGATTTCTTCATGATAGAGGACAACATCGATTCTCTCTCACACACGAAATTCAAAGCTGGGTCACAATTTAACCTTCAGTACAGCAAAAAAAAGAGAAGGAAAAATATTATATGTGACCACGAGTCACAGTGAACGAGTGCAAACTCTCAATAAAAAGCCTCGGGGCTGTTTACCAAAGTATAATGTGCACTTTTAAATAATAGCACTTCCACTCTGTCTGCCTGGCCTCAGAGGCTAATCCTGGCAGCACGCTAGCTAACAGGAAGGAAAAATGGGTGGATTTCACATGTTGTAGTGACCTGAGAGAATTTCAGACAAAAGCAAAGGATACTTAATGACTGGTTAGGGACCATTACATGCCTGATGTCAAGCCTGTGAGTTTAACTTAAACGGTAAACAGCTGTAAACAGCTGTAAACTGCTGTCTGTGTACAAAAGCTAAAACGACTTTAGAAACATAACAGCGTGGATTTGCTGGCTGTTTAAAACTATTTGAAACCTTTGAGGTTAGTTATGCTAAACTTGCTGAAAGCTACTAAACTTAGCCAATAAGGCTAAATTTAATTTTAATGACATCTACTCATCTAACTCTTAACATTAGAGCAATAAACGTATTTATTACTTTTTACTTTCCAGATAGAAAAGGTTTCATCTTCTTCCCTCAGTCAGTAAGATTTAATAATCTGGACGATCTCTGTGTTTCTGTTCGTTCTGTGCTCCATTTACATCTACCACTGTAACATGAGTAATGCACAATCGTCTGATGTCGCTGAAGCCATTTCACAGGCTAATAATGCCTCCTATGACACATCAGAGAAGCTAACAGCATTTCACCTCAGAAGCCACATCTTGTCCTCCTCTGGACTATGAACCTAAAGCTGGTGTGACTAATCCCACAGTGAGAGCGGCACATTTGACCACCAAAGCTGCTCATGTAACAGCGGTGGAGCTCTGCTGAATCGATAAAGATGATTTTGTTTATTATGCAGCCAAAACTTGAACTGCTCTGTGACAGCGAGACACGACCGCTGAGCAGTTTAGAGGGATGCATGTACATCTCTGCCTCAATCATTCCCAGACTGATCTCTAGCTTTAGCTTGGATTCAGGAGCTCAGCTGTTTCTGTGATGCTGCATCTGGCTGAGTTTAATATTCAAGGTGTGAAGGAAATCCTGTGTCACAGACATGATAAGGCTTATAAATACCATTTCAAAATTTCATTCTGTCTTTCCAGCAGATTTAGAAATATCGGGTTTGTGTGACTGCATTTGATTATTTCAGCATCAGGCTGAAGGCCTGACTTAGAAAGGGGAGAAAAAAGCAAATAATAAGAGCTGTACCTGCACCAAAGCACGCACTGCGCCGGCCGGCTCAGCATCAATCAGAGAGGCTTTAGCTTCATTTCACAGATGGCAGGCGTGAAAGTGCTCCTGTGAAATGAACAATGGCCGGGGTGTTTCTAAGAAACAATCAGTGCGTGCTGATGGTGCTGCAAGTCACCATTTATCCAGAAAGCAGCCCTTTCACAGTGTGTGCAGTCTAGGCCTGGCATCCCCTCCCACCCCCTCCCCAAGTCTGCCTCTCTCCCTCTCTGCAGTCCAACCGCATAACGTGCTGTGGAAAAGCAGCAACCAGGGTATCCTGAGGGGCTTTACAAACTGTAGGCCATCCTTTGATGCCATCGGCCTGCAGGCTCTGCTTTAAGACATGATTTTGGTTTTAAACAACGCCATCTGAGCACAGCCTTTGCTTCATGGACAACTCACACTGCAGATTTCCAGTGACGTGCCAAACATTCAACTGAGCATGTGTCAGTAACACAGCCAGGCACTTACGCACCATGTGGGAGTGTAATGTAATTTCAGGTGCGCCAGAAATCCAAACCACTTCAGTGTCTAATCTGCCGCATCATCAAAGCTCAGGAGAAGCAACAACCGCCTCTCTGCACCTCTACCAGCAGACGCGGTGTTGTGACTGATGGGCAGAAAAACTAGCTTAGCTATTGTTTGTTACCAAAGCCTTCAAACACGCAGACTTAAGTTAACATGGTGAGTGTGGTAAATCATACCACGCACACACTGACAGATAACCTGGGCAGACTCTGCTGGGCTCGCTGCTCCTGCAGGTTTGGGGAAAGCAGTCAAAGGGTCCGATCTGGCAGCTGTGTCGTGGTTCATGTGTGTCTCCTACTGTCGTGGATCAGAAACACTTCAACTGTTACACGTTGTGTCGAGCTCAGGTATCGATTTAGCGCGCGAGCCAATGTGGCTTGCCTGATTGACAAGACAGCGCGTGCGGGGATCATTGACAGTTTCGTGCGTGGCCACAGACGCTGGATGGGACACAGGAGGAGAGGGAGAGGAGGGTGTCATAGTGCGGGTTTCACCGCCGACATCCCCGGCACTGTCCTCCTTTTTCTCCCAGCACCCCTCAGCCACCTATCCACACACCTTTTCCCTCTCTGCCACGGTCACGTAGACGCGTGGCGTGGATTGGGCATGTTATGCGAAGGTACTGCGTAAAAGAAGGAAGAAGGGAGCGTCGCATTCACAGAACTCGACGCCCCCCCCCCCCCGCACTACTGTTTATATCGGCTACCCTCCTCCCACCGACTTCACCATGGCGCAGTTTACTATTACATGACATCCCCACAAACCACGCCACGTCCAGTCACCGCGACTCTGCCGTGTTTTGTTTGGTTTAATTTCCTTTCTAGGTGGCGTGAATGCGACACGTTGATTCACGCTTCATCATCCTGCTGCGACATCAGTCTACACCTGTTTTGAGGCTTTGTAAGGAAAACAGGGTCCCCCCCCCGGCCCTCTTTTTACAGAGCAATAAATGCTTGAACAAAAGAAAATGACTCTGAGACGCTGATTTCACCTCCTCGGTGTGCTCCGTCTCTGGCTCTGTCCGAGGTGCTGAAGCGCTGAAAACGCCCACACTGAATATGCGCATTATAGCGCACCGCATCCCATCCTGTCAGCTTTCCACTGCGCGTTTGAGATTTATCACCCAGGAGGTCACGCATCACCCGCTCCCCCCAACCAAACCACGTCCTTTGCTTTCCTCGCCCTAACAGTGCTGCAGATCGTCCACAACACTGCCCCAACACCCAAAAGCACACACACGCACACAAATCATCTTTATCCCAGCATCATTTATGCTGAAACACACCCGACATCCACGCTTTCACTCAACGCTAAACATCTTCCGCCTCGATTCGCACAATCTAAGCCGTCCCGAGGTACACGAATGGCTTCAAATCTCGCGGAAAAGCGTCTCCAGTCTTACCTGCGCCTGTTTTCGGTGTCCCGCCGTCAGTATGGGAGGAAATGTCTGCGTGTATCAACAGCTAACCGATACCAGCCTCTCTCTGTATGTGACTGCAGCAAAGGCACTGCGCGTCGGCTGGTTCCTCCTCACTTGTTCTTCAATGGGGGGGAAAGCGGTGCAGCTCTCCTCAAAGATGGCGGACACTTTTGACGTCAGCAGCAGCTTTTAATAGATAACTGTCATCGAGAGAGAGAGAGAGAGAGAGAGAGAGAGACTTCAGAAAGTCTTTGTTATAACGGGCAGCTGCGCGGACAGCAGCTTATCGTCTGTTTAGATGGTTTCGTATGCTGCTGCTGTGTGATTCATGAAGCCCAGCACATGGAAGCCAAACAGAATTCAACACATCAGCTGTTCATACATCCCTACAGGCCTTTCACTTCATATAAGATGATCCTGCATCGTCAGTTAACACCCGACAAGTTCCTTAGAGCATTTGTAGCCTCAGAGGTGTCAGTTTGTTACACTGACAGCGTTCACTCGCTGTCAGTGGGACGTGAGTGGGGCTCTACACTATCATTTTAAATCCCACGAGTATGAGTAATCATGATCTGTGGTAACCAGAGTGGACAAAGCGACCAGCTGCCAAAGCCAAAATGTTCGGTGTCAAAACAAACCTTATCATATTGCACTGACGTGGTGCACATGCTACTGCAATATCATAAGGTATTCATCAAATTACTACACACAAAACAGGGATGATGTCGAAGGTCCTACACCGAAGAACGTTCACTAACACGGATGGAGAGGAACACGAGGCCTAGTAACTTATTAATTGCACAATAATCCTCTGGTAGCTGTAACCATGGAATCAGTTGGCGGTTTCTTGGTTTGTCAAGTAAGCACAGAGTTAGATAGTGGGCAGACTGGAGGCAACTGTATGCCAGTCCTAAAGCTCACAGGAAACCAGCTGTGTGCAGTACTTTGCTGCATCATCACTGTGGCTAGCATCGCAGAAAAGGAAAGCAGAGAAACACTCAAATATAAGTATAAATATAACATAGTGTGAAGTAAAGAGTCTTCCATGAGCAGAAGCTTCACAACAAATTATAATTATGTGTCCTTGCATATGTGTCTGTTTCTGTTGAGTGAGCGGCACGTACACGTGTGGATCATCCAACCCTCGAAGTTTAGCACCTTGTTTGTTTGCCTGATATCAGACAGAACCAGACGCGTTACTCTCTGATTCTCTTTCATGGAAATACGCAAACAAATACAAAAACGACGTCGTCTCTGTTTACATGTAGAGTCAACATAATGATACTAAAGAAGAACAGGTGCCAGACATCAAACAGAATGCAGTGTTTCACTCTGTTATACGTCATTATATGTTAAACTGGCACTTTTTTGTCCCTTATAGTTTAAACATCCCCCCCCAGAGTTCATACATGCAGGCCATTGCATTTTGACAGGTCGCCTTTCATGACACTGACGTCGTCTCCGCTCCAAATGAAAAAATACTGAACGACAATCACGTGACGAGAGGGAAATATGCACAAAGACAGCGACTGATGTTTCCTCAGCTCGTCTGTGGACTCAGCGGCGTGGGAATGCCCCCCTCCCCTCCAGCCGCTGCCTCTGCTCGGCACTGTAACAAATGTGTCTTCAATTACTCTGAAGCGAACCTGTCTCCTAAATTAATGATAATGATAACTCTGTACGAAAAATCCATTTGGAGAGAAGAGCCAGAGGAGAGAGGACGAGACTAAGGAGTGTGTGTGTGTTGAGGGCTGTTACGTGGCTGCAGATGTGTGTTTGAGTGTGGAGGGTGAAGAGGATGAATCTACAGGTTTCACGTTCATTCATTTTACTCTGAAGCAACATTACAGGAGCATGGCAAACAAAATTAGGCTCTGATGGAAATGAAGGATTTAGAGTTTGAACAGAAGCATCAGAGGCTGTGAGGCCGGCACTACAGAGGTAAGCTCGGGTTTGACTCTGTCACTAAGCTGGTTCACTTTTATTGCCTAACTTATGCTGCAAGTTAAATCCATAAACACAAAAACACCACTAGCTGTCCAATCAACTCTCCTGGAGGATCCTGTCGACCTGTGTGCTCAGATATTATAGCGAGACATCCCTCATGAGCAGACTGCCAGCAAAGCAAACTTTATTCCTTTTTCCTCTTTACTGCTGGTCTAAAACAATTTAAAGGCATCTGTTTTTCCATGTAGCTTTAATAGTGTTTCTATACTGTGGATTATTTTTCTATGAAAAACGAAATGCTACAATGCTGCAAGCAGTCATGTTTGTGATTGGTCATATATGGCGAACGGCCTCAGACTGGGAAACCCTGGGTGGATTTATCAAGCTGATAACTACTTAGTGGAAACACTTTGTGAGACTGCTGATGGAGGTGAAGCTGCATGAAGGGAGAGACAGCCCGAGTTTACTGAACTTGCTTGGCAGTACAGAACACACCTTCGAGCAAACTAAGGTCAACAATCTCACACACCACTTATTGTCAGTATTATTTCCTTAATTGGAGTCCCAGTTAGGAAATGTTTTATGGACTGACTGTCTTTACTTTCTGAATATTCGTAGGAATAAATCTGAGTTTTGAGTTGCAATATGTTTACTGTTACGCAAGATGAGACAGAAAAGGAGGAACAATTCATTTATTTGACCGACGCATAACAGAGATGCTGTGTTGGACGGCTCCAAACAACTTTGCTCCAAACAGTTACCCTCTAATATTTGGCAGCCATAATATTTAAGGTTTGCCATCTTAATTTCACACTAGCATTAGCCATTGGCTCTAAACAGAAGTGCAGCCGAGGCTGGTATCTAGCTTGGCAGCTGAATGTTAAGTGTGCTAGATTAATAAGTGTTTTTAAATTGGCTGTAGGTCTGCAGGAGTGAGCATGCATGGTTGTTAATCTCTCTGTGTTAGCCCTGTGACAGACTGGTCACCAGTCCAGGGTGCACCTGGCTCAGGCCCAGTGTCATCTGAGAAAGGCTTCTTTTAAATGATAAATTAAAAAACACCTTATGAAACAATAATTCATAACTGTTTTTAAAACAGTTTTCACATGGTTGCTGACAACAGAAAAGAAAAACCAGGATAAACAATCCATCTATAGCGTGTCTATAAGCACATCTGGATCAATACAAAGCTGTTTAGCTCCTGCTTCTACAAGCTCCGGAGGTTTTTGCCCATTAGTCCAGTGGTAGGAATTAGATTGAATGACTAGACTGAGTAACGTGAACTCAGCAAGCACAAAAAAACCTGAATTTAAAAAGGTACAGACTGTTACTGTTTCACAATGACAGACCCACAGCATTAGGTAACAATGCAGGGCTTTCTCCACCAAATCTGCAGCTACAAGTACCAAAAAACATGCAGTGAACCTGAAACTCACAGGCCCCCGGGAGTCTGGTGTCCTGGGGGAATTACATGTGGGTAATCCAACCTCGGGAACATCTAACTTCTCATTTAAACCTGCAGATGGTTACATTCTCAAAATCGAAAGGTTTCAGTGAAGCTGCAACAAACACTAAGTCTCATTCTGCTTCTGCTGGTTGTTTTCTTGTTTGTGTTTTTTTGCCTCCACGATTAAATAGACTCAATCCAAATGATCAGAACATGGCAGGCAATGAAAACTTAAAGTGTGCCTTTAATAAGTATGTGTGCTGGGAAAATAAAGTCCAAAGAGGAAACTAAATCCAAGAATCTGGGAAAAACACAAAAGCACAAAACCAAAGAAAACCAGAGAGCAGCACAGGATCACAACGCACTGACAACCAACAAAAGACTTAAATACACACTGAGGGAAAATGGGATTGGACACAGCTGTGGGAAACACATGGGGGCAAACAATCTGGGAAAATGTGAGGAGGGGAAGTAAACTGAACACAAGGCACAAATCCTTAAAATAAAGCAGGAAGTGAAACGTGGTGACTAAGTAAGACAACAGCTGAACTAAACTGTAAACAACCAAGAACTGAGAACATGACTAAACAGCAAAATACACAAAGAACAATACCATCAAAAATATGACCAGAAGGTAAGAAAAAGGAGTCAGGAATATAAACTTCAGACACTGGGTAGACTGGGACTATGATACTAACAATGTTTTTCTACAGCAGTACGTCATTATTATAGCATGAATGTAGAAAACAGCTGAATTTGTCGTCCAGTGATTCGGAAAAATCATTGACGATTTTGTTGTCATAGAGATTTGGACGACAGTATTATTATCATCGGTAGATTCAGGTTAATCCAGTTTCATGTGCTATGAGAATTACATTTTTATTTATTTGTTTTTTATCTGACAGATTTATCAGTTGTCTGAAACATGCATTGCCAGCGTATTTCCAGAAACTTCCCCCTGGCACTGCTTATCCTTCAGTTTCTTCACCACAGAGCAAACTGTGGCTGCAAGGTCTAAAGTCTTTGGCTTGTGGATTTGAGGGCGAGCTGGTCTCTTCAGTTTAGCATCTGAATATAATGACACGCCTTAAGTTCTGATGTTAAGATGCTAAAGACATGAATTAAAAGCTCTCAGTGAGAGAATGAAGTCTTTACTGATCCATCGTGTGCATGTATGTGTGTGTGTGCATGTATGTGTGTGTGTGTGTGTGCATGTATGTGTGTGTGTGTGTGTGCATGTATGTGTGTGTGTGTGTGTGTGTGTGTGTATGTGCGTGTGTGCATGTATGTGTGTGTGTGTGTGTGTGTGCATGTATGTGTGTGTGTGCATGTACGTGTGTGTGTGTGTGCATGTATGTGTGTGTGTGTGCATGTATGTGTGTGTGTGCATGTGCATGTGTGTGTGTCTGGGGAACTCGGGCGATGGAGCTTTTGCTTTAACTGTGCTTTGTCTCACAGTCAAAGAGCAAAACACAGCAAGTGGAGGGAAGATTAGCTGCAGCATTATCAGCCCTGTAGCAGACAAGCTCACACAAACTTCACAAGGAAGGTGGGAGGCTGGAGGAACTGAAGGCGGAGGAGAGAGGATGGGGGTGAGCTGTGAAAGAGTGACGAAGCAAAAAAACAAACCCACAATAGGTACGGCCTAAAAACATAGAAAGAGATGTGAGAGAGCTGCAAGTGACAAAATCAACTGAGGCAGAAGAATGAGATTAGAGATGAGGCGAGGCAGCGATGGAGTGATGGATGGAGAGGCTGCATCTCTGTATTATGTTATATACGTGTTTCTGTGTCCGTGTGTTTGTGAAGACAGAGAGGGCAGGATGAAGGATGAGAGATGAAGCTAGTCAGCCAGGCTGAGTAGTTCAGTGTGGGGGAGGGCGCTGCAGCGGCAGCAGCAGCAGCAGCCGTGCTGTGACTCAGCACTAAACTCTGCCCCCCCCCCCTCATTTCCCTCAAATATCAGCCCTTAGTCATCGTACTTAGCCATCGCACACAATTAGACCGCTTTTCATCCGTCTGTTCAGAGCTCGTCACGACGATGCGTTTTTATTTTAATGTTGCATCTGATTAGAGCTGCCTGTGTTCCTGAGCATTCAACCACATAAAGCAGGTGCATTTACATCTGTCCAGCTCTTATTTACAGTTTTTACAGTTCAAAGGATATTTTCTGTTTGCAATTCATAAAACATCCTCATTTACTCGTTACTTTATTTAACAGTCTTAGTACACAAAATGGTCAAAATGTGTTGCTACAGGATAACGCATTCACAACATCAACGGGACTCCAGTATTTTTATATTGTAGTGTTAATGCTTATTTCCTTCAGTGCATCTTGTGCTACGTTTATATTCTGCACAGAAAAAACAACAAAAAAGCAAAAAGTTTATCTGGACAAATGTCGTAGGAGTAGCTGAAGAATCAGTTTATTAAGTCAAGGAATGAAAGACTCTGTTAGTTAAACTTAACAGTGCAGTCGATGATCATTAGAAGAAAGTCTGCATTGTTTTGAAATTAGAAATGAAAACACCTACAAGGCTATTTCCAGACAAGGACACACACTTCATATAACAGTCAGTGAACACATAACAATTTGATTCGACTATTAAACAGTGGGTGGCTACTGTCAGTACTTATAAGGCCATCTCCACCTTCAGGGTGTGAAAACTGATGAACAATATCAACAATCTATGTGAACAGCAAAACCAGCCAGTAGGCGTGAAGCATGTCAGGGCCGGGTGCTGGCCAACTCTTCATGCTGGAGACCCTTTCTTGGACATGGATCTAAGAGCAGGTTGCTGTGGTCTGCTCTTAGATCCAGTAGACACTCAGCATTGCTGTTGTGGGGTGCGTCCTTCTCCCACTGGTGGTGCTGGTCTCGTATTGTTCCCCTGCCGCCGAGAGTACACCTTGGATGGTTCAGTGGAGGACAGCTGGTTGATTCTCCTACTTATATCTCTCTGCTGCATCTCTTCAAGCGACTGGCCTTTTTCACCTTAATGCAAAAGTGCCAAGATTTCCTTCAATTGCTCCGTTCCTCAAACTCCTATGGTTATATTTATCATTTAACATTTTAATTCAATATGTAAGTGTAATATATATAGAATTACCAGACTAGGTGATTTTTGGTGCATCTGACTGCAAGTCGTCACAGATCCCTGTCTTTGAAGAGACCATTTCAAAGGTAACAAGTCTGCAATTCTATCACACACGGTTGTAATAATTTTGATTGTGCTGTGATCTCTGTTACCCTGGTTGGACTGTAGCATCACAGAGAAAATCCCAACAATCACGTTATCCACTACGAGCAGCACTTGGTGACCCCGGGAAGGAAGAACTCCCTTTTAACAGGATGAGACCTCCAACAAAGGGAAGCCACCGGCCACGAGGGGAGGTGAGTTTTCTCACACACAGAGAGGCCAAGAAACGAACACACATGTACTGTAGAGGGTTGTTTAAGAGAAAGCCTCTGTTTTATTCATATCATGACTGTTGGTGCTGGATATAGCAACATGTTAACCAAAGCAAGAATTTTGTATGCCAAGTAACAACACAGGATATTTTTGGATTTTTTAAAGGCTTTTAAAAATATTTTCTGTGATTTGATGGGAAACAAGAGCATTCAGAGACTGTAACTCTTACCAAAGGCTAATGGTTACACTAAAACCTTCATGTTTTATGATGTTTTTATCACAATCTGATGATGTCAGCCTGTTATTGGCATCGTTGTGTTTCTATGCTACTATATGATTTTTTTTCAAGGTCAACTTTGACCACAGGTGCTAACTATGAAAGTCAAATGCTTAGTGAATCTGAGTACTAATGCTCCCTAAGGCCTAGTATATTGTTGTTAAGTTTGAAGACGATCTGTAAAACATTGTAGGTAATATGAAATTTTTACTGATTTTCAAAGCTGGTGAGACCTTGTAGTTGCACCTTGACCACACACCTCTGGTAGCCATCAGTAAGCTCCTGGCATAATTCAGGTTGGATGTTTGACTGCTCTTCTCAGCAGGATTTTTACATTTCATTTGAATAGGGACCTAGCCTAGCCTAGCCTAGCCTAGCCTAGCCTAGCCACTTCTGCCCTCGAGACGAAGGTTTAGAAGTGTCCAGAACATCCAGACTCACTAACTCCTTTTCCCCACTGCCACCAGACTCTTGAACAGCTGACCCATTTTGAACAGTAATAATAAGGTTTTTTTTGCACGCCTGGTCGTCTTACATATTGAGCTATAGCTCTTTTGCACACATCTTTTTCAAATCTCCATATTTTGTCTCCTTTTCTGACTTCAGCTATTTATTTGTACTATTTGTATTTATATGCTCTATTTCTATTGTATATATTAATCTGCATCTGTGGGTGGACAGTAAAGAAAGAATTTCATTGCACAAAGAAATGCCTTTTCTCTTGTGACACATAAACACTTTGAATCTTGAATCTAGTGCACAGATGTCAGAGGGATTGAGGTGTGATGGCTGCACTTACAGCCACACAGTGGTAATATCACCATATTAGTGCAGAGGCTTTTACATAACACTGCATTCTAAAATAAGTGCGCACATTTCAGTTTACACTGTTATGTATGATTTAATCTTTGTTTTCTGAGTTACCTTAGTTGCAGCTGCTCCAGTCCCTTGATTGAGGAGCCAGGAGGTGGAAAAGGGGCGGAGCAAGCCTTGATGGAAAGCTGCAAATTGGCTCATTCCATAACTCGGGACCGTGGGGGGGAGTTGGACTTCATTATGTTAGTTTCAGTTAGGTTTTGTGTGTTTTACCCTTCTGTGTTTTTGTGGGCTGCTCAGCCACTATTTAAGTTTCCCTTTGTCTTGTTAAGTTAGGTCAGTTTGTTTGCGTTATCAGTATTGTTGTCAACTTTGAGTAGAGTTCTGTTATTCTGACCTCTTTTATGGGCCCAAGATGTTGATTCTTTTTGCATGATTTAACCAATTATGGTTTTGGGGTTAAATAAAAAATCCTTTTTTTGGACTTTAACCTGTGCCTAAGTTTCCTTCGCTGCTCGGTCCATCACAAAGGTCAGGACTGCTAGCCTGCTGTATCCTTTCCATCTGGGATCACTATCCTGGTGCAACATCAAACTTTGTCTGAATGCAACCCTCTATCTGGTCATTTGAGGTGACATTTAAGAATATCAAGGTTGTCCTCCTTCTTCATTATTCCATCCATTTTTTACAACCTGCCAGTAGCTCTGGGAGCAAAAAAGTGCCAGAGCACGATGCAGCCTCCTCCGTGCTCCACAGCTGATACAGAGTTTGAAAGCCTCAGTTTTACTCCTCCAAACATACGTCTTGTCGCCGTGGACAAATAGCTCCATTCTTGTCTCATCTGACTATGAAACTTTTCTCCACAAGGCATCTGGCTTGTCCATGTGGGGAGCTCCAAATGTCACTTGAACTTGAAGGTGCTGACTTTGGAGCGAGGGCTTCTTCTCTGTGGCACCTAGTTTCTGTTTTTAAGTGTCATTAGAGAAACATGCAATCATTGTACAACCATTCCACCCAGGAAACGTTCAAAGAAAACATTAAAAGCCCCAAATTACCACGACATTCATGCCCACGATGAGTGTATTTGAAACATCTGACCACAACTGTAGGCATTAGCACGTGTGCTGTTGTGTCACCATGAGGAGTGATTTAGATACCAAGTCATCGTGTAGTAAGTTTCAGCATTATTCTAAGAAGAACTCGTGTCTCAGTGAAGTGCTAATATCGTATAAACATGACTGACTCTCATCTTTTGTAGCAGCTCTGTGTGTTGACTCTGACGGTTTGCGTGCATGCCTGTTATGTTGCTTTGCCTTTAACGACCTGAACTCTTCCACAGCAGCATTTTTAATTTCTCTTTGATATTTGGGCTGATTGGGACCTGATGAATGCAAAAACAAAGAATTACCAGATTTTTTTTTTTTTTTACCTAATTTTTGTTCTAAGAAAAATGAGAGCCACTTATGAGGATATTCGTTTAAAATTTTGATAGTACAGTAGCAGCATAATGTCCTCGTAAGTGGATATCAGGCCCTTGTAGAGCAAAATTGAGTATTTTGGTCTAAATAACCCAAAATGTGATGTCCACATATGTGGACGCAGGTCCTAGGAGGTTAAACTGGAGCTAAAGCAAATGTACATCAACGGGGACGTGCATGAAGAATAGCTCTCAGTCTCAGCCAGCCCACTGGGGAGAGTGATATTCAATCTGATAATTGAGGTATTGATGAATCAGGAATGAGTGGTGACATTGATGAGTGTGAGACTGAAGGTCTTGCATCCGATGGTGAGGAGGACCGTTAGAGGGAGAATCGTTGTGAATCGACCCGCACAGCTACGCCTCCCCGGCCTTTTCTATCCTTAGCTTTGGTATTTTCTCTCTTCTGTTTGCTCCAGCTCTCCCCACATTTTCCTGTTTTCATCTCCTCTTTGGATCTATTTGCAACCCCCCACCTCCCCACTCCACCCCCTTCTTTTCTGTCTTCTGTTTTTTGCTAGTGTGGGAAGAAGCATGTAGAACAGGCTTACATCCTGTGAGTGGTATGTGGTATTTGTGACTCAAACAAGGAAACGACATAGAAGCGTTGTCCTTAAACACTTCACTCCAACCGAGCAGAGACAGACCGAGGCGGAACAACTGGACAGAGCAGGTTATGGAAGATATCGTCCCAAACTAACACAATAACAAATGCACAAGCGCTGTCACATAAAGCAACACAAGGTAAGGAAATGTAACGTAATACAACTCGATGTAATGTTACAACAGAACCGAGAGCAGAAAAGGACTCAAAACAGAGCAGAAGTGATGAGGGTGCACTGGCCCAGAATCTAAAGTCCCTCCTGGCTAGCTCACAGGAAGTGGCACATTACTGTCGAATAAACTCAGAATTCTCTCCCATATGTGCATATGTGTATACATGAAACTGCATATAAATGTGTGGTAATGTTTGAACAGCTGACACTGCCCCGATGCATGACTAGGGCCAGTGAGCAGAGAAATGCAATCAGCTTTGTCAGGATATGGAGATCAAGACGTTTCTGTTTGCTTTTAAAGACAAATGCAGATAAATGCCCATCGCAGGAATTTCAAATAGACCAGAATGATTTTTTGTGATGCTTCAGTGTTCATTAATAAAACTAAAGCTGTGCTGAAAAGTGACAAGTGAAAAATGACAAGAATGGCAGAATAGGCTGCACGTATATATTGCGCAGGTTTTCTTTGGTAATGCTCTGTTTTATTTGCTGCAACGTCCTGTTTGTCCGCGGTAGCTGCTGAGCTTTCCAGATGGTCAGTCCATTTTAAATATCCCTGCAACTATTTGGTGCATTACTATGATATTCTCGCTGTTTTGCACAGAAACAATTTTAGTTTTTGGACAGTTCACACTGTTCGGGACATGCTAACACATGGACATGCTAACACATGGACATGCTAACACATGGACATGCTAACACATGGACATGCTATATTGCTAACACAAGCCTAATATTTAAGAAAATGTTTTCCTGAAAGTTAAATATGAATTGAACTTTTTCATGTCAACTTCTACTTCGGCTAAATTGTTGATTGAGGGGCGTTGGTTGGCATAGAGCTCCACGGGGGGGGGGGGGCGTGATGATGATCAACAGTGATGAGTAAAATTTACATTAAACAAAAATTCACGATAAGTACTTACTAGAATCACAAATATCTGGAGCAGTACCCTCCATGGAAAAGGAGACTAAAGGCCCTCATGTCGTTGCAGAGGGAAGTGGAAAGGTGTGATAAAGAAAGGGATCCAAGTACAGCAAAATCCTCACACCTTGGAAACTGCCGAGCAAAGACTCACAGTCTTATCTTGAAGAGATAAATCAGAGAGATTGAAAGTAGGAGAAGAAACCAGCTGCTCTCCACTGAACCATCCAAGGTGTACTCTCAGTGGCAGGGGAACAATATGAGAACAGCACCACCAAGACTGGAAGAGCACATGGGAGAAGGACGCACCCATAGCAGCAATGCTCAGTGGCTACTGGAGCAGACCACAGCAACGTCTCTGAACAGGATGCAGCAAGTATCACAGCGGCAGACATCCAAGAAAGGGTCAGAGTTGGACAGCACCCGGCCCTGACATGATTCACACCTACTGGCTGAAGAAGCTGATTGCAGTCTATGAGTCTGGCAGCACAAATGAATCAGCTGCTAGTAGATAAGACAACCCCGAGTGTTCTGATCCTCAATAATCCCCAGTAAGGACACTCCCATCAAAATACCAGCTAATAACCTGCCTCAGTATCATGTGGAAGGAGGCATCATAGCAGCTAAGATGAACAGACACATGAGCAGGGCACAGAAACGAATGGGCAGGAATACCAGAGGGGGCGAAACTCCACCTACTTATAGACAGAGCAATTGCCCGAGACTGCAAAACCAGCCTCACTGTGAAGGCCTATGACTCGATGCCCCACACCTGGATCCTGGCATGCCTAAAACAGGAGCCTAAGAGCCTTCATCAAGAACTCAATGGGGATGTGGTGGACAACACTAGAGGCCAGCTTCAAGCCCACAAGTCACCATCAAGTGTGGGATCTACCAAGGAGATGCTCTGTGCCCACTGCTGTTCTGCATAGGCCTGAACCCGCTCAGTGAGAACTACAGAACGGAGCAACCGTCAGCCACCTCCTCTACATGGGTGACATCAAGCTGATGCACAGCACCAGGATACACAGCAACGACATCACAATGTAAAGTCCTGTTGTGGTACAGCCACTTTGGTATAGCCTCCACCGCAACACAGCAGACCATCATCAGGCAAACAAGTGCTCAGAAGTGTTCATGCTGTAAGGAGCTGTGGCTCTTTACAGCATGAACAGCATTTCTGCTGCACACCCTGCATGCATCTGCCTTTTCTAAAGTTTTCCTCACGTCCTGCTCTAATCTCTCCCCTCTCTTGTTCATTCTTTGAAATTGCTTTCTTCTCCTTCCCTGTCCTCACCCTAGCCCAGCGATCCCCCTCTGTGTCTCTCTTCCCTCCTCTTTATCATGTATTGCAGCTCCAGGGTACAGATCAACACTCTCTCCCCCAGCACCCCCTCCTCTCTAATCTCACTCTCCTGCCTCATCCTTCTCCTCCTCTCCCCTTTCCTGTCGACTCCCCTTTCATCCCCCTCCCCTTCCCTCTGTATCGCCAATGCGTCAGGCATTTCCCAGTACAGGGTCAGCAAAGTCACGGTGCTGGTTGGCCAATCGTGTCTTCTCTGTGACGGAGACCATTTTCACACGTGTGCTTTTCTCACATCTATGACCGAAAATGCACGAAGCTCTGCCATTGCACTCGTGTGAGCGTCGTTCTAATCACACTGCAAAGTGCATGCAAATGTATCACCTCAGCAGATCGAAAACTAGCTCCCAATGTCTTGCACCTGCCTGTTGCTATGGAAACTGGGTATCCTCTGTGCGTCACCTGTGCCCATGTTTGGTCTGGTTTCCTGCTCCCTTCCATCAGCTTCCCTCTTGCTCTCTCTTGTCAGATTTTACTGTCTCTGACGCTCTCGCTCCCAACAACTCACTGGAAGAGAAACACACACTAAAAACCTTAAGTGCATTAACTAAATGAATTCCTTTTTTTGCACAGTGCAGTGCACAGACACACACACACACACACACACACACACACACACTGCTGGGATCACCTCAACAGAGACAAAAACATAAAACACTGTACACATTTCAGAATACAAGCACTGTAGAGAAAACAGCAGCATCGAGTTCCTGTGTGATGCTCTTAATCAGAATTGGCTGAGCTTTGATGAGCGGCTGTTTGCGGTTCAAACAGATGTCGTTCTTTATGAATCAGCGATGAGGAACAGAGCGCCACACACTGAAAGCATCGGCATTACTCGTCATCGAACCCTGCTGTGAAAATAGTACCTACAGGAATTTCTCTCCCCTAATACAGAGCTGATACTTAAACCCTACTGCACGAACCAACAGGGCACCGATGGAGCCTTCCCACTTTATGATACAGCTAACAGCTAACAGCTAGCCTGGCTCTGGGGAAAAAGAAGCAGCAACTTTAACGTTTGCTCATTTATCTAATTTAATCTACACAAAGAAGGGTGCAAATGACAAAGTCTGTGTTTAATGTGTTTCTTTGATATAAGTGGTAACTTTAATGAACCTGCAGTTTCTCCAAAACTGATTCAGTCCCACAGACTCCCAATTTTATAATGCCCAACTTTACAGTATCAATACACCTTCTTACAGCCAGATACAAAAAACATTTACAGCCTCTACTGATCGTTCCCACTTCATGACAGCTGGACAGGGAGGGAATTTTTATATCATCCTGGAGAAGAGATGATAACTACTTTATTTATACCATATACGGGGAATTAGTTTATTACAGCAAATGTTAAATAACAACAATAATACAGTAATAATTACTCTCTGGCAGACACCGCGTTTCCAGACATCCAACCACTGCAGAATGGTCAGAGTGTTTCTCTCCGTGTCCTGGGGTGTACATGGTGAGCAGGAATGGAGACAGCTCCTGTACTGCACATCATTAAACCAGACAGAGCCCTGCCCAGTCTTACATACTGTCTATCAGATAGTCACTAATCCATGAAATAGATTAATGTTAGTGCAGAAACAATGTGGTGTAGCTGACATCTGTCTGCTATGACACATCTGCTCTTACTTCACTAAAGGTCCCCACACTTTCAGTGCCTTTAACACCAGTTTTACTCGACTTGTCTAACAAAATGATTTGCTGTGTTACTTTGGTTTTGGTGAGTGAAACTGTAATCTTGTGTTACATTTTATAATAGCATAATATTTGTGTAAACAGTTTGGTCATGATTGTGGTCATACTTTGAAAAACATGATTGAAAGAGAAAGAAAAAAGGGGCTCCTGCGTCTCCACGTCTGACACTGTACCAACCCGCCTGTCCTCCCCGACTTCCTCTCTATGCACACGTTACTCTGTAACAATCTCACCCAGTGTCTCAATATAACAGGCAGCTGGATGTAAACAGACACTTTCTCTTAAAACGTTCTCAACAAGAAACCAATGAAACACGGCAGATGGCCCCGCCCCTCCCTGAGCCTGGTTCTGCCGGAGGTTTCTTCCTGTTAAAAGGGAGTTTTTCCTTCCCACTGTCACCAAAGTGCTGCTCATAGGGGGTCATATGATTGTTGGGTTTTCTCTGTATGTATTATTGTAGGGTCGACCTTACAATATAAAGCACTGTGAGGCGACTGTTGTTGTGATTTGTATAAATAGAATTGAACTGAATTATTCATAGATCATCCCAACAGTGTGTTTGATAAGGTGAAAAACCCATCCATCAGTGTATCCCTGCCACTGCCCCCTACAAACTCCCTTCCAAACAAACTCTAGAAGAGTAAGTTTTGTGCAAATGTGCCAAGTTAGTACAGGGCAGACGCTGATGCAGCTAATAAGGAAAAGTGTAGGATCTTGGCTGGATGCTGGATGTCTGCACACTGCAAGAATCTGAGACAACTTCACCCAAGGCTGCCAGAATAGTTGTGGACAGTGGGGCGCCAGGTATCACAGAGCAAGGTCCCGCCTGGGGGAAAACCGGGCAGAAGGACAGGGAGAGACAGCGAGTCAAGCAAAGACAGATAGATGAGACTCCAGTTAGAATGACGGGAGAGAGAGAAAGATATGGGGTCTATCAATGTGAAGTCAGAGAGAGAGAGCCTCCACTGCAGTAAAACAACCCTATACCAGGCTGACCCTCCTCCTCCTCCTTCTCCTCATCGATTCAGTAGTGCAGCAGCAGCATAGCAAAACTCTTGCAGAAAAGAAATCACTCAGCTTTGGGCTCTGCAGTGGCTACACGGTTTGGGGAAAACACCTCTCTTTTGTCTTCGATCGCTGCGTCCTCATATTTGAATCGACACACCCAAATACAGCCTATTGTACCGACACCCACGATGATACCTGCAGTTTCATTAAAGGCCACCTTCTTTTTGAAAGACACCCTTTTCCCACTTTTACTCACCGCTAAACTTATCCTCACCTTCCACTGTGTCTGAGTAATTTTCCTCACCTGCCATAACCTCCATGCAGATCTTCTTTTTCAGTCCACTCACGCTCCTCCTCCTCTTTATCACCTACCGGCTGCCTAACAACAAGCCTTCACCTTCTCCTTCTCTTCTACCCTGAAGCACATTTCTCTCGTACACGATAAAACCAGGAACACTGTAGAAACACAGGCATGCTTGGCATTCGGTTCATTGTTTTCTCTCTGCATCCTCTGCTCCACAGCCACGGCTGGATCATTACCATTCAGAGTGAGAGTACAGTGGCAGTGGTAAGTGTGTGATGTGTGGGGCTTTAAGGGAAATAATGCTAATGGGAAACATAATGACAAGAACTCTTCAGACTAATTAGATAATAAAACGAGTGCTTGCATGGCAGCAAAACTAAAACAGTTCATTCACAGTCTTGACGCATGAGTGGCAGTTTTTTTACATAACATTAATCTGTATTATTTATAGGCTTATCAGGAAGCCCTGCTAACAATTCCTTATATAACATTTATATTTTATATTATTATTATATTATATTATTATATTATATTTATGGCTGTTTTCTGCTTTAAGTTTGATTAAAACGTCTCTCTTGGCCACTGAGCAGGCCCTGTGTGTGTGTCTGTGTGTGTGTGAGTGTCTGTGTGTGTGTCTGTGTGTGTGAGTGTCTGTGTGTGTGTCTGTGTGTGTGTGAGTGTCTGTGTGTGTGTCTGTGTGTGTGTGAGTGTCTGTGTGTGTGTCTGTGTGTGTGTGTCTGTGTGTGTGTGTGAGTGTGTGTGTGTGTGTGTGTGTGTGTATAACTCTGTGTGTGTGTGTGTGTGTGTGTGTGTGTGTGTCTGTGTGTGTGTCTGTGTGTGTGTGAGTGTGTCTGTGTGTGTGTGAGTGTGTATAACTCTGTGTGTGTGTCTGTGTGTGTGTGAGTGTGTGTGAGTGTGTATAACTCTGTGTGTGTGTGTCTGTGTGTGAGTGTGTATAACTCTGTGTGTGTGTCTGTGTGTGTCTGTGTGTGTGTCTGTGTGTGTGTGTGTCTGTGTGTGTGTGAGTGTGTCTGTGTGTGTGTGAGTGTGTATAACTCTGTGTGTGTGTGTGTGTGTGTGTGTGAGTCTGTGTGTGTGTGTGTGTGTCTGTGTGTATAACTCTGTGTGTGTGTGTGTGTGTGTGTGAGTCTGTGTGTGTGTAACTGTGTGTGTGTGTGTGTGTGTGTGTATAACTCTGTGTGTGTCTGTCTGTGTGTGTGTCTGTGTGTATGGGTGTGTCTGTGTGTTTGTGTAACTGTGTGTGTGTAACTGTGTGTGTGTGTCTGTGTGTGTCTGTGTGTGTGTAACTGTGTGTGTGTGTGTGTGTGTATAACTCTGTGTGTGTCTGTCTGTGTGTGTGTCTGTGTGTATGGGTGTGTCTGTGTGTTTGTGTAACTGTGTGTGTGTGTCTGTGTGTGTGTCTGTGTGTGTGTAACTGTGTGTGTGTGTCTGTGTGTTTGTGTAACTGTGTGTGTGTAACTGTGTGTGTGTGTCTGTGTGTGTGTCTGTGTGTGTGTGTGTGTGTGTGTGTGTCTGTGTGTGTGTGTGTGTCTGTGTGTGTGTGTGTCTGTGTGTGTGTGTCTGTGTGTGTGTGTGTGTGTGTGTGTGTCTGTGTGTCTGTGTGTGTGTGTGTGTGTGTGTGTGTCTGTGTGTGTGTCTGTCTGTGTGTGTGTGTCTGTGTGTGTGTGTCTGTGTGTGTGTGTGTGTGACCATCTCTCTTCGTTGTAAGAAGAACCAGGCGCACACAAAGCCTCGGACACAGTACATCAAAGTGCTCTTATCAGTCCTCTAAATCCAAAATGTCCCACTGAAAACAAAAGCACAACATTGACATGGTCAAGTCATGAAACTGAACTCGTGTTTATCAGATTTGGTCTCGTGTATCCAGGAGAAACGCAGGAACCTGTCGGCTCTAAGCTCTCCTGTTGTTAACGTGTGTTTCTACTCGTGGCTCCAGGTGACGTCAGTGAAAGCTGACATTAGAGGTCAGTGGATTGATCCAAATATCAATAATGCTGGTATGGGTATCAGATTGATACCAGCTGATACTTTGTTTCTAGTCTCTGATATCGTTATGTGACCTCTTGAATTGTATGAAATTATCTTCTTGGAAATTAAAAAATATACGTTAAACCTGCTGTATGAAAAATGCCAGAGCGTATTTGTGTTGACTGTCTACTTTATTTAAAACCTACAGCACATTTAAAGACCTGAGGTTGATCCAACGTGCCGTTTACAGGGAAGCACAGTCTACGTCTCCAAAAACGAAAAGCTGAAAGTGTTTCGTTGTGTTAACTAAGTACTCACATACTGGTATCGGTGTGTATATGTTGGTATCTGCAACACTGCGCCTGTACTGACTTATTAACTAATAAATACCAAAATGTGCAGTACTGCATTACCTGTTAGGACATCAGTTGCTCTGTTTGTGAACGCAGCAGCCCCGCCCACCTGCTTGTTTATAACAGGCAGCCAATCAGTAGAAAGCTGGCTTAAAGGAACAGCTAATAGGACTGTTTCAGGAAACATCTGTAATAAGGGGCTGTACCATTCCACAGAAAAAGATGGGGGAGGATTATTTTGTACAGTGAATCATGGAAAACCTCATTAAAAGTTATTGAATAAAAACATAGAGGTGAAAATGAGCACAGTAGGTCCTTTTTCTCCTACATTAGATAATATCATTTTTAATGCAGTTTCATAAATCTTCTTTCCCAAGTCAAATTAATAATATCGTGTCTTCTTAAGTACACTAAACTATTATGATATATATTCAGCTTTACACTTATTATGTGCCAGTCTTTGGACTTTAGTATATTTTCAGTGTGCTGTAAAACCATAATGAAGACTGAAAGGCAGCAGAGTTAAAGTCTAATGGGACCGCTCTGGTCTTCATGATCACTGCCAGCAATGCTGATGAGTTGTTTTCAGGGCAGAGGAAATTTGTTCCTGTAGTTTGAGCTGATTAAAGCCCAACGCCAGCGTGTTCCTTGCAGAAACAGTATGTTTCTGTATAATAGGATCTTAAAGTAGAGAGTCAGTGTTTTAAAATCCCATGTTTGATTATAGTGACCTGGTAATATCAAATATTGTTGTGGATTTCGTTCCTTTGGCCTCCTGTTATTCTCTTTTTCTTAAAATACCGTTAAATGCTGTTTTTTTGGTTTTTTTAAATCAAAGTACAGTCAGTGAATGGTTGCAGCTGCAATGCATCTTGAGAGATATTTATTATACCAGCTTTTGGTGTCTTTCCCAGGAATTGTTCTGCTTACGTGAGCCAAGACCCCATCCTCTGTTTACCACCCAGCGTTACTGGTCTCACTATGAAATTCAGATCAATACTCTCATGATAAAAGTTCCAGGCCTGGAGCAAATTGGAATCTAAAGCTGAGAAAGATAAAGAGATCTATGGCACTGCCAAAGCTGCACTAATGAATGATGAATCACTGCAACACACACACACACACACAGTAAACCTGCACAGGTGCTAAACAAAGACAAAAGATGCTGGCAGAGCTTACTGTACGTTCTCCTGTTGTGTCACATTCAGCGTGAAACACGACTCCCGCATCAATAATGGATACAGATCTGCACAGTGCTGTCGACGGGGCTTTGCCATAGCGTGGCTACCATATTTACACTATTGGTGAGAAAAGTCACGAGCACTGGATCCATCTCACCCTGAAATCAGAGAAAAACAGATTTTTTTAACCCAAAATGTTGTTCATCATCAAAGCTTTTTAGCTAACACCTATGTGTCTATGTGGATCTCCATGTAGATGCTTCTGGAGACTACAGGCAGACAGACACAACTGCACGTCGTGCATGTGCACAATGAGTCTGTGTATGGTTATGCATGTATGTCATTACTGGATGCTGGATGCATATGTGAGCACATTTGTGTCTCTATGAAGGCACGATTATTGCAAATGATGACACATCAATAATGCTCTAATGTGACAAACAGCAATAATATAATATAGTGTGTGTTTTTATGTTTGTGTTTGTCCCCTGAGGCTGTTTGGGGAAGTGAAGGGTTGAAGTGCTGAGTAAGCGGAGCAGGGCCAGAGCTGAGAGACTGCAGTGCTGCTGCCTGCAACACAGCTCAGACTGATACTCAGCGGAGGGGAGGGGGAGGAGGGGAGAGGCTCCAAACAGGCTGGACTGCGACTCTCAGACATGTTCAGCTGGCACGCTTTCATTGTACGGCCCCGCTCACACAGACAGTTCAAATAGAAGAGCTTGTTCCTGACTGTGCTAATGACACATGTAACTCAAAGCCACTCGCATGTGTCTCCGAGTGGTTCTGCAAACATGCTGCAAGCCGACGCCCTAACAGACGCGCTGCATCACAGCCAGCGATCACAGCCTTGTTTACTCCCTCTAACCTGTGTGCCACTGATTGTGCTAGAAAAGCCCTCATCTTCTCCTCCCGCCCACTCCCATTCCTCCGTCGTGCTCCCTCCCCATCCTCTGAATCACCCTCCGCTGCTCTCCCCCCCCCCGTGTGCCTCTGCCTTCCCTTCTCTCGCTGTCACTCCTCACCTTCCCTCATCTCTCGGGTCTCTTTATGAATGGCACTGCTGGGCTTTCAGTGATATGTTTTCCATTCCCCTGCTCACTGTCTCCGTTCGTCTCTCTGAGTATCGTTACATACATGCGCGCCTTTTTCTGCCTGTCTCACTGCTTCCATCCATCCCCCTCGTCCCCTCTTTCTCTCCACATCCCTGTCATCGATGGCGTTGTGCTTATGTATATTTAAACAATCCCGGGCCCGTATTGAGAACCTCGAACCTCCCCCCCCCTCTGCTGATATATTTGATTATATAACTCCGTCCCCATGGACCTCGAGGACGCTGCAATCTAATTTTATCAGGTGATGGTGGCGATGATGATGGGAGTGTGTGCCTCAATGCGACATTTAAAGCAGAAGAAATGACTGTTTCCTGTAGCTGCATTCATGTAAACATCCAAAAAACAAGCCTTATCCAAACAGGGCTCAGACACAGTATCGTTAAGGTAATCTGGGCAAAGATGAAACAAGGAGGACGATGAAGGCGCGCTCCTCATCATGTTCTGTTCGGTCATTTTAAATCATCTGATTCTCGGTAGAAAACCAGGAGCTCGCTGAACACACACGGCTGCCATTTTGATGCCTTTCTGTGCTCGAAACACAAGAGCTTGCTCCAAGTTTTCTGTTCTAATAAACAACCAGACCGCTGCTTTGGAAAACTTGGCAAACAGCGCCATGTGCTGGTACAAAGATGGAACTGCACAGGGCTGAAGGACCAAATCACCACGACACGAAGGCGACGTGAGAGCTCTGACAGGCTGCGATGATGACTTCTTTCTTTGTGTGACATCTTAAGCATGTGGTTTGATCTGTTTTCTCTCACTGCAGGCACAGTTACTGCAGAGCTGGCAGGATTTGAACCATCTGCAGCATCTGCACACTTTTATTTCACTCACATACTGTGCTAATTTCCAGCTCTGTATGTTTCTATTCTTGCAGACCACTAGAGTAGCTTTGCATGATTCACAACTCAAAATAAGTTCTTCTTTATCTTTGCTGCACCCTCTCAGTTCATCCACTGTCTGAAACCACATATTTGTCCCCCTCTTAAACCAGCAAAGACAAATTCATGTAAAAACATGAATACCCCATTTTCTGTAACTGTAACCTCATTTAGCTGCACATCCAATCCCTGAGATATCTCAGAATAAGAAAAATAAAGTGCAACTGCAACAATACTCCTTAGCTTTTCTACATGATCAAAAATGCTGCTGTAATAAATGAAAGAAATCTTCCAGCACAACTCTGAAACTGCAAGAAATAAATTAGAGAAAAGGTTCCAGGGGCTCATTGCCAAAAGTGCCATTACCCAAACGAGTGGAATATTTTTATACAGAAAATGTCTCATTTTATTCATTTTACTGTGGATACATTGTATAAAAAGAAGATATTTTTTGTAGTCGACAGTGAGAAAACAGGAACTTTTCTGTTTTTTAATTGTTTATCTTGGTTATTGTGTTATGAATAGCTGTGGAGGGAGTCTTTATTAGTAGGACAGCTGTAGGTTTGATGAAAATACAGTTAAAAGTCCAAAAACATCCAGTGGGCCGAGTAGGGGATTTTGCCAGGCTGATTCTGGCCCCCAGGCCTTAGGTTTGACAACCCATCGTTCCCGTCACCCTGTGTGTCAGAGATGACCGCACTGAGCCATTATAGCAGCATAAATATGAGCAAAAATAAGAAAAAGCAAAATAAATGTTGTTTCATGAAATAAACAAATAAACAGTTTTTCAAAATAAGTGATCACACATTTGGCCCATAAAGTTCATTCTCATGAAATGCAAAGTTGTTGCCATGACAGCAGAAAAAGCAGTGAATGATGATGCGTATCACCGAAAAACAGCTGCAGTTTGTAGAACGTGTTCAACAACACTACAGCAGATCGGCTGCAGCCAAACATCAGGACGCTCACAGTTCATCCTTCTGAGTCATGCTGTCAAACAACATTATGATTTGACAGTGCAGGTGACCTTTGACCCTGTGGATATAATGTTATCCATACACCATGTTGCCGCAGTGCTTCCTGAGTTAAAATGTAGTTTATCAGGGCCACAAGCCCCACATGTTACTGTGCAGTGCTGTCTGCGTTTAATCACCTGGCTGTGATAAATGTGCCCGAGAGAAATTTTCCCTAAAGGAAACAATAAAAATGAATTGATTATGTCCAATCGGTTCATCGTTGAGTCCAAGTGGATGCTTGTGCCTCCTTAAAAAAGAAAAAAATATTCTTATGGCAATCCTGAGTTATAACATCGATGATTAGAGACGCACAACCTGGAAACATCAAACCTGTGACCACGTCTGTCACGGGCACAGAGCCGTAATGAAAGCAGCAGGAACCTGATGCGATGGAAGGAAACGTTATTCAAAGCACGATGTCCAACAAGGCAGAAAAAAGAAGCCATGTGGAAAAGATGAAACATCCACAATTATGATAAGTGGCCAGTTTCAGTCCAAGATGTCAGCCTCTGTCTAACCTCGCTGCCTGTTACTCTGCGCTGTTTGTTAGCTCCAGCATCGTGCCCTGGAGGTCGTGGCTGAAAGGCATCACGAGGTCGTCAAAGTCCACCTCGAGGGATGGGTGCTTATTCCTTCTCTCTATCTTTGACATCAGCTGGCTGGTGGTGGGCGGCTTCCCCCAAACCTGAGACAAAAACAGTCACAGTGAGAAGTGGAATTACACAGTCACTTCTTCAGGAACATTTGTGCACTAACGGGCCTAATGCAGGTTTGTGCACGTTGTGACTGCTGCAATTAGCCGGCAGCAGAAGAAACATTAAGCCGTCTTCTTGTAAACGGTGGAGAGGCTCACCGTCTTTGGCACAAAGGTGATGTCCACGATTTTGGTTTTCCCAGTCGTGATGCTGGTGTTCTGCAGGACGACACTATTTGAATCCTTCTGGGGTGGAGTCTTCTCTGCTGCTGCAGACGATGTCTCTGCTTGCACAGCGACTTTTGCAGCAGCAACCTGTAGTGAATACCAAGACTTTCAAAGCTTCTGCAGCCTCTGCATACTCGCTGTGTTCAATACAAAGTGTCAGATTCAGGCTGGTTAAAGGCAGCTACAGATGTCCAAATGCACAAGATTAGGTCGCTAACAATAAACGGTTATGTTTGAGGATTAAAGCTCAATGGTTTTCAGTAACGGTGCAGAGGCAGGATAAAGAGTAATCCAAAGATTTAGCTGTTGCACCGAGGAAACAGAAGTACTCTGTTAAAGCACCAGACAGCTAATGTTTACTTTGGACTGATAAAACCTGGTGAAGGAATCTGTCTCAAGAATGGAGCTCAAGAGGAGCATCAGTAACAAAACTTATTTTGTATATAAATGTGCTACAAAAAGTATTTGCCCTGTTCCTGATTTCTTAGTTTTTTGCATATGTCACACTTACATGGCTCGGATGTTTCAGATGAGAAACAAAGTCACTGACATCCGTCTTGAGAAGGTTACAAAGCCACTTGTAAGGCTTTGGGACTCCAGCGAACCGCGATGAGAACCACTGTACGCAAATGGAGAACCTTCCCAGGAGTGGGCGGCGTACCAAAATGACTCCAAAAACACATCAACGACTCATCCAGGAGGTCACAAAAGAACCCCGAACAACAAAGAACTGCAGGCCTCACTTGTGTGTGTTAAGGTCAGAGTTCATGATTCAACAGTAAGAAGGAGACTGGGAAAAAATGAGAGAGTTCGAGGAGAAAACCACTGCTGACCAAAGAGAACAGAAAGGCTCATATCTACCAAAAAACACTGTGATGAAGCTGTTGGGATAATACTCTGTGGACCGACGAGGCAAAGCTCTCGTCTGAGTCCTGTTACGGCCGGCATAAAACTAGCACGGCTTTTCGTGAAAAGAACATCAAACAACTGTCAAACCTGCTGAATTCAGCTCTACCAGAAAATCCTGAAGAAGCATATCTGGCCCTCAGTTCGTGCACTGCAGCTTAAGTGCACTTGGCTTCTGCAGCAGGACAACGATCTGACACACACCAGCATGAAGTTGGTAATTCATGTTCAAAAACCCTCCACTGTGGCTGAATTAAAACAATTCTACATAGAAGACTGCTGCTCCACAGTGAAGGATCCA
>NC_140475.1:655000-745000 GCF_051167445.1 Perissodus microlepis | reverse complement strand
GAACCAAGACTTGCTATATTCTTATAGTACAGAGTGAACATTAGATACAGAATAGAGAAACAAAGATAACAGGGAAAGTCTGAAGGCAAACGATTTTAATGTGTTTTCAAAGGTCTCCTTTAAGTCGTAGATTATTTGTGTACCTTGGCTTTAGTCGCTTTAGGCTTTTTAGCTTCGGCCTCCTTTCCTTTTGCTTGGTCCTTTGGTTTAGGCAGAGAATCCATCTTTTGTTTGACCAAGTCGATTATTACAGGGTTTGCAAAATCTCTGGCAACATCAAGGCAGCTTTGCTCTGTACAGAAATACAATCCAGCAGCAGCAGATAAACGAGACATGGTGATTCTAAAGTGGCCATAGATGTGAAAGTGCTACGATGTAGGGTTGTAGTCAATGAGCCTATAAAGACAGGATATGAATGCTGGTACATCATACATCGCCACAAAGGAGACCTCTAGAGTAAATGTTGATGGAGAGTTAAAGTTAAAGAGTAATTATTCAAAATCATGTGTTTCCATTTTGGCATTATAAGAAAAAGGTACAAAGACTTTGAACTACGTCACACCTCTCTTGTTCTCTGCAAGCACACTGGCACCCGCCTCGATGAGGAAATCCACACAGGAGACTCGAGACGTCTCAATGGCCCTCATGAGGGGCGTGGCTCCGCCCAGGGCCGGGGCATCGACGTTAGCTCCAGCATTCACCAGAAGTTCAATGAGTTCCCGCTGCCCGGCGTACGCCGCATGGTGGAGGGGGGTCCAGAAGAACTGGTCACACACATTCACATCAGCCCTGTCACAAACAGTGATGTCAGAGTTTAAGGCACGTATTTGTATTTAGGCCCATTCTTTGGCTCGGATCAGCAGCCATCTCTCAAACACCAGAAAAACCCAGTTTGCTTCTGTGTGCGTGCTTTGTGATACAAAGCTAAAGAAACGGGTAAAAAATATTGAAAATATTAATTTGGCTTTTATTGTAAAGCCACAGAAAAAACAAATGGCACTGAAATCAGAACATGAACTTTCTCACCCCTTGCTGAGGAGGTACTGAGCCATCTCATAGCTGCCAGTGGAGCACGCGACCATCAGCGGCGTCTTGTAAAACTCATCCTGAACATCCACCGGCACCCCTTCACTGAAGGCCTGGTCCAGAGACTCCAGATCATTGGTTCTCACGCAGGAGTTCACGTTGACGTAGACCGGCGGTGGCTTGTGTATGTACCATCCTGAGTCGTTCATCACCGGATGCACTGGCGGGTGAGCCGGGTCGAATCGGAGGACGTCCGAGCAGTTAAAGTATGAGCTGATCATGAAGCTGGGTGGGCCTCCGTCTGCTCGTCGGGGCTTCAGCTCCGGTGGGAGGGTGCAAATGGGCATGGGGAGAACAAACGGACCCTTCTTCTTCTTCTTGCCCCCTTTTTTTCCCTTTCCCCCCTTTTTCTTCTTAGGCATATACGAGGAGAGGCGGAACGGTTTCTTGATGTACTTGACTCCTCTGATGAAGTCACTGATGTTGACGTCTCCTCCATGGGCTGAGATGACTGCTTGGATCTGGTCTGGTTCAACTGGAGCTTGTAGCTCCTCTAATACAGAAATAAACCTCTCTGCAGTAACTGTGTCTGATTTGTCGCCAAAGGCTTTCCACAGTTCAGCTTCATACTCTTGAGACCAGTCGTGGAGAGTCAGTGCCCAGAGCTCTGACATCTGCCCAGTGCCGCTGGGATCGCTGCCTTTTCCCTGCTTCCTCTCCGCCTTCCGGAGCTCCTTGGCTACTGCGTTGTGACCGGAATCTTTGGCAATCTGATGCGGCAGCAAACCTTCCCGGTTCTTCAGTTTAGGGTTACAACCTGACCACAGAGCAGAGTTTATATAAACACACGGCAGAATGGCCTAACTCAGGACTGTGGTTGCAGCTTTAGTATCATACCAGAGATGTGCAAACACAGAGGGGAGAACACTGATCCTCCAATCTGTTATAAAAATACTGAGGAGAAGAATTTGAAATTCAGTCCTGGATTTTACCCAGAACCCAGTCCAAGCAGTGAGGAGACGTCAACATGGGACAAATCTACTGTCTGACATCCTGATAACAGCGAATTACACAAGTCCAGCCTAGAAGTCACAAATGCATGAACGTGGGATGTTTCCAATATAAGAGAGGGTTTAATATGCGCGTTGAAGGACAGAAATGTCTCCAAATCATCTTAAGAAAGAATGATGGGACAGATTTGTCCCCAGCTGGGCAGCAAACAGTCCAAAAAGACCTCTGATCACACAGGAAGCTGGCAACATGCACACTACAACCAATACACAACGACAGGTGCGGTGAGCAGCAGGCGTGCACAAGCTGGTAATTATGGACAATACTTCCACGTGTGAACATGAAAAAAGCAGGGGGACTGTGTTATTATGTTAACCTCTGAAACGACTGTGCGTTTGATCATAAAACGATAGTCTGATCCATATTTATAGCAGCTGGGAAATCCCCGTGTGTCCGCTGTGATCAAACGAGACGTGCTCGTATGTCAAAGAAACCAGAACAGAATCAAAAATGTGCTCGACTCTTCCAGCGTCCACACACGTGTAAATGAAATGACATTTCAACATTTTGGCAGTAACGTGGAGCTGGCCGTGGAGCGTGCTCCTTTACGCTTCCATGTATACGAACACTACTACAAACGGAGGGTAACATATTGAAATCATCGTCTAACTAAAAGATATTCCCATATTCCAAATAGAGTCCTGTTCCCCTCTTTTAAACTTGAAGATATTCAGTGTAACCATCAGCATTCCTCTCACGTTCACAGGCCATGCATATGAATCATTACACAGTTTGGGTTTACAATACTTACGTAGCAATACCTCAAAAATACCGTGATCAACAATAATGTGACAGCCTCATAAACACGCACTCACAGAGGCGACGCCTACAGAAGGTGAGGCAGGTGCAGAGAAGACAGCAATAAGATCTGAGCCAGTACAGACGTACGGCCATCATCACGGCCACGTAAGTGTCATAGATGCTTAGGTTGGGTGGGACCCTGGGTACGCAGTCCAGCCCCTTTGGGCTCTACGAGCAACAACAGAACAAAAAGAGAGAGGGAGGGGATCAGAGCGACAAGCCAGAATGACACAAGAAGCAACCATGAATACATGGCCCCCACCCCCACCCACAAGATGAGCTGCTACAACAGTGCCTTAGGTAGCTGAGGAGCTAACGGGAGGAGGAGAAACAGGAGGACAAAGCCCCTGCATGGGCTAGATAGAGGAGGTGGCTGACATCAATAAATCCTACCAGAGGTTAGAAAAGCTCGGCCTAAAGGACTCCACAGAGTCATGGCGGCACAGGCAGACAGCTGCTGACGACCAACCACACAGAGCTGTGGCCGATAAAGAGCACAAGGCTGCAGACGTGACAATCCCAGCTTACTGTAATATTGGGAAGAAGTCCGATGGGCGGAAAGAACAGCCGGAGATGTGAAAGGTCAAGTCCAAACTGGTCCCAGTGGCTAGAACAGCGAGTCCAGCAGATTCCAGGCATCAGAGGTCTGAGGAATGACCGAGACGCTCGAGCAAAGCACACGTCATGGTGGTTTTTATATACGGCTGCAAGGCTGAGACACATTTACCTCGCTCAACAGTAAATATTACGATGAGCCCTTTTTACTTAAGTATTCAGTTTATTTCCCTGTTTGTCAAACACCAACACACACACACTTCAACACACATTTAAGACTCGGAGCCGATTGCAATGCTCTGTGATACCACACAGACCCCCGCGCTGTGACCAGCTTTCTCCTGATGTACATTTTGAGTAATAGCTGCTGTGTTCTCCTCCTGCGTTTCAGCGTTAGCCTACAAGTGACATGATATCAGACTGAAATTACTGAATGTAATGTTGATATGAGCTTTAAATGTCTGGCTCCTTTTAAGGCATCAGCAGGAGTGACAGGCCTCATCACAGAAGAAGACTTTAAAGAGTACAGTACCTCTCTGTGCCAGGAACTTGCAGCAGTTTGCATTGCCCGAGGCAGCAGCGTAGTGTAAGGCTGTGCAGTCCTTAAGGCTCATCGCACTCATGTCTGCTGAGTATGCAGACAGCACCTGAAGCACCTGAACACAGCCCAGAGCAACACGTTAGACGAGCCTAAATCTGAAGTGCTGCTTACACTAACAGTGGGTCGCTGTCATTTTAATTCAGCTTTCAGTACAAAGTAGAATAAGTCCTAATAGATACAGCTTAACTTTGCATGTTATTGGCATTTCAAAAGATGTCAGCTATTATATATGAGCAGCTACTACACCTCAAAAAAGCCGCCCATGGCAGCACAGTGGACGGCTGTGAGCCGCTTTCTGTCAGAGGCGTTGGGGTCTCCGCCCATCCTGATTATAGCTCTAACAAGCGGCAGGGACCCTGCTTTGACTGCCTCCATCAACGCTGTGACTCCAGTTTTCTGAACAGAGGGGAAGAGAGGAGAGGAAAGGCTTCAGCTCCAACAGACTGTCTTCAAAACGCAGTTCTCACAGTCCCTGTTGTTTACCTGGTGTGCCGCATTGGGGTCTGCCCCGGCATTCAGCATAATGAGGCACAGGGGGGTGCACTCCTGGGCCTTTTCACACATCAGCTGAAAGACATGCATCCCCTGCACTGACACGCTGTTGGCATCGGCACCGCACTTAAGCAACACCTGCAGGCAGCGGCAGTGGCGTTTGGTGGGGTAGATGCAGTAGAACAGCACATCTGAGTCACAGCGTGGGTGCAAAAGTTTAGGAAAAGGTCATGAGACAGAAGAAGCAAGTAAGGGTCAACAATAAATCTGTACATCAGTGTAATCAGACTACTTTGAGGCAGCGATGGCTTGATAGCTAAGCACTTAAGACCTAAATGCTGTTTCAAATATTAATGTGGACCCTCCGTCTAATTGTTTGCAGTCCTTCGCAGCTATCAGCGAGCTAACTCTGCCAAGTCAAATCAAGCCATCTTCATTTCTACTGCAAAATTAAAAGCGAGGAAACTTTCGGGAAACTTTGCTCTGACAGATAGCTTCCACGCTTCCAGCACCGAGCACAGCTGCTAACTGCTGGTGGATCAAACTGCTGTAAAAGGACGGCGGGCAGGATGCTGTTTTACTTTCCCCACTCTGATTATTCCCACATTACTCCATATTCCTGACACGACGGATTACACAAACAGGTGTGTGTGACTACTGAAGCTCAGCCTGCTGTGAGCACTGAGGCCAGGCTGAACAAAACCCCAGGGAGAGCTGGGTCGTATCAAGTTGCTCAGCGTGTTTCACAGGAGACGATCATTAGGACTTGATCTGTAATTAGACGTGTCCATGTGGCATGACACACACACAAAACCCTCATATGGCTCTTCACACATGCGTACATACATCATACAGTATGTAAATTATGCACACGTCAGGAAGTATTCGATCACTCAGCCTTGATCTACCTCTCAAAGGAGAGCCAGTTAGAGTAATTGCTACCACAGACACACTGTAATGGGGTCATTATCACGATTACTTCAACGAGCTCCTTCAGAAGACCTTTGTGCGCTCTGATTGGAGTTGTCTGGGATACCACCTCCTCATCAATATCTAAAGAGACAAACTCTGCATGTTCATGAGCGGAAAGACGCCGCAAGCGATCCAGCTGACCTAACTTGAGATGGAAACGCCCCCATTTGGGAAACTGAGACTCAAATGAGAATACATACATTTAAAGCAAACCATCTGATACACTTGGCACACAATGAATGAGCTTCATTTGTGCAGGAACTTTTAAACAAATATGACATATCGCAAACAAAAAAGCTCTGAAATCCAACTCTCATGTGTTCCTGTGATAATATCAGCCTTGATCATTCTGCAGCTGTTAAATGCTACAAAATATTTTTGTTTCAAAACTTTATTTAACCAGAAAGCAAAAAGCTGCAGCTTTAGAGTCTCTTTGTTTAAAACGATCGTGGGCTAAACCTGCATCCACACAGGAAGCGATTAGCTTCCCAAACCTTACTTTGTAGGTAACAGTCGGCTGTTAATGGACAGACTCCCATTACCTAAGTAACTTAATGTATTTACTTCCCTGTTAGCTGTCAGCCACCAGCATCCTGTGCTCTCAGTGCCAGCTGAAGTTGAGAAAGACTCATTTCGAGAGGTGCCTACTTCTTTCTCATTGCCATCGTTTTTTCACCCATAGTCACTTTACGTCGCCGGATGTGACTGAATTTCTCTCGAGTTGCCAAGTCGTTGAAAATCACCCACTGTATGGATAAAGCTAAGGGAGACAAAGATAGGCATCAATGTCCCTCTAAAAGTGAGCATCGCCATTGGGCTGAGCCCTTGAAATGCCTCTGGGTTCTTATTGTGAAAACTTATTCAATTCATTTTTGTGGTCACCAACACACCGAGGCAACCTTTGTAGGGTATGTCCTGCCGCTTGCTTTGTGACAGTGTGACAGCTGCAATTCTGAACTAGACATCTGAAGAAAACCCTGCTGTTTACCACCATATACACACTACATGAACAAAAGTGGGCCGCCTACACCTGTACCATCGGCCATAGAAACTCATGCCACGAAGCTCCCGGCACACAGCTTTAGCGTGTTTGAAATCCCGTAACTCTTCTGTCAGTGCAGTGTTGCTAAACCTACACAGAGATTATAAGTAGTAATGCCTTTAGTTTTGAACTCACTTTTGCCCTCTACATCCAGGAGCCTCAGGTTGGCTTCGCTGTGGGCCAAAAGAGCCACAATGGGATCGTTGCCCAGCTCAGCAGCTAACATAATCGGAGCGCGGCCCCTTTTGTCCTGCACGTTAGGATCTGCTCCCTTGGAGAGGAGGAAGGTGACGAGCTCTGTGAGGAGAAAAAGAGAGAGCAGAAACAATCGGGAGACAGATCATATTTGGGGTTGTGGTAAATTCTCAGACCAACTGGGCTTGATGCAGATTATGTTTAAAAGTAACTGGAAATACATGTTTATACCCCATGTCATCTTTCCCCAGTGTTACTGCAGGCAGTGATTGAGATGTTTAACAAACTTAATAACATCCATTCCCTTTTCCATTGCGCTGCCGTTTTCGAGAACTCTACATGCTGCCACAAATCTCTGTGGACATATTTTCTTTGGCAAGAAATGCGGCATGCAAACAAGGGGTTTTAAAAGACACAAAGACTAAATTCACTAGCTGGGCCCACGTCCTCATTTTAGGTTTGACAGCGTTTTAGCAGGTAAAAGTGATGCTTGGACATGAATTGAGCTGCAGTTTGGGGAAGGCCTCGAAGGGGACTGGCGACGGCTCCCGGGCCTGGCAGATCCCCGTGGACTAAATAGAAATGAAGAAGTTAAAGAACTGAGAACAAGGAGGGAGGGACAGTGGGGCACGTAAACGAGAATGATCAGTTTGCAGAACTGGGCGAACCTATACAGATGACAACCAGAAGGAGCGTGTTTGGAGGCGTGGTCCCGCTCCTGAAATTCCGATACATTATCTCCAATGAAATAACCTGTACTGTAAATACCCACAGTATTTGAGTTGAACAAACATAGCATTCATCCAACCAAATGTGTCTGATTGTTGCAAAGGAATGCGTCTGCCACAGCCAACCCACAGGCATAGATTACCTAGATTGTTGGCTGAAACTGCCACGTGGAGCACCCCCACGCCGTCCTTCGGCTCTGTGAGACGGATGAGGTCTTCCGCCCCGAGCTGCACCATCTTCTCTATCTGTGTCTTATCCCCTTTATGGACCAGCTGAAGCAGGCGGTAGATCTGCAGGGTCTGCAGGCGGCCCTCTGCCACTCTGCTGCTCATTGTGGACTCACTGAATGCTGGTATGAAATAGGAGCTTTCTAACATGCACGCAAATATTTGGTTCTAACATGTTTTAATTGAATTACAATTTTTAGGTGCTTTCTTTTCCTCTGAAAAACTGCAGTTTAAATAAGCTACTTGTTCATGTTACCCATGTGAATGGCGACTTTCATACAAAGTGGCCCAGTGCTTTTTCTGGTCTCTTTAAGACAAACATCACCACAGTACATGAAAAATAAAGTCACAAGTATTGTTAAAAATCTGTCAGTACAGACGCTCAACCCCTAAAGCTCATCACGCACCTTCTGCACGCAGACACGCACGGGTTACACGGGCTCTCCTTGTTTGACAGAAGCGTGAACACTTGCTGCTGTGGTCCACAAACCCAGGACGCTTGGTCAGCGACGAGGGTCCCGTCTGTACCTGCTTTTCCTCCAAGGCTTTTCACTTTTCTGTGCGGGCCGTTAGAAGGAAACAAAGTCGGCTCCATGGTAACGGAACGCGCGAAAATCCCGGGCAGGACCTCGTGCCCTCGGCAGCGTCTGATGCTGCTTTCAGGGTCTCTCGATAAGCTCGGCAATACTGAAGTTGTTGTAAATGAAAGCGTCACCACTTTGCTTCCATTTTCCCCAAATGGATTATTTTATTTTTTCAAAATTGTCAAAATTCTGCACAAATATCCCGTTAATAACAAAGTTAAAATCGTTTGCTTGAAATTCTTGCAAACTTATTAAAAATAACAGATCGTGTACATGAGTATTCACAGCCTTTGCCATGACACTCAAGGTTGGCATCATGTTCATCCTGTCTCCACTGATCATCTGTCAGATGTTTTCTGTTTGGAAAAGCACATACCTGTATAAATGAGGTCACAAAGTTGACAGTGCATGTCAGAGCACTAACCAAGCCATGAAGTCCAAGGAACTGGACAATCCCAAACCTCCAAGACAAGATTGTATGGAGGCACTGATCTGGGGAAGGTTACAGAAAAAGGTCTGCAGTTTTGAAGGTCTGACTGAGCTCAGTGTCCTCCAACATCTGTAAATAGAAGACGTTTGGAACCATCAGGACTAGAGCTGGCTATCAAGCCAATCTGAGCAATCAGGGTAGAAGGGCCTTAGTCAGAGGTTCCCGAGAACCTGACAGAACTCCAGCGTTGCTCCGTGGAGAGAGGAGAACCTTCCAGAAGGACAACCATTTCTGCACCAGAAGTTTCTCCACCAATCAGGCCTGTGTGGCTAGATGAAAGCCACTCCTCAGTAAGAGGCGAATGACTGCACGTCTGAAGTTCTCTGATCTGATGAAACGAAAATTGACCTCTTTGGCCTGACTCATGTCCTCCATCATGTCTGGAGGAAACCGGCCACTGCTCACCACCTGGCCAGTACCATCCCCACAGTGAAGCACGGTGGTGGCAGCATCATGCTGTGGGGATGTTTTTCAGCAGCAGGAAGACTAGTCAGGATCAAGGGAAAAGGAATCAAAAATGAATACAGCGATGTGCCGAGAATCCTTGATGATAAACTGCTCCAGAGCTCTCTGAACCTTATACTTGGGCGAAGGTTTATCTTCAAACAGGACAATGACCCTAAGTACACATCCCAGATAACAAAGGAGTGGCTTCACTCTGTGAATGTCCAGCCAGAGGCCAGACTTGGACCTGATTGAACAGAGAGCCAAAAATGACTACGCAGCCTGGTGGAGCTTGAGTGGTTCTCCAAAGAAGGATGAGAGAAACTGCTCAAAAACAAGAGTGCTAGCCTGTAGCATCATATTCAAAGACTTTAGGCTGTGATTGCTGCTAAAGGTGCTTCAACACGATGTCGAGCAAAGTCTGTGAGTAATTATGGGCATGTAATATGTAATTATATATTTTATATACTTCCAGCAAAAATGTTTTTCACTTGTGTAGAATTTCATTTTGGAATGAGGCTATAACAACACAAATAAGAGCACATATCTTTTCTTTGATAAGTAATGAGCTTCTTGACTGTTAAGCTTTTCCTAACAGCTGCTGGAGTAAATATCCTGAACACTAGGGGTCACTGCAGTGCAGCATATGAAAGAAAAACAGTTTAACAGACTCCTTGTCTTGTCTTAAGCTAAAATTAGCCTGTTGAAGTCGAGCGAGGAGATGATAGAAGTTTGAAGTAGGAGCCAGAAACAAAAGTCAGCCCAGCTGTGTGTATTTGTGAAGGCCAAAGAAGTGCCAGATTAAATAAGTGAAGTCCAAAGCAGGCGGAGCAGTGTGTAAAACCTGATGCATACCAGCTCATTTAATAAAAGAAACCAAATCCAGATGAGAGCGATACTGTTGACGTGAGCCGTATAACATGAGCCGTATAACACTGGGTATCTGTATTTGTAGCACACGTGGCAAAACATACAAAACGTATACAGTACCTTGCAAGGTGAAGTGGCAATTCTTAAAGATCATAAAAATATGTACAGTCTGTTAAGGTTACACAATGCTTAGACACATACACTTATATTTCCACACTAGAGTTGATGACAAACATGTCCTCCTTGCAAAGGAAAACGTGTATGATACGAAAAAAGAGAAAATACACTCTTAAGCCATAATGTAAAAAATGCATTATGAATCTGCAAACAAGTGTGCAAGCCATTTAAAAATATGTACAACACCTTATAAAATACACACTTGAAAAACAGACAACCAAAGGCAGGATGTGTGTGTTCAATCAAAGAAATAGGCTTTGTATACTCGATATAAGGATAAGTGTAGCTTCTGTATTTGTTATTGTTTGCTTTGCATAAAAACTCGACTCGACTGATAGTAACAGCGACATAACTTTCACCATCTGAACTCTCACAAACGTCCCTTAGAAGAACTGTTCTTGCCCTTGGCAGTCCTCCACGTCCTCTTGTGTTTCTGGGCATAGCTAATGTCCTATAATGCTCTTATTGTTTTGTATGATTTATAAAATCCTGTGGTTTCTCCACCAAACTATCAGTGACTTCATTTGCGCATTTCCTCCTAAAGAATAGTGATAGTGGTTTGGACTTCATCACTCTGCATTTTTTCCAATACAATTGGCACTCTGCGTTGCATTTCTGGGAATTTACTTGTGGTAAGAATGAAACTCCAAGGAATAATTCAGGAAGTGTGTGTAATAACCTCTGATCGTTTGGTATGCTGTGGGTGGATAAGGGACAAAAAGCCCTCACATTAATCATCTTTTTATAAGATAACCTTTCTTTAAATGGCACCGGTGGTGCTCCCTTCCAGCTCCATGTTTTCATTCTTGAACTCTGCTTAGCTTTGCTGAGTAGCTTTGAAGGATCCCTGGTTAAAAATAACCCTTTTTTATCTTACACTGGTGCTTGGCGTAGCCCCGTAGTTCATCCTCTGTCTGAAGGAAGCAATTTCAGCTCCCCCGCCCCACTTTGAGCCAACTTTCTTCCTATTGGCTACACAACTAAGGTGCCCATATAAGGGATATCCATTCTCAGTGACATAATACGGAGCTAAAAGTAGAAAAAAACTACCTGAACCAGTTCCAAAAATGTTGGAATGGCATGTAAAATGAAAATAACAACAGAATGCAATGATTTTGAAATGTTATGGATCCATATTTTTACAAGTTTAAGCTGAAATTATTTTGAGAAAAAAACATTAGCTCTTGACTTGGTTTGCATCAGCAAATCTCAAAAAAGTTTGGAAAAGTTAACGTTACTAAAAAGAAACAGCTGGAGGAACATTTTGCATCTAATTGTAAGGTCCATTGTCTGTGACTACAGTCCGCCGTGACATCCACAAAGGCAGGATAAAGCTCTATACACAAACATGATCCAGAAACTTCTCTGGGCCAAAGCTCATTTAAAATAGACTGAGGCAAAGTGGAAAACTGTGGTTGGAAGAATTGAAATTTGAAATTCTTTTTGGAAAACACGGACGCCGTGTCCTCTAAAGAAAAGAGAAGAGGCACCATTCGGCTTGTCAGCAGCTCTCAAATCCTGCCTCTCTGATGGTGTGGAGGCGCATCAGTACCTATGAAATACATACAGGTGGGAGATCAGAACGAGTTCCCACCCAGACATCTTTTTCAGGGAAGGCCTTAGACAATGCTAAGCTGCATAATGCATCTATTACAGTGCAACAGAGAAGAGCCAGGACTGTGGAGCAGCTTGGATCCTCTAACAGACACCAATGGGACAACAATCCTCTCCCAAAAGTCCAGCATCTGGTCTCCTTAACTCCCAGCTTTTTAAAGATGAGGGATATAGTGATAAGAGTCATAAACATGTTTTGTGTATTCGATTGTGAATAAAAAGGTGGATTTATGACATTTGTGACACAAATCATTGTGTTCTGTTTTTATTTCCATTTTACACAATGTGCCAATTTTCTTTTATTTAATTTTGGGGGGAGGGATTGGTTGTAGATATATATGAAAATATTAGTGAAAACATGTGACATTATTAGATAACCATGTAACCTTCAGGATACAAAAACACACCAATGGCTCTTGCCTAAAATAGTTTTCCTTAAAGCTGTGAAACACAGAACAAACGACTGTGGTTACAAAGGACTTCTGAAATCCTTCCTGGCACTGAAGGTCAAACATAAGCTTTTGTCTTGCTGAATAGATCCAGTCCAATAATCTCAATTTCTCAGTGGCACTGTCTCTTGGACAAATCAGAAGCTCTCACGCTCAGGATTTTTACACATCCAATCAGATGGTTTCGTAGAGCAGCATCCCACTGAAGATGGTCAGAGGTTCGGAGGAGTAGGCCAGCTTCCCAGTTACAAGGTCGATACAGACCGTGTCCCCTTCCTCCATGGGTAGGATGATGTTAAAGACAGCTAACGCTCCAGGGATGTGCTTTGCCTCAGCCATGGGCTTCTCCAGGCCTTCAGGCTGATATCCGGCCGAGTCTGCTCGGGCCACACCAGTGTTGGACTTGGACAGCACTGCCTCGATCTTTATGTTTTTGTGGCCTGTCAGGATGCCACTGAAGAAGTACTTCCCACGCACAGGAGCTGTGAAATAACCTGAGGGACAGGACGAGGTCATAATGACTGACTGCAGACACCAAGTTGAAATAAAGAAAACCTAAAACTATTGAAACGTCCGTTGTAGTGAAACTCACCTGTTTTGGGATTGTAGGCGTTATTTTCATTGACAAAGACTTCATTGAACACTATGGTTCCCGTGTTCCTCATCGGGCGGGTCATGGCGGCAGAGAAGGAAAGGCGTGGCACGTGGGCATCGGAGCCTGGAGGACCTGATGATAGAGCAGAAACAAAGAGCAGGTGTTACCGTGGATTCGAGATCAAAGAGTTAGTCGCACTTTGATCTGCTGTTTGATAAGAACACCACATACCCTGTTCCCCTCTGAGACCTGGAAAGTAAGATGAAAGATAACAACAGCGAGTTAGACCCAGCGATACCATTCCTCATGTTTATATTTGATTTTTATCACATTGTACATATGCAACATGTTAATGAAGAGACATCAAAGATGCACCAAATACATCTGTTAATACACATGTTTATTTATAGAAAAAGTAAATTCAAACTAGTAAGAAGCAGAAGTCAGTTTATGGTATTCCTCATTGCTCTGACCTAAATTTACTCTTCTGTACTGAAGTTTGTGTCCCAGTGGGAGACGGCTCACACATGTGCCTTGACCCATGGCTGGGTCGCATTAGAAATTCATAGTTCTATAGTTTATGTTTTTTTGAGTAAAAATTTAGAGCAAATCACATTCTACTGCATTTTAGTTGGTGTGATGATTTAAGATTTCAATGGTGGTAACTTTATTGTCCCCAATGGGAAATCGATTTGCAGTATGTCCATAGAGAGATATAAAAAAACAAACAAACACATACACACAAAAAAATAAAAAATAAGCCCCGAGAAAACAACCTAAATTTGATCATCTAGTTGAGAATAATGCCAATTATCAGCCAAATAAAAATGATTTGCTGCTGCGGTGTTGACAGATTGTTCAAGAAGCCTCTGTTTGGTGAAAGGTTTTACCAGGAGTCACATCCAAACGGTACAAATGCACATTCCTAAATAACATAGCTAACTTTAGCTAGCTTGATTAAGCTTAACTTCCATCTTTTTGGCCTAAGATGATCACTACTCTGGTTCCAACACTGGGCCTACAGTATTTACCTGGGGGTCCCATTGGTCCCTGTTCGCCATCTCTGCCCTGAGGTCCTATCCTCCCTTCGGGTCCCATCAGACCCCGGGGCCCTTGCTCTCCTCGGAGCCCAGGTGGACCAGGTGGACCTGAAGGAGTGCAATGTTTGGTGAGACAGCCGGGAAACACTCCAGGAAAAGTTCTCTTTACCAGTAACACTATCCTTAAAGAGAACTCGTGGGACGTGCCCTTTACTCTCATATTTACTAAAACTTAGCTTTTAGGCAGAGAGCACAATTTAAATCATTTTATGACAACTGCCTGGAATCTTTCTTTCATCTATTTTTCCCTCAGTCCAAACGTACCTCCCTTCAGTTGGGAGCAACTATCTCTTGACCAGCATTCAAATCCCACGCCATCTGCCCTCTGTGACTCACCCTTAAAGTCCCGTGTTTTGAATCTGTGGAAGTCTCTGACCAAGTCGACCACTGAAGAGTTCAGCCTGTGTATGTTGGAGTGGATGTGAGGCAGCTGGACGTTCTGGATATTTTCAATAGCATTTCCTTGAGAAGTAACTGTGACATTGAGTCCATTAACAGAGGTCCACAGCCCAGACACGTGTCGGTCCAAGCCCTCCTTGATGCCCTCCAGCTTTCCAGAAAACAAGTCGAAGCGCCCAGACACTTTTTCGAGGTTGGAGAGCCTTCGATCTAGGCCGTCACTGGACCTCCGGCACTCCCTGATCTCAGTCACATGGTTGCTCCTAATTATTTGGATCTCTCTGCCCAGATCGCTGAATCGAGTGTTTGAGTCAGCGACGTGGTCTGCCAGGACCGTTTGCAGGTTGTTCACCTTGAAAAGAGTGTTGAAAGTTCTACTATGAAAAGACTTTTCTGTTTTCCTTTGCTCCACAATTTATTCTCCTACGGTCAGCACATCATCTGTCAGAAAACCCAAATATCTGTAATATCCTATTTTCATAACTGTATTAATATTCTATGAAAGCAGTTCCAAAGGTAACCACGATGCATTTGGAAATTTTTATGAATTTCTCTTCTTTTTTATTGAACTTCTGTTTTCTTTTGTGTGCTTTTGCATCATTTTCTGTTTGCTGGTGTTTTCTTGACTTGCAGTGCATTTGAACTGAACAACTGCGCAGCCCGCCCAACACTGCTCTTTCTGTTTTTCCAGGCAGTTCCCGCTGCTAT
Source organism: Perissodus microlepis (assembly GCF_051167445.1). Lineage (NCBI taxonomy): Eukaryota > Metazoa > Chordata > Actinopteri > Cichliformes > Cichlidae > Perissodus > Perissodus microlepis. The sequence goes on along the minus strand of NC_140475.1, from coordinate 729,859 downwards.
GCCTGCTGATCCAAGCTACCAACAGTCACACTGATATAGTCTCCTTGTTTTGGTTCATTACTTGCTTTATAGCCACTCCACAATGCAACGCAGAAAAAGCCTTTAATGGCTTTAAAAGGTTCACATGTCAAACAGATGTGTGCATAACTAGGCTATTATCTGCATCACATATTCTTACCTCAACGATGATATTGTCCTTAATGTGGGTCAGATCTGTTATCGTGTGCCCGTGTGTCTGCACAGTCCTTCCCAGGCCCTTCAGAGTGTCATTAATGGAGCTAAAAGTATCCATGACCTCAGCCAGCTCTCCTTGGATAGACTTCAGATCCCCTCCTAATTTTCCACTATGTACAGTGTGACCTTCCAGACGTTTCTTTAGATCATTTATGTTGGTTTTACACTGCACCGTGCACTCCTCCACGTCCTCTCTGAGTCGTCCCACCTCCTCCTGGAGGTTGGAGCAAACCTGAGAGCAGACAGATTCTCCCGAGTCGACTTTTCTCCGCAGATCCGTCAGTGCCGTCTGGCATCTGTTGAGGCTGATCGTGGTGGAGTTTTTAAATGTGAGCAGGTCCTTTTCTACAGTGCTGCATATCAAACACTCCTTAAAATCGCGGCCCAAAGTTTCCACTTCAGTGAAGATCCTGTTGAAGTGCTCGCCATCCTTCCCGGTCACAGCTGTTATCTTTTTCACATCAGTTGTTAAGTTAATCACTCTCTCAAGCAGCGAGTCTCCTGACACCGACAGGTTGTTCAGCTTGGTGTTAAACTTTTGGATCTCATCCTGGTTGGCCACAACCCTCCACTCTAAAGTTTTCACAGTTTCATCACTTGTTCGGTCTCTTGCGTTCGGCCCGCAGGTGTCTCTGCACATGTCTGTGGTCGATGTCAGCCGTCTGTCGAGGAAGGTCGTGATGTTCTCCAGCTTGCTTAAACGTCGACTGTGGTCCTTGACCGTGTCTCCAAGAACAGCCACATCCAGCTCTACTTTACCGATCTTGTAGCTGTGGTCATCGAGCTGAACGAGGACCGAGTTTCGCAGCTGAGTGACGTCTCTCTGCACAGTTTCTTTCATGTTGTTCCCGGTGTTAGTACACCTCTGCTCCGTCTTCCTCATTGTGGTATTCATCCTCTTCTCCAGTTCTCTTAGCCTGCCATTCAACCGGTCCTCTGTCACTCTTCCCTTTCCTCCACTCGTCCCAGCGAGCTCCTTATCCAGCCGCCCTTTAATAGCGTCACACTTGTTTGCAGTGGAGGTGAGTCGGACTTCGACATCAGACAGCCTCCTTCCAAGCTCAGTGACTGTGTTGCAGCAGGCCTGTGAGCGCTCGGTCTCACTGCGAGAGATTTCCAAGCTTTGCCTCAAGTGCTGGTCTATGGAGCTGATCCTCTTTTCCAGGGCTGCGATCCGGTCCCTGTCCTGCTGCTGCTGGCGCCTCAGGTCCTCCACGCCGACCTGGTGATAACGAGACATACGAGACATAACCGTCATGATGTCAGGCTCATATTTTTTCAACATACTTGAAACTTTGATTTTTTTGTGATTTCTAAGGGTTTCAAAGGTACTTTTCCTGAACTGTAGGTTTGCTTTGTTGTTCTGCTTCTCAGCAGGAGTAATTGTATCTCTATACTAATACCATGTGTATTACTTCACTCTATAGGAGAAAAGCACTGAGCCATCTACACACTACACCAACAGGAAAGCTGCGTAGCCTTGGAGAGTCACCCCACAAAGTGTTTGTGCTGATGTTTTATTGTTTTTATTGTTTTATGGATCACTGTTTACTTAACACAGGCCAGGAAATCAAGTATGGGATGGTGGAGGTGGGATTTCCACGACCAAACCTCTCTTTAATCTTCTTATCAAAGGTTACAGCGCTCCGTTAAAAGGAAGGACGTTCTGATTCAATATTGTTTCCCTGTAAATATCACTCATTGTGTAATATTGCAAAGAATTTTTCATATATTATGTATACAGTGCATTCTGAGGCTATAGTAAAGATAAATATTTTTGTCTTGAGCAACCATGTTTGTTTACTTCATCCAATCCCAGACTGGATCCTGTAACTAGCTTTTTTCTTAAATGATGTCATCTGCTAACAAACTCACCATCAGCAGATTTGTACATCCAGCTAAGCTGCAGGTGGATGTGTAATCATATCCTACTGCAGGGGTAGGCAACTCCAGGCCTCGAGTGCCGGTGTCCTGCAGGTTTTAGATGTGTCCATGATCCATCACAGCGGATTTAAAGGGCTAAATGACTCCTCAGCATTTCTTGAAGTTCTCCAGAGGCCTGGTAATGAATTAATCATTTGATTCAGGTGTGTTAACCCAGGGTGATATCTAAAACCTGCAGGACACCGGCACTCGTTGCCTACCCCTGTCCTACTGACTGAGATCACAGCTGGCAAAAACACAGACAGTAGAAAGTGAGGCTAAGCTAATGCTGAAGTGCCTTAAACCTGCATTCTATCTGAAGACCAACAGGTGGCGACAGCTGTGGTTATAAAGACTCACGTAGTCCTGTGGGTCAATGACTTTGTGCCTTTACCTCTGTAAACACTTTCCTGCTTGGTTTATGGGCTCATTTACTCTTTTCGTGTCATACTGAATAAAAAAGTACATTTACAAACCTTCGTCATTCCACCTATTTTACTATTGTGCGAAAGGCTTTATAGCCTTGTTTTGAAACAGGTGCTATATAAATCAAGTATCAGTCAGCACGGGGTGGTTGGGCTGACAGCTAGCCAAAAGTGTCCGAAGCTTCCACACAGGAAGCGACTAACAGTGACATGGAGACCATGGACAAAAAACCTGCTGATGATGTAAAGCACTCAGGCTAAACTTTCGCTGAGTGCCAATAAGAGCAGAGTGTACATACGGCGACAGACGCAAGACGATATAACGTCCTCTAGTTTACGCAACAGGTGTAGGTGTCATTGTAGAAGCTGCCCAGTGTACTAAGACAATCGCTCTGCTACGACGCTTTGTATGCAGCATTTTAGGTCATATGTGCTCAGAGTGAAGATCTGACAATGCAGGAGCACCTGGGACAAACAAAGGAGTGGCTTTGTGCTATGGTGTGCGCAAGTGTGGGGCCCTTTATGTGTCGACGCCCACAGGGAGCCATGACAGCACACGAGGCAAATAAAAACTCACTTTATCTGATTTCTGTTGAATCCCAACAAAAAAACGTAATGCAGCTGGTAAACTGTTTCCTTATTGTCGCTGCACTTTTCTCATCTTTTTCTTAAGTAATCCTTTTTTACTGTTTGTTTGTGCAGTGGTTTATGCTGCAGCATGGGGCCATTATCTTTTACTGCTTTGGGCAGAAGAAATCGCTTCCCACAGGGGCAAAGGCATGAACATCGAACTGCTAGTAAACGAACCACAAGTACGCCTTCATTTTTTATTGGTGGTGGGGAAATAATGGTGATTGTTGCCATATTGATATAATTATGACATAATGAATGAGGACATATCGGACTTTACCTGACAGGAAGAGCAGGACAGAGACACCCTCCTCTCCAGCTCTGTCAGTATCTCTTCCTTTAGGATGTTCAGCTGGTCACCTCCACCTCCTCCTCGGCCTGCTCCATCCAGTTCATTACCTCCTCCATTCACCAGGTGGTTGTTGATCGTAAGCAGCGTCTGATCATGTGCCTAAACGACCACAGCAGTCACAGAAATGAGCATCATCCATGCTTGCGTGCACAAACAGCAGACTTCTGGACAGCCACAGAGTTACCTGTGTCCTGTTATAGAGATGATCCAGCTTTGTCTGGATGCTGTTGATGGTTTCCTTCATGTGTGGTTGAGCTGAATCTGCAGGGACAATGGCCCCAGTCAGCCCGTGCCTATGAGATAGAAACAGTTTTGATTCCCTCGCGTGTGAGAAGTTTTCATCCACTCCAAAGTTGAGGTATATCCCCAGTGCAATAAACAGGAATCGAAAGTGTGCCGTCCATGCGTGACCCTAACAACACTTTAGTTTCTTTATTTCCACTAAACAGCGTTTCACTAACACTAAACTCAGTCCATGAAATAAAGCGTGCACGTGTGTTAAAAACAACAGTGACGTACAGCCTCTGGTTTATGCCATTGATGGTGGTCTGCATGTTGCTGAGGTCTTTGGTCAGGCCATGAATGGTGTTCTCCAGCTGTCTGATCTTCTCTGTGTCTCCTGGACAAAAGGAAAGGAAGGTGTAAAATGCTTAATGCTGTAAATCTATTTGCTAAATGTCTCGACATGTTTTTCAGTCAGCTACTTATACTGACTGTTTTCATATTTCCAGATTTGGACCATTTTCCAGTAATAAAGGAAACACACAGTTCACTGAGGTTCAGTACGTGTGACACACATAATACGGCAGCCTGAGCTTCTTTTTTTAATGTTATGACCATTTGATGTTTTCAAGGCTTTAAAAGCAGTCGTCCTTTACATTATCAGAGGCCACAAGTCTTCTTTCATTCTTGAGGTATCAAAACTCAGAAGATAAAGAATATTTTATGATTTGTTTGTAATTTCACCTTCTCCTCCCCGCTGCCCACCACCTGTGTCCGCGACACCAGTCTCAGGTGTCCCCTGTGGTCCACTGTGGCAGTCCTCCCCGGAGTAACCATGGCAACACCTCCACTCCATTTCTGTCACCATCTTGTAAGCTACTTTATATCTCGGTCTCCTGTACGTCCGATAGCTGAGGATGAAAAAGGAGTTTGTGAAACGACATCCAGATTGGTGTTTTCACTCGTCCGACCCCGTGACCCTTTCATCTCGATTGTTTTTAGTTTGTGTTGGTCGTCTTTATAGTAGGGCTGCCACGATTAGTCGACTAGTCACGATTACGTCGACTATCAAAATAATCGTTTGTGGCAGCCCTACTTTATAGTGTCCCATATGGAAGAGAAATAGAATAAACTTATAAAAGACTTGCATCAGATGTGGCCTACTTCATATAGTGACTCATATAAGGCTGATATGATTTAGTCATGAAAGTGGCCACTTTCTCAGTACTTTCATATATTGTTTTATGAAGTATCTAAAACATACAAGTTTCATTTTTATAATTTTTAAGGATCTTATATCTGTTTTCACTCTTGTATGCTTTTCATACAAGTTTCACACAAGACAGATATTTAAACTTTATAAGATTTATATATATCTTTTCCATATGGGGTGGCTCAAACAATTGTTTTATTTTCTATGGCCAAATTTAGCTTTATATTACTCTTTTTTTGGTATCATTGTATGGAGTGTAGAAAAGTCAGGATAGATTTTAGAAAAAATCTATAGGCATACATGTATTAGCCTGTCAGCGTGCTATCATCTGTGTTTGGTTTCAAGGTGCAGCCATGCCTGAGTACAGCCTCACAGATCACTAACACAGCACCAAACTTTTAGCCTTATTGGTTTCTGCCTTCAAAAACTGCAGCCAACTTGTTCCCGGTGATGACACTGCAAGATTTAATATTTGCAATGTAACCAAGTCAAAGACCTGCAGCGGCCCCTAAACCCTGCATGAGACATCATCATTGTGCTGTACACTGATATTCATGTGCAAAGGTCATTATATGTGAGGAAAATCACAGCAAATCATCTACTGATGATGAATGAGATTACAGGGACTTTAAATTCCCATTTTCCAAAGGAACTGCACTGAGCCAGTACAAAATCTCGTTCTTAGAGCATTCCTTTGCAAAAAAAGAAAAGAATGTTTTATTTGGAAAGCTTTGCTGGAGTCGTATCATTAATGTGCCACTCAGCTCTGCTTCTGAAGAGGTCTTATTTGCAGTCCTAACGCAATAAATAGACCAAAAATTGGCCAAAGCTCTCCATAAAGATTTACCATCACAGGCATGTTAACAAGCCGCGGCTGCAAAAGTTTTTTTCCTTTCGTGACTTTACTGTAGGTAACACAGAAAAAAGATTTCATCTTCCAGCTCCCTTTTCTGTGAGCGTGAGAAAAAAGGTCCTCGTAGAAGAAAAACAAAACAGGGCTCGGAGAAATGGGAGCAGGAGCTGGGCAGAGTTAGCAAGTGAAAGTGAGAGAATCATAAAAGGAAGAAACAGAGAGCAAGAGAAGATTGTTTTTGCAGGGTAGGAGACGAGACTGCGGTGCCTGGAACTCCTGTTGGCTTCATTCTTAGCATAGCCCAGGTTTAGACTGAGGCCCCTGGCAGGCATCGGGATCAAGCGGCAAGGCCAGGGTTAGACAACACAGTGAAAACTTCAAAGGAGGGAAAACATCAGCAATGCTCGATTAATGTTTTCTCCAAGCATTACATCCACGACTGGAAAACCCATTTAGCGAGTCCTATCTCTAGTAAATGTGCTCCGTTACTTGTAATAGTAGATATTCACCCGTCTGCACCAAAGAGACATTATCACTGAGATTACCCAGAGACCAGTACGGAGCTGCAATCATGTGGAAGCCCAGCTTCAACCAGGCGCCCTCCTGACCTCGTGGTTGAAGCCCGGGAGACAAAAGATTGAGAGAGCTGAGTGAAGTCTACAGACAGGAAATAGAACAAGATGATGGATACAGGGTGCAGGACTCCTGCGGCTTTGAAGATGGCAAGGCTAAACTCGGGGTAGAATCCGGAAACACGGAGACGAGGCATAGATACTCACGCTACTCGAGGACACTGTCCCCAGGCACAGCGCTGGTAGTCCGGCTTGATGTACGTCTCCACCCCATCCTCCATCACGCAGCTAACCGTGCGCGTCACCACATAAGCGCACCAGTTCCTATTGAAGCAGGGAAAAGGAAATGGCAGATGAATGAGTGTGTGATGGCTATCGGTTAGCTCAGAGTTTCGAGTCAGGCGTTAACACAAACATAGCACCTCACCCTCACTCCGGTTCTGCTCTACGTTCCCTGGCACAGAAAACAGGGAAGGAATGACAATCAAAACTCTGGTTACACGCTGAATGTGAGTCTCCACTGTTTGGAGTTTTTGTAGATTAATATCTCAGACCTTAGACTTGAAGTTATTGTTCTGTGCTACACTCCAGGAAAATTGGTGCAAAAGTCAGATCATGTATGATAAGTACATGAATTTAACAATGACTGCAACACACCAAGTTCACTGCAGTATTTATACTGCATCTCCTTGCAGTAAACACAGAGTTACATTTATTCACAAATGCCCAGCATAACATTTATAAAAGCCTGTCAGATGCATGATTTCTTATCTCTTTCCACAAATCTGAGAAGTCGTGAACCAGGGTTCACATCTTCTTGGAAAGTAACTGCAACAGTAAATTAGATTTTCTCTGCAAACAGTTTTCAGTTCATTACATCAGTTTTAAAAAATGAAGCAATACCTTCATAAACCAATGAAGGTAGATACACTGTAAATGTGCTTTAAGTATGAAAGCGCCTGTTTGCGTTTTCCCTTACAGATAACAATATAAACATAAAAGAAATATTCATTTCAGATCTGGCCCACATACCTCAAAGAATGACGGCCCTTTGGTGGCCCAGATTTGGTTTGCCAAAGGTGGCCCACACATGGGCCAGCAGCAGACACACCGCTGGCCCTGTGATGGCCCAGAACAGTTTCAGCTCTGGCCCCAGATGTCAGCCTAATGTGTACCTTAATCAAGCCATGTAATAACTACATGTGCCGGAACATAATAGTGCACAAGTAACATGACGAAACTCTGCTCAGACAGTGAATGGACTGATTCCTATATAACACTTCTCTACTCTCGCAGATTACTCAAAGTGCTCCATACAACATTCACAAACTTGCTCTAAGCTGAGTGCTTCCTAACTACATTCATACACATTCACACTCTTGACATCCTGGAGGAGTCAGGGATCGAACCACTAACCTTCCGATCAGTAGGTGACCTGCTCTACCTGCTGAGCTACAGCCACCCAGCGGCAAACATGAGTGAAACCTCACTGGGTTTTGGATAAAGTGTACACTCACAAACCTGTCAAACCTGCGTTTGAAACATTAGCTACCATAGCAGTATAGTATTGCAACATGACATTTGGGTCTTCTACCTAAAAGAGGAAAACAGGAAAATAAACAGTGCCATCATTGCCAGACCTGGCCCACATCTGGTTGACATACACTCTGCCATGACACCAGTCAGTCAGAAGTGCCAGCTTGATACCGGATCTGGGCCAGACCTGTTTTCTATGAGCCTGGGCCACATAACCCAAACCATAATCGGCCCAGATATGGCATGCCATCACATAGACAGTGCCATCTGCACCTGGCTCGTATCTGGATGACAAACCACTTACCATGCCAGAAGCCAGCCAGCACTGCCGGCTTGACACCAGATCCGGGCCAGACCTGTCTGCTATGTGGGATATGACCCCCTATGAGCAAGCACTTCTGCGACAGTGGGAAGGAAAAACTCCCTTTTAACAGGAAGAATATATAACCAAATATAAGAGTAAGAAAACGTTTAGCCTAGTTTAGCACATAATGTTAACCCGGGGATACAGGTCGCTTCTTCTAAGCAAACAAATATCAGCAACATCAGTTTCCAGTTTTTCCAAACGTAACTATATTTCCTGTCTTTGTTAACTTTGATGTTCCAAAGCTACAAGCTGGTTGTGCTAATACTGGGTTACTTAGTGGACTTCACACAAGAATCACACAAAAAGCTGAAGTTAGTTTATGATAGTAACCTCACTCTACACTGTCCACATAGTGTTCTCTCTGGTTGTTTCACTGTATTTGAGCCTACAGCAACTCAGTGCACTTAGGTGCGTATACATGGTCAACATGACCTGCTAAACTGCTAAACTGCTAAACCAGACAGGTTTGATTGGGATTGTCGCACGTGAACACTTTTTCTGATTTTTCTGTGATCAAATGTTAATGTCAGAGAGAGTGTCCAGACTACTTCATGCTGATAGAAAGGGAACACTGCTATCAGCTAAGAACAGAATCCTCAGGCTACAGCTAGCACAGGCTCATTAAAAAGAAGATTTGAAAACCATTGCCTGGTCTGATGAGTCTGCATTTCTGCTGCAACATTCAAACAGAGTCCAAATTTGGTGTAAAAACCATGAAAGCATGGATCCATCCTTCCTTCTACTAATGGGTCAGGCTGCTGGTGGTAAAACTGCGTTTGATGCCACTTTGGGCCGCTTACTACGAACTAAGCATCATTTAAACAACCATCCAATTATGACCACACCTACCCATTTCCTAATGGCTGCTTCCAGCAGGAAAATGGACCATGTAACAGAGGTACAATCATCTCAAACTGGTTTCATGAGTTCACTGCACTCAAATCCCACAGTCACCGGATCCCAATCCTACTGGGTCACCTTTGGTGCAAAAAGACATTCACATCATGGATCTCAGCAACTGTGTGATGCTGTCATGTCAATATAGACATGAATCTTCAATGAATCTTTACAGCACTTGATTGAATCTATAGCATCGAGAATGAAAGTAGATCTGAACGCTAAAGGGAATCTGACCTAATGTCTGTGAAGGTTCTCAGTCATCCAGATCATCGTAGTATAAGGAGCTTGGAAAGCTCCTTAGAAGTTCAAACTGAAGGTGAAACGTCTTCAAGCAACTTAAAGAAGTCCAGATGCTTTTCTTTCCAAGCTCCTTAGACCAATCTGACCTAATACTAACAAGGTGTACTATATATGGTGCACACACGTGTCACTGCTGACAGGGTAACCCTCTGATCAACCCTCTGAACCACCGATTCCCACCTGTTCAAGGAAACACGATGCTCATTGATCCTACAGTACGCACATGGAAAACCACAACACCAAGCATAAAGTGGCTGCAAAGAGCAAAATTACAGATCAACAGCAGCATGCATCTAGAGTTATGTTTCCCGGTGAAGTATTCACTCGCGTCATGTACTTTCCCCTCCTTCACTGAGCCCTGAGGGGACTGTAAGTTGATTTATTAAGCGCTTTTCATAGACAGGCCGTCACAAAGTGCTGTACACAAAGATTAAAATAAACAGAAAGTTAACTAACACTCTTCCTAGGAGGGTGGCACGGTTCCCCCCCCCTTTGGTGGTCCTCCTCGGGTCCTTGTACTCTGGGGCCTCTGGATATCTGGGGCCTGGATCTCCTCCATACCTGCTTCATACCCTGGTGGACGGGGCTATGGCTCCCCACACTCCCTAGCAGATCGTTACATGGAGAAACCTTTGGAATACAAGCGTGGTGATCGACACAGGTGTGCACACAGGTGTACACACGGGTGTTCACAGACGCGGACTACACCTTTCTTGGCTGCTGCCTCAAAGCACATTGTGCGCTGTCTATCTTGCGTGCTGCACAATATCGTTTATTATTTAGTATCTACTGTTATCTACTGCTAGCTAGTTTATTGTGATGGTGCTGTTTTTATTATGTTGCTCTTTGTTGTTTGCTTTCTCTTCTGTTTTTTTTCTCCATACAGGTGATCCAGGCGTTTTGTTTGTTTGTTTGTTTGTTTTTTCCTTTCTTCCCCCCCTTCTCACCGTCTCTTCTCCCCTTTGGTTTTCTTTCTCTCCCTCTCTTTCTTTCATTCTTTCTCCCTGTCCTATCCCCAAGTCACGTCTGTCCCGTTTGTAGCAACCGAAAATAAAATAAATACATAATTATAATAAAGGTCAATCAAATGGACCAATATGGCAAGGCCATGATGATCCACTTGGTAAAATAAATCCGCTTGGCATCTTTCTTGGCCTTAAGACAACAATTCTGATGGCTAAAGATCCAAACGGGACACAAAAAAAAAAAAAAAAAAAGAAAGTTAACTAACAAAATAGACAATATACACAATATAAAAGGTTAAAAGTAAATAAATAAGTAAAATAGTAAAATAATACTGCAGCTCCTAAGAGCTGGTGGCTAGCTTTGTTTGCCAGTGACTTCAGTGGAAACAGCTGCCCGCTGTGGCTCAAATAACACTGGCTGCTTAACTGAAAAGAACTTTTCACACTAAATTAAATCCAATGTTGATAAAATAATGCTCATTATAGCAGCTTTCTAATGCTAGGTTCAGGTTTTAACTTAATCCATACTTTTCACGCCAACTCAAATATTAATCCTAAAATAATTCCCATGAAGTGGACGGTCAAACATTTGTTAAAACAGCAAAAAAACGTCCCCATAAACATGCTTTCATAGCACGACGCTCCCACACACTCCCACAGTCTGCAGGCTACTCCGTTTGTCCTCGACTGCCTTATCGCCCTTGACCCTCTGATGTCTCTCTTGATAACGGCTGCAGATAGATTTGAGACACAGACGACCTTCAGTCACTTTCTATCATCATTTTCATATTACCCACAATCCCCATCTGCTGCTATTTCTCCAGTGGTCATTACGGCCAATTAGTGTCACTCCCAGAGTCATCTACGCAGAACTATGAAGTGTTTTATGGATAAAAGTTGGAGAACACAAGGAGCTCCTTCATCCTGGGAAGTCAGTCAGCAGCTTCAGTCCCTCTGTCTGTCTCGTCCTTTCATCCGTCTGTCTGTCAGTCTTCACGTCTGTCACTTTTCTCTCTGTGTTACCGTCTTGTTCAGTCTCACGCAGGTTTTGGCACCCGAGCGCCTCTCTGTCCATCTCTGTTTATTATCTGCTACTCGTCTCCTTTCCTTTTTTTCTCCTCCTGTAGCCTTCGTTCTCACCCCGTAAACTGTCCCCCTCCTCATTCCAGAGCTCGTTTCATTGACAAGAAGAGTTTATCATGTTCTGACCCCCCATGACCTTTTACCTCTCTTCATGGGAAAGTGAACTAATTAGTTGTCAGACTGCTGTTAATGTTTGTTGATCTGAAACATAACATATGCTAACATATGCTAACATATGCTACAGATGGATGGAATCAACCACATCCACACCTTAAACATGTCACTGTCAAAACTTTACTTATTGTTGGAGCTTTTTCATTTAAAGAAAGCAAATGTTCATTCGCCTCGATTCTCACAAGGTTTTCCCAAAGTTCTGGAGAAAAAACTGTATCTGCTTCGGGAAACTTTGCTGGGTCAGGACATTTGCAAATACGCCATCAAGCCTGTGCGTTACATACGAATGCTGAGGTCATTTAAACACAGAGTCGAGCAAAGTGACAACTGTAGAGGACATCACTGAAAATGACCTTTGGTTTTATGTTTGTTGTTCAAATGACAACAAATAAGGTTACGACGTTGTCTTCTTGACGTACGCATGTCACACGGTGAACTTAAAACGATTACCCCTGCTGTGTTTGCGTGAGCATCATCGTGAACTACGGCAGCTCATCAGCTCTGTAACATACGCCAAGGTCGTGAATCCGAGACATCCACTTCATTTAATTATAATCAATAGAAACACAGTTAAAAACAACCGTTGAGCATAATTTTCTCTTGTAGAAAGCAAAGAGGTCCAGGTGATGTTTAAAGAAGCACCTCAGACAACATTTTGGTTTAAATTCATGACGTCAGTCCAACAGTGAAGAAAGGACAGGAGGGCGGGGGCAGAGCGAGGGGAAGACATGCGGTAAAGGCGGCGGGTGGATGCTCTCAGCTGTACGGCACGTGGCCGCCCGCTCAGCGCACCGAGCTTTAAAGTAGTTACTGTTACTTTTCACTGTACACTTACAAAAAGCTTTTCAACAACTTCTGTTGAGAGTAGAAAAGTTAAAGCATGCTACTTAAAATCACACAGGGATTAAAGTTTCATTTAAAATGGAAACAGCCTGTAAGGTTTGTTACTCTCTTTTTTAAATGGGACTTATTTTCTTTATGTTTTCTGTCCACAATAATAGATGTTCATAGACGTTCATGGCTCTACGTGACAGATTAGGCTGTTGTTAGTTTTGTTTTTTCACAGCTTCCCTCCTCACGCAGCCACAAACTGACCTGTGTCTGTTCTGTCTTCTGTTAGGTGCATGTGTAAACCACTGTACTCTACAGCCACGGTTTACTTGGCTAATGTGATGACAGATTATCACTGACATGTATGAGTGGGTTAAAAACAGTGGTTACATCTGTTAAATCCGCCTGTGATTCCCCCTCATTAACATCTTTTCGGATTGGCTGAAGGGAGCGTCCTAACGTTCCCTCTGATGTGTGTTATGATGTTGAATTATTATTTATAGTGTTCCTGCGCACTGTTTTGGTAGAGCAGTGGCTTAATGAAAGTGAGCTCTGTGGATAATAACCATAGTTTCCTGCTGACTCGATGCTTGATGTGAGGTGAAGGGTGAGAAATTTCATGAGGATAATACATTTTGTTTCAGTGAACACAAAAAGTATTTGTTAATTATTTAGATCTTTAGTGTCAGTCTGTGAAGCTTTTGTATCTGCGTGTCAATCGAGTTGATCCCATAGAAAATAATTGTGCAGATGTTGATTCAACCTGAAATAACCCAACAGCTGCTCTGACCTCCGATCTTTGTCTCATCCTGTGGCGGGTTAGATCGATCAGTAAGGCATCTAACATCTAACAGCATGTTTCAGACAGAGGCTACCACAGCAAGCAGAAAAACTCAGATGTTCTTCTTTATCTCATATTGAGACATCTCAAGGATTAAATGTGTAGTTAAACATCTTTAGACTGAAAGAGGAGTTTTCACTGTTCGTGGTCCTTCATGTAAGGCTAATAATACATGTGATGGTTACTTCTCTTTTCACCAATAAGACATGGAGTTTGAGTGCAGGGGTTATGGGAAAAACACATGAAATATTGATGGCAGATAAAAGCCGTGCGCAGAAACTTGTGGCTTATTTGGTCCGTTTACAACATATCACGTTGCCTCACACTGATGTGAAGTGGTTTCAAGCTTTGGTGGGATTCAGTTCAGCCTGGAGTCGGCACCACTGAATGATATTTGGCTGACATCACCCAGCGCCCATTCGTCCAAACAGCACTGGAGCTGCCTCTATATGCTTCCACAGATGCAGCACAGACACTCGTGTGATTTGTTCCACTAGCTGTGCATTGCTGTTTTTAATATATTACATTTTCCTCAGTTACATTGTGTTTAATGTCTTTGTAAAACTCGGTCTGGTGGTCGGTTGCACTGCATTATGCTTCGTGGTGGTTTGCTGGGTTACCTCTGGTCTTGCTCTCTTCTACTTAAAATGACTGAGAAATGGGAATCGAACATGTTCATCAAAGCAAGAGTAAAAAGAGAGCGTTTCAAGTCACACAGCCGTGGTTAATCGTCACCGCTCATCCTCCTGTTCCCGCACTTTAGCTGACTTGTTTTCGTCACAGGGATTCAGTGGGACAGCGCTGCCTTACTGACTCTCAGCGTCACAGACAGCAGATAAAGCTTAGAGCTGGCAACACCCCGCCCGATTTTCTCTGACAGAGAACAGGCGCTGCTTCTCATATAAATAAACGTAACCATCGATCATTTTTTCACTTCTGAGCAGACACAGATGTGCAAACACGCATTCGTATCCATATACATCCAGAACTGCCTCGATTCTGGCAGCTTTCAAACACTTAGTGTACACACCGCCCTCACTGTGGGCTCATTTTCCAGTCTTTCCACACGAGAGCCGTCTTTATATTTGTCAGATGATGACGAAGTCTAAGCGCAAAGCTCATTGAGTGCATGTCTGTCCCAAAAGCAGACTTTGCTGGATTTGTTGAAGTTTTCAGGCTCTCTGCTGCATAGATGACACATCTGAAACGTTTCAGCAAACCCCTTTTCTCCTCACTGGCTAATCAGCATGAAGTTAGGCTTTCTCAACCGTAATCCAATAAAGTCCCAATAATCCAAACGGCTGCAGAGAAATCACTCAGATGAAAGTCCACTAACTAGACTTGGCATCTTTGCCCATAAGTGTGAAATACAATTGCACGCACACTCAGCTGTGCATTCCTAAACAAGCACACGCACAAAGGTAGACGCAATCCTGAGTGTCACCTGCTCATTCTTCACAAACACACATTAGTGTTGTGAACATCATCATTAAAATCACTGCTCAGAACATAACACGGCAGGAACACGTGTTCCTCTGTGGACACACCGTCAAGACCGTGACGTATAGATACTAAAATACTTGCTTTGGATTTTGCAGTGCCAGTGTTTGGACAGTGACACGTTTTTGTAGTTTTGCCTCTGAACAGCACGATGGGGGACTTTAAATCATACAAGTAGGATGTGATTGAAGAGCCAACTGTCAGCGTTATTTCAGGGCATTTAACAAAATTGGTCCATTAACTGTTCAGCATTGGCAGATGTTTTTATACATAGTGCCCCATTTTCAGAGGGTCAAAAGTAATTGGACAAACTAACAGAATTTTAAATAGAAGGAATGGTTTTAATATTTGGTTGAAAGTCAGTGAGTGAAGTGTAGAACATTTCCTCCAACAATATTATTCTCTTCCTTCTATCTGCTACATTTCATTTGTTTCGTCTTTCCAAAAAGTTTTGTTTTGTCCAAACTGTGTTGGCTCTTTTCCGTGAAGGCCAGCCTGTGCTTCCTGTTCCTGGGTGTAACCAGCGGTTCACAACTATGAACTTGTTTTTCGTAACCAACTAAAGATTGTTGATTTGATCGCTCCTTAAATTTTTGCTATTACACTCATGGGATTATTTTGGATTTAATGATGGGCATGTTCACTTGCACTGACATCTCCTTCAACCTCGTACTGAGAGCTTGAGTGTACAATACCACCAAAATATACCAAGTTCAACACTCAGAATCAGCTCCAGACCTCCAGGATCTGCTTCATTTACCATTAAAAAAATACAGTAACAGGTTTCGCCTGGACATAAAAGAGCTTGTCGGTCAGTCGTCCAGTTACTTTTGAGCTACTGAAACAAACTGGCTTTGTGTAAAAATGGCTGTAGTTGATAAACTGTCACAGTCGGGGTGTTTGCGGAGTGGACCCAGAAGCAGACACGGGAGAGAGAAAATGAAGGTTTAACAAAAAGCGAGCCGTTAATTTGGCTGATAGTGAAAAACCACCAAACAAAGGCGAGGCGAACTGGGGCAAAACTAAACTAGAAACTAAACTGGGAGCAGCTAAACTTACTATGACGACTACGACGTGAGACATAACATGTAAACTGAACAGCAGCATGCAAAACTTTGAACATGAAGTAAACTAAACCTGCCAAGAACACGAACATGAAGAGTAGAAAGCAAGACTCTGTGACCCGACGTGAAGTAAACAGACGACCCAACAATGAACAGAGGAGCACAGAGGACACATACACAGAAGGGTAACAAGGGAAGTGGAAACACCTGGAAACACAGCTGATACAAGTGAACATGACGCCACAGGGGAAGCAAAACTAAACACACTGAACATGGAAACACAAGACTTTCAGACAAAACAGGAAACATGGAAAGACGTAGACTGTGACAACACAGGCTTGACAACGGGACATTGAACACGCAGACATGAAACGCACAATAGACAGAACGATACACAAGGAGAGGAAGATAGAAACAGGAAACAGAAAACAACACATAAACAAGGGAGCATGGATGAAACTTTAACTAAACCTAACTAAGACATACTAATAATACACTAGAACTTACCAATTACTCTAATAAATCATGAGGAATCAAAAACAGTAAATAAACCTAAAATGCTGGTCACAGTCCCGCTGACATAAACAGCTCATGCATTAGTTTTGTTAATGTCCTTGAATCAGAGCTGAAGGTCTACACGCGGGCTGTTCGATAAAACGATATAAAAACATTTATCGTTTCCTATCACGCTATCGTTGGTTTCGTGGTGTCGTAAAATAACCTGTTTATATTAATATTTTTTCATCGTTTGATGGTCACTGTAGTGGCTACATTAATTTCTTAAAGTAAACCTTTCACAATAAAGCTCAAGATCCTGTTGAGACTTTTCAAAATAAACTGAATCACGTGAAAGAGTATGCAGAGAGTTTATGGATGAGAAACAAAAAAGAGCCGTCAGGTGCTAAAAAATAAACCTTAGACTCAAACTTTGAAAGAAAACGGCGGCCGTTACAACTTATGTCTAAAAATGTGTCGTTGCATGCATCGGTTAAAACACTCGACTCCAGCTACACGACGCCCAGCTGGAAACACTTCAAGTCGAGCTGCCCGAGATTCACAGAATTTACAGAAAATTTTACATTTTTGTGATTTATATCGTTATCGGGACGAGAGATGTCTTATATCAGGATATGAGACTTTGGTCATATCGCCCTAGTCTACACTTACTGAAGCTGACCGATTGCTTGATCCAGCGTGATGGCATACAGAGGCAGAGCTACAAAAAATGTGTGTCACTTGCCAAAATTGTACCAGTTGGATTGTATTCACATGAATCCCAGTACGCTGCTGTATTCCCAAATTAAAGTGCACAGCTGTTGCCAGTATTGAATCCTTTTTCTACAGTTTGCTTACAATAAACATAATTTACGCTTTACTGCTGTTAATGCATTTTAATGATGAGAAAGCTTTCCTTTCTTTGCTTCGATAAACTAATAAAGCATTAAAAAAAACTTGGATTGTTTCCGAATACTCACATCCCGTTACATAACTCATCGACTGAAACTCTAAACATGTCTAAGAGTAAATGACGTTAAGACATTTGGACTTTGGAGAAGCTTGTAAAGCTAAAAAGCTAAAAATCTGAGTTATTACAGGCAACTGAGAATTAAAGCGCTCGTGTTTGAAATGCACAGGTCTCCATGTATGGGTCTGTACTATTGCCTCCCATCAGGGGCCATTCAGCAACATTTCCTTTACTATATCAGCTCCACAGTATAATACTGCACATGTGCAGAGCAGTTCCTGCACATGCTTCAGGATGTTTATGGCTACATTGTGTATTTTCAGAATGCTTGTCTGATAGTAGTAGATAGAGCCAGAAATGTAAAGCTAAAGTACAATGATATCCAATCCATATTCAAACATCTATTGTGCTGTGCAACCAAACATTGTTAAACCTGCTGAACTTTAGTTGAAACTCACTATGTAGGCTGAGTCTGTAGACGCTTTCCTTGTGCCAGTGCAAGTGGAAAGAGTTCAAGTGGAAGTGGACAAACTGGTTCAGGTAATTACAGAAGAAGGTGTAACTGAGGCTGGGGTCATGTGGAAGTAATCCAAATGGACACACAGAGAAGGCATTTCAAAAATCCACATCCATTTATTAAACTGCATTATGTAACCTTTTTTTTATCATAGCGCTAAAAAACCCTTTAAATCCACACATTTGTATCAGTATTTCCTGAGCCGCTCCTTCCCTCAGACACTGTTACATTTACAAGTGTAACTTTGTTCTCACAGCTTTGAACCATCAGCAGTAACAGAGAACTTCTGTCAGATAAGAGGACGTACAAATGCAGCTCTTTGGAGGTGTTCATTGCACAAACAGTATTGTCTGGCTTTTTCTTTTTCGTGGCAGGAGGTCATGTGATGAGCCGATTAGTTTTTATTGACAGTTGTAATAAAGAGATTAGCGATGGCACACTGGAAATGTTCTGGGATTGAGAAACTCACAGCATCTACAGTAATTTCCATCACCTGTCGACCTGCCGGACGTACTGCGGAAAATCAGCATCTGCATAAGAAAGGCGGGACCGGTTTTTTACTTCATTTCAAAAACTAAAAAGATGTCCAAGATTTTCTCTAGCAACTTTTTTTAAACACCCATTTATCGGGGATTAGCTCATAACTCATGTGGTGGCACAGTAGTTACTACTGTTGCCTCAGAAAAAAGTCGGGCCTGGGTTCAAAGCTACCAGCTGTTAAATCACAAATTAACTTTGACTTTTGTGGAAGGCTGAATTCAATTTCACTTAAAACACTAAAGCTACAGACCACGAAACCAAAACAAAACACTGAAAGGGGCTAAAAAGTAGAGTAAAGGTGAGTAAAGTGAAGGTGAGTATAAAGTCACTTTAGCATGATAAGACATACCTGCTGCCTTACCGCCTTAAGATGTTCCTGATTTCTAAGGATGAACCAGGAAATTGCTTAGAGTTTGTAGCTATGAACAAGTGTTCTCTTGTAAACAGTAATGTGAGTCATTGTTACCAGAAGGTTAATGATTATAGCAGCTTTAAGTCAACGAAACGGGAAAGCCGCGCCTTTGCAATACAAGAAAGTAACCAAAAGATTGGCCTTGAATGTTGGATTCACATCCTCACATCCACGTCGTCAGTCTCCTACAGTCACAAACATGCAAACTATGCCTTCATTAGCTCTCTGGCAGACACAGAGCAGTGAATCTTTGAACGTATGCGTCTTGTCTTTATATACAGAGCTATAACTCAGCGTGAGTGAAACTCTTACACCTGTCTGAACCTTGCTTTAATACCCAATAAATTTCAGCTCCCTGTAAAACAGCAGACAGAAACTTCACAGCCAAGCAGGAAGTTGTGATCTGACATCTCTACCCACGCATTCCAGGTTCATTATATTCAGCAGCATCACTGCATGGGACCTGCACAGAGAAAGTGCGGGTAAAGTGGAATATTCGCATCGAATGAGTGGGCGGAAGAGGGAGTGAAAGAAAGAAAAGAGTGGGCTGAGGTTTAATGCTTAAACAAAGAAATCCTTTGGCGGCGTCTATTGTTGAGGAATCTTTCACTTAGCTTCAAGGGGAGGCCTCGACAGCAACCTGAATGAGCGGGTTGAAAGGGGTAGGCTAGCATTTGAACTGTGAACCGGAGGTCGAGCGTCCCTATGAAGTCCTTGTACACACAGTGAAAGGCACACGGATCGCCACGGATGACTCGAGTGCACTCACTCATGCTTGAGCGATCCCATTTGGACAGGCTAACGTACAGAAAAGGCAGACGCACGCATATTTCCAGGCTCTGCACTCGCCGTTTTACTCACACGCACACCACGTGCGTGACTATGTAAACTTCTCTCTGATTGTTTAGCCTGACGGTCACCAAGATATACTGAGAATGTCTAGGATTCTGCCATTTGCTTTAATATTATTGCTAAGACACATCAGCATTCGGAGGTCTGCGGGGGATTTTTGGTGACCCACTTGAATTTTAGCCATTTATGGAAGCGTGCGCACTTAGAGCATAAGTGCTCAAAGCCTTAAAATCACAGTTGCCCAGAATAGCAAGGTAAAGCTCTCCAAGCTGTTTGTAGTACAAATGTCCTGTCATGGCATCCGTGACCCGAGTCGAGGCTCATAGTCTCAGCTGTTGAGCTGTGTGGGGGGATGTGATGGGAAGAAATCCCAGTCTTTATAACTTTCTGTAGGTTTATGTAAACAAAGGACGGCTTCCTCATATGTGATGCGCGCTGAAACTATGGTAATTAGGTTACAAAGGCTGTGCCTGGAGAGCATCCCTGTTCCCACATGGCATTAGCATATTTAAGGAGATGTTTTTTATACTGACCTAATTAACAGGAAGCAGAAAATCACGTACAGATCAAGTGAATTTGAGCGCGTTCCAAGTTTTGGTTCAATAGGAGACAAACCAGCCTGATCCACCGGCTGCATAGTGCAGCGTTAAACATGTTCCAACTGTGCAGTCCTATTAAATTTACAATGAAGTTTACGCCCCTCCCTTCAGAGTAATTTTGTGGGTAGATGTGTCATATAGATCGGTGATTGTTAGGGAAATATTACACTGACAGAGATGAGCTGGAGCTGATCAAACACGTGCCAAAAAGACAAATAGAGGACATGCTAATCAATTCTGTGCCAGTCAGACAAATCAAATAATTGTGTTCTTCAATTCTGTTGCAACAAAGCAGTTAAAGTAATAGCCATGCTTAGTGCAAATTAGCAGATGTTACCATAGTAACATGCTAAAACTAGAAAGCTCATTGGACAGCTTCTTAGCTGCTGCTTACATGAGATGATATTTAACACAGTCTTCAATTTAAACTGTCAACGGTTGCCCCAAAGTGCTTCATATTGGTAAACGGCCTAAAACTCTACTTGAGCATTCACACAACATGTTACGTTCACGTAACCACCGAGATTTATGCACATTCACAACACTTCAGAGCAATTTGGGGTTCAGCATCTGACAACAGTCAGTGTTGTCTTGTGTTGTGGGTGTCAGCCACCAGGTTTAAATAAAGATAACCAACACATCAGCCCGGTTCTTAGTCTGTGTACAGATCATTGTCCATTCACACTATGGATGCTTATCAGCTTTGATAAAGTGATACAAAGCAATAATATCTGAGTACAGTTGGTGATTTTGAGATTGGATTTCAGCCACACAGACCGTTTGCCCGCATACAGACAAACTCACTCAAATGTTACAGGTCGACAATTCTTGGACTATGACAGAAATAGGGCTGCCACAAACGATTATTTTGATAGTCGACTAATCAGATCATCATCCATTGGACGTAAAATGTACAGCTTATTGCACCGGCAGCATCTGCTCTTATATAACTATCATTAGCTTACAGCTTTAAGTGTTTAAGGTCTGTGCTAACTAACAATAAAGACAAGATGATAGTTTATTAAATTTTAATGAAATCTGCAGATTGTTTCGGTGAAGTTTAATAAACTCCTTGCTATCTAAAATATAACAGGACACTGGAGTAAATTCTCCAGCATCTCACACTTCTGATAATCAGCTGTCTGCTTGACGTTTATTCAGCTGTGTAAAAACTATAACTTTAATCTCAGCCAAACCAATTTACTCAGGAACAAATAAAATACTAAAAAAAAGCCAAACAATAACATTTTTAAGTTATCTAAGTGACTCATATATCATGTTTAACCTGAGTAGCGCGGTGGGTTTGAAAACAATTTGCCGGGAGTCCGGTGTTCTCACGGCTCTAGTGACCTTGCCCCCGGCTAGCTATCGAGCTAGTGGGTAACAGACGTCTCCGAAAACGTCGGAGCGCTTTTGAAAATATGTGGTGTCTTGATAAACTGAGCAGATATTTGAGGTTTACACAGCTACATTCTCGCCTGAAAATATGTTAAACGTGTATTTTGTGACCCAGAAAGAATAATAAGAGTAATATTAAAACTAACTAGCTGCCGCCATTGTTGGAAACTGAGCTGGGCCGCGCTGTGAATTCTGGGACAGAGCTACTTCTTCTTCGGGGTTTAACAGCAGCTGGCATCCTTGTACATGCAGTGCTGCCATCTTCTGTTTCAGTCCGTTATTACACTCTTAAATCCTACTACTTATTCCTGCGTCTTTTGGGATCTTACAAAGCTTCAAACGACGCGTCGACCATTAAATCAGTCGTCGACAATTTTAATAGTCGACGTAATCGTGACTAGTCGACTAATCGTGGCAGCCCTAGACAGAAACCTGAAAGCTTCCTGCACCCATGCCCCCCGATTCTGCACATTCATATGCAAACATCTCTTTAACAACACTGTTTACTTTTTACCCTGAGAGCGACATCAATTTCTGCTTGGAAATTCATCGCAAGTCATCCAAAAGTTGTTGAGACATTTCACTCAAAACCACAAATTTGAACTCCACGGTGGTCCTAAAAGAAAAAAAAGCTACCACGAATGCTGAGATCATTCAGCCTGTATCAGCTGGCAGGCATTACCATCCACACAGCCAAACTTAAGCATTTGAGTACACTGATAGAAATTCAACCCCCTCATTGTTTAGTCTCACCGTGCATTAAGATCGGCTGAGTGAGCACTTTATGAGGTGTTTATAATTTATAAACGAAGAGCACAAAGTGTTGGATCACATGTGGGTGAACAACAGTTGTGAACATGATATTTTGGGCTAATGCTTAGTTGAATCTAAGGATTAGTTCCCTGTAGATTTATGCAGATGTGGTCAGTTAGGTTTTGCATGCATTGATGTTAAATAAAGAGGACTAGAACCACCGAACGCTGCCTTTAAACTTCTGTGATGCTTAATGAACGGATGCTTGCTCAGACGCAATTAAGAGAAGCTAAGTTGTGGACAGCGGCTCCCACATTGCTGAACAATCCGAATCTGCTCCTGTTTCCTTAATAATTCCTTAAACAACAGAAGAAGAGCGTTCTAAACAGAAAACTACAATGAGAAGGTTAGAAAGTGAAAACAGAGTCTTGTGGTTCTGCCGGTAACTTTTGGTCAAGAAGCTTTTGGAAATTTCACATTTGATTCATTTTTCAGTGGATCCTTAAACCTCAGGCCAACAAAGAAGCCTTTGTCATTCAGTTATGAAGGACTGACAGCAAATCTCAGTGTTTACGACTGACGTTTCAGTTCAGCCACAGGAGTAAGTACCAAAAAACATCAGGGCTCCGCATTCAAGACTTTTGTTCTCAGTGTCATGTTTGAGGACACCAAAATAAAAAGTTTAGACTTTTGAGTACGGAGAGGCGACCGACTTATTCCAAAGCCATTTGCTGCACAGGGAGGTACAACAACGTTACACATTCATTTCATTTTGCTCCAGATTACTCCAGTGTCTGAATACGTGTACAGTGCATTTGTCTCCCTTTGTGACCCATGTATAAGGGAGCCTAAGTGTGATAACTAACAGACGGTGACAGTAAGCATGTTCTGCTCCTTGCTACCCTCCAGTGGTGATCTAATGCCTCGTCCATCAAACTACCAACGAGCCAAAACAGGTCTGCAGTCCACCTGCATCCATCTCCGACATCTCCTCCGCTCTTCCTCAGTCAATATCTGCAGCTCGGAGGTTTTGGCAGGAGATGTGTCAGAAAGCTCTGGGTCCTCCTGATCCCGCAATAAAACCTCTGCTGGATGTCTCCAGTTCATACCAAAGCCTTTGCCGCTTTTGGAATACTTCACACATCTGTCAAAACAGATCAATTGAGTTCAAACAGATGTCAGAGGGGCAAACTGCACCGTCATGGGCCAATGCATTCTTCTTCCCGATACGTCACTTTGTGTGTGCGTATGTGTGTGTCCATCGCAGGCCAACCATGGTGACTCCTTCATAGCCTGCTGGCTGCAGCAAAAGGAAGCCTTTTAAGAAGCAAAGCCCCCCTCTTCCCCTGTCAGTCTGTCTTTTTTCTTGTCTTGTCTCCCCTCCCTGCCTTTTTGTCACTCTTTCACTCTCTTTTGCCATGCCTGCTTGCTTGGTCTCACTCCAGATAGTCTTTTATACCACTTTTTCTACTCCTGCAGAGACAGAGAACGTTTTATTCCTACTTGTCTCCGTCTGATTTTTTTCTTTTAGCTTCCTATCTCTTGCTTCCACTTGACCAATCAACTCGTTCTCCATCTCCATCTTGTGTCCTCCTGTCTGTGGTTACAGCTCAACTTGAATGCGCACGTGAACAGCTGCTTTTCGTCACAGACAGTATCAGCAGCACAGAAACCTGATAGAAACCTCTGTCGCAGGAGCTCAGCTCCCAGAAGCTTGGCCTATCCTGCCGACACATACACAATAACTACAAACACATGCAGGCCTCGAGGCAGACCCACACCACATGTGAGTGCAGTGAACCTTTTTATTCACACACATGTACGAACACCTACATCATCAGTCATTCAGATCAGTTCTTTATTCATCCATTTACAGCCGTACAAGTCACTCGCATTGTCTGAGGGGGTCGTCCACACGGGCCCCTGAAGGAGGCGATCAATTACATGCTAATAACAACCTACGGGGTGGATACAGGATAATAAAAATTATACGCCCACTAACAATATCATTGGCCGGGTCTGAGCTGGGACGCCATCAGTGACTACTGAGCAGCCGTCTTAGGATCAAAACGGGAATGGTGCAAATCCAGCTGCAACCAGCAGTTCTGAAAAATGAAGCCAACATGAAAGGTTAAAAAAAACTAACGGAATTACAAAGCATCGGAGCGCTTTTGAAAATATGTGGTGTCTTGATAAACTGAGCAGATATTTGAAGTTTACACAGCTACATTCTCACCTGAAAATATGTTAAAAGTATATTTTGTGACCCAGAAAGAATAATAAGAGTAATAATAAAACTAACTAGCTGCCGCCATTGTCGGAAACTGAGCGGGGCCGCGCTATGAATTCTGGGATAGGTTGGGCCCGACCCATCCTTCAAATCTGGGGAAATGAAGAATGCATTTTTCGGCATGGTGGAGTCTTCGAATTTGGACAGGCTTCGCCGTGTCGCTGTAACGTAATTGGCCTACAAATGCGGCCTCCGAAGGATGCGGCCGCTAACTTTGGACACAGCTACGATACCGGACACAGCTTCTTCTTCTTCGGGGTTTAACGGCAGCTGGCATCCTTGTACATGCAGTGCTGCCATCTTCTGTTTCAGTCCGTTATTACACTCTTAAACCCTACTACTTATTGCTGCGTCTTTTGGGATCTTACAAAGCTTCAAACGACGCGTCGACTATTAAATTAGTCGTCGACGATTTTGATAGTCGACGTAATCGTGACTAGTCGACTAATCCTGGCAGCCCTAATGGAGAGTTTCCCTTTTATAAAAGTTCCACGGCCATTTGAAAGTTAATCCAAGCTAAAGAAGCTAGCTAGGGCTGCTTCAATTGACTGACGTGGACACTGTAGCCAACAGCCACCTACTATACAGCACCTTGTTCCAGGTGATGGTGCCCTTTAACACAATCATCTTTGTGTTCTAGTAATAGAAATTCTAGTAATTGTAACTTAAGACAAACACTGAGAAACACGGTATTGCACAAGTACTGTTCAGAAATGCATCTCTCTAACCAAGCTTGCTAGCCATAGCTGATAGCCTAGCATTCCACCCTCTCACATTAATATGGTGACTTCTGGCTAAAGTAGTAAGTTGCATCTTCTGAAACATGCTAGCTGCAATGCTGAGCCACAACTTTTACTCTGAAGGAGCCTTCTTCATGGTCTTTGTCAGCTTTTACTCAGCTCATTAGTAGTTAGCCAGTGTTTGCAGACAAACATAAAAACTAGCAGCAACTGTGGCAACCTGCTGGCAACCAAAGCAACTCCTAGGAGATTTTTGTGCAGCACTTTCTTTGTAAACTCAGACAGCCAGAGCCAGCAACCTCCAGGAACCATTTGCCAACCAGTCTGGGAATACACATCATTCCCTAGCAGCCCTGGTTGTATCGCATCCTTTATGGCAGACAGCTCCTGAGCAATGTGAGCCCTTTCACCTCTACTTAACAAGCTCCAAGGCAGAATGATAAATCCTCCTCTGACACTTGAAGCGCTGTTAGAGATTCAGGGCCTCCTGAAAAATTTTCACTTGGGGATCTGGAACAGTAAATGTCTGTAATTCCTATAAGCCCTGTCCAGCTCCGGGCCCCTGAATCATCACACTCCACCCACCCACTCACTCACTTACTCACGCTTTATTCCCGATTCTCTGCTGCGTAAGAGACTTTATCACCAATAACACATTTCATATGAAAATGAGAATTCAGACCACGTGTGAGCTGCTTATAAACGGCCCATTCATCGGATGCTTGAATGGTTTAAACAGATACAAGCAAACTTTAAACAGTTGTTGACTAATAGATTGTTGCATCCATGAGTTCATCCATGAACGGACCAGTGGGAAAATTCACAGGTCTCGAACCTTTCTTTGGAGAAGAAAAAAATAACAAAGCAAACTTTTTTAACCAAGGAGTTTAATTTGAAACTATTTTTAGGTAAACAAACGTTTTAAACTGAACGAGTCACAGGTTGGTGATCTCTGCGCGCGGTGGACCTTACCTGTGCCTGCTCGCCGCTCTCTGACCCGCTGGAACTGTAGACTCCGCGTATCCCAGACCCGAACACACACGGGCTAGTAAGAAGGTAAGCAGGTAAAATAAATGCTCCATCATTAAGTCCAATGTAAGTCAAAGACAAATGAAAGTCATTTAGGTCCAAAGTCTCTCCAAGAAAAAGCCCGCTGGATCCGTTCAGTGACGCACAGTCGGTAAATGCAGACGCAGAGCCATGACTTCACAGGATGAAGAAGACCCGCAGAGTCCAGTCAAGTGCATTTCAGACGCTAAACTGCGAGCGTGCTGGAGGCAGACTGCCGCTGAAGAGTGAAGGAACGAGAAGCAAGTTTGCCGAGCTCAGTGAGCCCCATGCCAGCTCCCTCCCTCCCTGCATGCCCCCTACCCTCCCCCGTTTGTCTGTTTCGCTTTGATACTCAGTTTACTGGAAGTGCACTTCGCTTTCTACTCTGCTTCCCAAGTGTACTCACGTCGACGTGCGTGACGCTTTTCACAGTGTGTTGTTATCTTTTTAGTAAGTAGTAAAGTTGATTTATTAAACGCTTTTCATAGACAGACAGTCACACACAGAGAGTAAAGTTATTTTTTACTTTACTTAATAAACGTTATAACCTAAATCGTCAGAATACGAAGTAGACTCCTCTGCTCTCAGGCCCTGCGCCAAAATCACAGTGTAAATATAACTGTGGATAAACTGTATAGAAAAGATGGCCATAACTTATCTCGATGGATGAGTTAGAACAACAATCTGTCCTCTGAACTATTAAAACCGGCAAAAATATACTTTAAAATGTGTCCGTTTGGACACATTTCAAAGTATATTTGTTTTAATATGTGCTCACGTTAAAATAAATCACACATCAAGGCTCTGAGGCATGAAACATGCTTATTTATTCCTGATATTGTCCCAGTTAGTTATTTTACTTTGTTTTACACGCTGGAACTGTAAAACTTTTAGTCTCATCTTTTAAGCCAGCCCGGAATAGAAAATCGATTAACTCAAAGTAAGGATTTTATATCGTAGGCTGATGTCAGATTTCAGTCTGAGAAGCAGATGACATCGAGCAACTCCAATCAAACGCACACAGACAGCAAGTAGTAGAAGCATTGTGGATATTCTTATGCTCTCTGAGCCAAGAGAGAGCTTCTATTCATGCCATGATTTACGCTGCTCTTCATTTCCTGCTTCAGTTCTCTTCCTGCTATTATACTGTCCAAACTGGGCCAACATGCCCAACAGTTAAATATAGACGGCTGCGATCTCAGCAGCTCTCCTGTGAGTGACACAGTGTCCAAAGTCGGTTTAAAAACAGTCGTTTTTATTTGTACCGTGCATTCAAATGTATTTGGAAACATTTGCTGAACTCTAATTGTCAACACTCTGTGATTCAGACGAAAGAAGGGGGAAAGGACACACTGGCTGTCATGGTCCGTGGGAGTACCCGGAGGGGTTTTCCTTCTGTGGCTGCTGAGCCATCCCTTTGGGGCGGAGACTTCAGTGCTTCACCTGAGCCTCTTCTGCGAGCAATCAGCGGGAGACCTACTTAAGCTGGCTCGACTGCTTCTCCTCGCCAGTTTGTTCTACTCTTCTCGGTGGCAAATGACGTTTGCCCTTCGTGGTTTTCCTCGTGTGATTTATCTCTTGGAGTAATTTCTGTCTTCCCTTCATTCCGTGGAGTTCCAACCCTGGCTTCACCTTACTGGGACAGTCTCCCTGCCTGCTCGCCCGCCTGCCCTCCGACCTCCACGCTTCAGCTTGAGACCCTCCAGACGCTTTCCACGGACCTCTCTCCCCTCCCCTCAGTGATACTAACCCGGACTGGCACAGTAAGGCAAACAGTTCTCCAGTTTCTAGTTATCAAGCTCCAGTTTTCTCTTCAGACTATAGCTACCTCTCCCTCTGTTACAGAAAATTCCCCCCGGCTCTCCGACCTCTTCCCCATTCCTGCAACTAGCCTTATTGGGCCTCCCTCGTCACTTTAGGTCACTGTTCCAAATAAATATCACTGCAAAGCATTCCTCGCCCGTGTTTGTCTGCGTTTTTGGCTCCACTTTCCTGGGCGAGCCTTTCGGTTCATGACACTGGGTTTGTTTTTCGCGTTTGGTTATTCATGTTCAGAGAGCCTCGAACAGTTTCTGTGTCCTGATGAGCAACTTTTGTGAGACTGGTTGTAGGAGGCTGTTTTCTTTCCCTGGCGTTCTCTTGGTCTGTTGGTTTATTTCTTTCACTCACTGAAAGCTGTGCATCTCCTCCACTGCTGCCACAGAAGAATGCCCAGCTCAGCAGCCCTCCCATCAACCCACAAATGAGATCAGCTCTCCCAGCTGCGCTGTTGCAGACTCCCCACTGAGAGCAGAGCCAGGCATGCTGAGGAGCATAAGACCATAACAGGAACATGCAGCTGTACCTGCAGCTGTATGCATGATGATAAACGGATAGTTGGCAAATTAATGATAAACTCTGCTAGGCCATGACTCAGATATATCACTGAAATACACCCAACAGTGTTAGGAAGCCAGGTGTGGTACAAGCTGATGCATGACTGCCATGCTTGCCCTTTTTGATGTTTTCTACCAAGCAGCTCAGCATCCTCATAAGTCAGAGTGACAGTTAGCAAAGCATCTGCTGGGCTTGTAAAATTGGCCATTTCCCAGTTCTAGCTTTGTGAACTGGATTTCCAGCGCAGTGACCCCTGACCTACGCAGATCCATACCAAACTAAATTCCTGCCAAAGAAACGCTGGAACATATTCATCAGATTGGGAAGTAGTGGCCTGTGTTTAGTAATGGTAGAGCCACTGTACTTTCAACAGGCTCATGGCTCATTAACTGCTGCTGCAGGCTGTAACATTGCTACTGCACCTTTCAAATGACCTGTTGCTGGTCTGAGATGCAGGCCAGCCTGCAGTCGAGGTGATAAGAGTGAGAATGAATGAGCGGCCTCACAAACCACGTGGTGTGTGACACAAGCCAGATATAAGAAGAATCTGAACTCGAACTAAATGACGGGGAGCGCTGTGAAAAAGACGTTCATCGTGTTGGAACGTGCAAAATACATCCCTCCCTTTGTTTACAATAAATCTTAAAGAAAGGGATTTTTCTGGACAGACAGACACGGACGCGGTAACGCCCTGTTATTTTCAGACAAAACCCTTAACTTGCCTCCTTTTCTGAAGCCAAACTTTCCAAGATTAATTGGTAGCAATTTCCGAATTGCAAGTACTAAGATGATGAAATTAGTACCAGTTGGAATTTAAAAGTGCAACAAGTCCACGTGTCAGCTGGAGACAGGTGTTGCCAGCTTATCTACTGCACATTTTTAACAGACTTAAGCTCACTGTGGAGTGTTTGCTGTGGAGCGCATAACATACGGTAACAGTCAAAAGTCAAACTCTTGCCTGCTACAATATCTCAGGAAGCTTTTATCCTACAGATTATTTTTAAAGTCTCTTTAAATAAAAACACAGCATGTTAACAGTGGACTCTACCCTTCGCAGAGAAAACTAAATGAGACAGTAACACAGAAACCTCTTACTGCATTTATTTTCATCGCCATAATTAATGTGCTGGTTATTTTATCTTATACATCTAAGAATATACAGAATATGTGCTCTTTTAGTGCTCTGAGCTAAATGCTAACAAGAATATGCTAACAAAGGAGAAATCTCTGGGGCTGAAATGTTAAGTCGGCTCAGAAGTGCCAAAAACTGCGGTTTCTCTAATGGCTACTAGACAATGACTCCAAAAACAAGCCAGTCTCCATCACCCGTATGTGTGCTGACGTAGAAAGGCCCCAACAGCACACACATGGTGAAGAGGTCCAGTTCTAACAGAGGTTAGGCCTAACACAGAGGCTGCAGCTGCAGCTGGCTGAGACTTGATTTGTATGGAGTTAGCTATCAAATAATAACATTTTGTTAAGTAGACTGGCCAAAAAGCTTTGATTTAGTCTAGGTGAAGCTCTAACTTTGTGTGTGTGTGTGTGTGTGTGTGTGTGTGTGTCTTCTAGTGTGGTATGGACTGAAAAGCTGGCTTTCTTGGTTCAAAGCTTTAAACTTTTAGAGAAAAAGATTTTCAGAAACATCAAATGAGAAAATAAATAAAATTCACAACTGGAAATGAAGTAACAGGTCACGGTTGAGTATTGTAGGAATCAGTCTTTTTTATTACCACAGCTATTGCTCCTGGTAGCCTTTAAAAAACAAACCAGGTTTAAGCCGTGGCTCAGGGGGTTGGGAAGCGCATCTGTAAAGTCGCCGGTTCGATCCCCGGGCTCTCTGTCCTGGTCGTTGTGTCCTTGGGCAAGACACTTCACCTACCGCCTACTGGTGTTGGCCAGAGGGGCCGATGGCGCGATATGGCAGCCTCGCTTCTGTCAGTCTGCCCCAGGGCAGCTGTGGCTGTAGCTGCCTCCAGTGTGTGAATTGTAAAGCGCTTTATGAATGCAATCCACTATTAAGCCACTTGGCTTAATTGGTCTTAATTTACCTGAAAGCTTCAGTCATTTCTATCTTCAAAATGTGCACTAGCTGACCTTACATTACTCAGTGAGAGTAACTATTCTGAATACTTTGGATTACCTATTATATTATCATGCTTTTTACAACTACATGAATGTCCTACTGCTGTGTGATTTATTACTATTACTGAAGGTTACTCTCCACACCAACACCAGCTAGATGTTTAAATCTTAATATAAATGAGTAACAGTAGGTGGACATTAGGTAAGGCTGCACTTTTTGCAGCGATCTCGTATAGAAAACTATTCCGCGCGTATATAAAACAGGTCCGCGGCTCCGAACCGTAGTAAAGGACCTCTGGCTAATACGTCGGGTTCGTGTCGGGCTCGTAGCTGAAAACTAGCTTTACTCTGTTGTCTGGGTCAACTTTGCTAGCAGAGACAGAGAGAGGCGTTGAAAGGCTGCTCCAACAGAGCTTATTGTTTCGGAGGAAAACACGAACACGGTGTACAGTTGAGTCTTAACAGCTTACTTACAGCTGGGCTCGTCAGGCTCTCTTCTTGGCTGCAGTGGTTATTATTATATTTACATGCTTCCAGCTCCCGTTTCTGCTCGATGACAGCTCGTACTTTTCCTTTTTCTAAACATGTAACAGAAAACCCAAAAACCAAGTCAAATCAAGCCGAGCTGACTGAGCAGGAACTAGTGGACGGGGGCTGTAAGAACGTCGAGCGTCTCCACACATGTCAATCCAAAGAGAATATTTCCATATATGTTATTGTGGAGCCATACTGATAGAGATAGCATCTTGATGCTACTTTTTTCCCTCCGGGGTCACGAAGCTTGACCTTTCTCTGACCCTAACACTGTTTCTGTCTTTCATATAGACGCTGTCCTAGAGCCAGGACGCTCTCTGCCATCTGCTGCTGTGGCAGCCGCTCTGTGTGCTGACATGCTGAAAGTTGCTGATGAGCCTCTTCTTCTTTCCTTCCTCACATTTTGCTTCATTTCACAGGAATCTCTGGCGCTTTCATTGGTTTGTGTGGTTGCACTGTGAGGCTGACTTTGAAAAATGGGACTGGACGACGCATCTTTTCCTTTCCTGTGGTTTTAGATTAATTGCATCTTTCTTACAGAAGAAGTTTGCACAGGGATGTTCTTGGATAGACTGTGGAGCTGTGCGGCGTTTGCTGCATGGGCCGTTGGACTCTTGACCAAAGCTCTTTGGGGAGATTAACATTCCTGTGGGGAGGGGGGACCACTGCATCACTGCCATTATAAATAGGCAAGATTAGGCCATACACAACAAAACAAACAACAAGCCTTACTGTGGTAGAAACACACAATATGTGTGGATGAAGGCATTGTTCCTATAAACAGCTAGTATACAAGCTGGTGTGTGTTTAGAGAAAAGTGCATTCTGTGCTTTTCTGTCGCTCCCATTGTGCCCGTTTCAGTTTTTATCAACTCCCACCGCTTCCCTCAAGTCTTTATCGAGACTTTGTGTGTGTGTGTGGTTTTGACCAGTGCATGTTTCTGATGCTTTGCAGCTGCCATGTTGACATTCTTGGTGGCTTGGCCTGCATTTCACATTTGTGCAGGTCAGAGGATTTTGTTTGCCTTAACTATTATGGGAGACCCCCAGTTGTTATTTCGCACTTTGGAGGAACCTTTAAATGCCTCTTCTAGTGTGATATGCTCTGCTGCACCAAAAGGAGCCTCGGGGGAGGCGGCTCTGGAGTGCATTTCTATGAAACTCTGGACTCGCTGACTGAGGTTGTTTCTTTGAAGGGTTTATACCCCCCCCCCAGGCCGTTTGTACTCACAATACAAACTGGATTAATATGTCACACTGCTTTGTGTGCACAGCAAACATACAGTAGTACTAAGCAAACTCACACACAAAGTGTTCTTCATGTTGTCCAGACTTTACACAAACAGCAGGAGCCACTGTTTCCGAAACTTATCTAACCTCCAACAAAAAGTCTCCAATCTCTGAAGTTCACCTCGAGCAGAGACACGAAGGATAGAAACGAACATGAGCCTGTTTGGATCGAGCAGGAGCTCCCGGCTTCCATCATTAGGAACGCTATCACCCAGAGTCAAAATGTCAAAAGCTCAATTTAGAGGGAATAACAGGCAACGGTGTGTTCACAGTCCAAATAAAGTTCATGTGAATATCCGTTCCTGCTTGTTGTGGCCGTCCCTCACTTATTGCAACAAAAGTTCAATAATGTTGAAATTTCAGTGCTGTCATGTTAACAATGGCTCACATCCTCCCAGCATTTCAGGATCGTGATCAAAGAATGAAAGCATTGTAAGGATGATGAATGTTGTTTCATTAGCCACAGTGGTCGAATGTTTCTGCTAACACTGAGCAATAAAATAAAGCACACCCTGCCAACCCTCTTACCAGTATTCACAAAAATCAGGAGTTATTGGCCCTTTGCTACTTTTCAAAGAATAGAAAAGACTCAACATGAAACCCGTTCAAGGTATTTTAAAGATATATGAAAGGATTCTGCTTGAAATAATAATCTCAGTCAAACATTGTTTCCCCTAAAAAGTTCTGATTTTCAAAAGACGTACAATCAATCGCTGTCATCCACCTGATGTTTCGCTATGATGGCTAATCGAGCATTTAATGGAACCCATCCATCCAACTCAGGGGGGGGCGGGGCTTATCCCAGCAGCCTTATGGAGAGAGGGAGGGTACACTGTGGGCGCCACTCCATTGAATCAGCAGCTAACCCCACTAAGAGCATGTCTTTGTACTATTGCCTGAAACTCAAGTACCCGGACACAGAGCGGTCATGTCAGCTCTGCTCCATCAAAGCTTTTTTCCTTATTTTCAGCCATGTTGGATGTTTATGGGGTAGATTGTTATACAAAGCACTGCTAAGGTTTCAGACTGCCCCAAATTAATGTTTCTTTTCTACACAAGTTGATTTACTCGTACGGTCAGCTGCTCCCAGAGTTGTAGTTTAATCTTTAATCCTCGTGAGTTTGCTCGTTTCAGTTTAGCTGTTTGAAAATGTTTAATTTTAGTTTTTCGTAGTGTCAGCGTTAGTTTTATACGGAGCCCCGCAAGGGACATGGGAGGGAAAAAAATTAAGACGGACTTTTGCGAGATCTCGCAAAAGTCCGTCTTAATTTTTTTCCCTCCCATGTCCCTTGCGGGGCTCCGTAGTTTTAGTCTTTTTCATCATTAAGATTTAATTGGTTTGAATTGAGGAGGAGACACAAACACAGCCTTAGGAGGCCAAAGCTAGTGCCCTCGTTGTGCCAGTCCCAAGCCCGGAAAAAAGTGGGAGGGTTTTCTCAGGAAGGGCATCCGGTGTAGAAGTGCCAGATCAAACAGGCAGATTCATCCGCTGTGGCGGCATTAGATTTGTGGCGACCTCCAGGGACAGCAGGGTGCAGTCAAAGTAAGTAGTTTGGCAGGGGCAAGGCTGAACAAGTTGGGAATGGTATTACAACATCCATTCCCAGTAAAGAGTAAGAATTCAGTTTGGATTTGGGAGATACTTTCCTGATAAAGCTGATAGTTGTCTGAATTAGGTGACCCTCAACCTTCCAGGCCAGTGGTTCCCAAACTTTCTTTGCTGGCCCCCCTTTGTTTTACAAGAAAAATGTTGCCCCCCCACAAACACACCCTCCAACCACACACGCCCATATTTTGCTCCGTTGCGATTTATTTCACACCTCAAACATTTAGTAAACAATTAAGCAAATACAAGTAAACTGCAATAAATTACAGGTAGTAAGGAAATAAACTACTGACTCTTTTACGCTGCGTCCGCACCTACACGGGTGTTTTTGAACACGCAGCTGTTTCGTCCACGTAAACGGCGTTTCAAATCACCGAAAACTGAGATTTAAAACTCCTTTTTTGCGTTTACGTGTGGACGAGGAATACAGAGTTCGTCACGCAACCTCAAAGGTATGTGCCTTTATCACGTCACGCTGTGGCCACGTTATTGTTTCCATGGGATGAATTGCAGAATGGCAGATAGAGACGAAATACTGTTAATCTGACTGTCTGCAGGTTTTACACGCAGTTACTGTCCCTCCATTTACAAAGGCAGAGGCGTCACGGTGTGATTATTTTACATGTAGTTGTTTTTTTCCTGTGTAATAATATTCAACTTTGCTCTCAATACATTTTTCAATCCCTCTGCAAAATGTGTTCAAAAACATAAACAGCTGTGGGATCCTGTTTGTCCGTGATTTGAACCGAGGGAACAAATCGTGGCAGGATCAGCCTGATGTTATTTGTATCCCGCTGTAACTTTACTGTATAAAGAGCTCACATCTCCAAAATGTCAGGAGTAGTTAGTCATTACAACAAGTGTTTGTGAACTAAAAATCAAGAAGGTGGGATCCTGTTTGTCCGTGATTTAAACAGCCCAGCGCTGCTCCCGACGAAGGGAAAACCAACCCTGCAGGGAGACCTACCTCGGCACTTGTGCAGGTGAAGCCAAAGGGAAGATTTGCTTCACCATATTTTCTAGTCTTTGGCTTAGAATGAAGTTGGTTTGGAAACATATTCAGCGGTGCGTCATCTCCTGCTTTGCGTTTGTGGAGGCACCCCGTGCTAGCAGTGTCCAAGCGTTTTGTTTTTTTTGTTTTGTTTTTTCCTTTTCATACCGCGCCCCCCCTGCAATAGCGGCTCAGGCTGCCAATTTTTACTCTCCTTATAAGTAATGACATGCAAGCTTTTGTCTGATTATTGGGGCAGTTTCTCTCTAATATGGTTGCATCTTTACCTTATAATATGAAGCACCTTGAGCCACCACTGTCATCTTCTAACAGATGCAGCAGATGTATATTTCCTTACTTGCTTCAGATAGAAGATAAGCAGACAGGCTGGATAAAGGTCTGCACTGAGATAGCATTTGATGAGCACAACTGCCATCTTTATTTAATGATGGCTGAGAAAAGTCCCATGAGAGTGAACAAAGCTGCAGCCCAGAACAACAACACTGAATACCAAAAACTGTTGATAAGTCTGTTTAACCTCCAGAGACAGCTTAAAGTTTACTGTGAGTTTGTCACTGCAGCCACGCCTTCCACATTACACGCAGTTTTCTTAACATACAAATACTGACTACAGCAGCTTTATAACGGACTCTACTGCAGTGCATGTGCAGATTCATGTTTGGACTTTAAAAACATGCAAAACCTGATCGCTTGTACAGAAACACGGGCACGCCTCCGTTTATTTTTTTAAACGTGATGTCTGTGTGGAAATAAATAGCCCGAGCTGGCTGTGATATCTATTCTGCTGTGTTTTTAGCTGGTGTTCCAGTGATGCCGGGTGGGGCGCAGGGGGAAACAATTTCTCTGTCATTATAGTCATTACCCCCGGCCCTTATCATCACGGATGTTAGTCTAAGAAGTCTGCATTAGCACAGGCCTTGTGAAGATGGGATAGTATTATCCTTCACGAGGGTGAGGATGCTTCCCATTGGCTCAGTCAGAGAAGTTCAGTTAGCTGAACTCTGTGTTCATTCGTTTTATTTATTTACTCGATGGCAGTGCGTCGCACTCTCTTATTGTCCCAGCTTAAAAGAAAGCAGGAGATTATTAGGGAAAACCACGCAGCGCAAATGGAAAACCGAGGCAGGGTTTAAGCTACCACTTTGCTCCAAAGTGCCACATAGCGCTTGTTCTCGTGTTCTCGACTTTTACGCGTCTACGGGAGTTTACTTTACGATCCTTTGTACGCTACCTAAGCGACCAATGATGGCGCAGCACGCGAACGACGGGGGGACTTTTAGTGTGTCCTACAAGATGAAGCCGGCCTCCTGTGTGGGCTTTGTTTGAAGAGGTCGCGCTCATAATCAAATCGTCGAGGGAGTTGCAGCAGGATGTTTATGGGGATGTGAGGTAGAATGATTTAGGAACCGCAGGGGTTTACGCACCACAGACGCTACTATACATCCACACGTATTCACCCTCAGTCCCACATATAAACACATGCATGTCCCTCTGCATTCTGCAAACATCCTCATAATCTAGTGAAGCCAAAAACCGCCGCCTAGCTAAACTCCACCGACACCGCTTTTATGTTCAGTAAAATATCTTAACAAGTGCTGTTTCATTTTGTTGTGCT
Organism: Perissodus microlepis; assembly: GCF_051167445.1. Taxonomy (NCBI): domain Eukaryota; kingdom Metazoa; phylum Chordata; class Actinopteri; order Cichliformes; family Cichlidae; genus Perissodus; species Perissodus microlepis. The sequence continues at coordinate 692,744 of NC_140475.1, read as the reverse complement.
CGGTGGCTGCGCTGTAAAACGTGCCTTTCCCACAGTGTGAGCAGAGGAGGCTAGGCGGGGAGGAAAGGGCAGACAGACAGGAAGCGTGAGAGGAAGAGTCCATCAATTCAGTGTCCATCCGCCAAAAGCTAACCTTGATCCTACACCTGAAGCGAGTCCAGCGTTAATCACCCGCACAGGGTCAACGTACTCGAGCGCAGCTGTAAATAAAAACAATTCCTCGATTTATGTGCGCCTCACTTGCTGCCTAATGGCTACCATGTGTTTGCAGGAATCGCACGCATCCCTGCCGCGGTGCGCAACATCCCTCCCGTGGGAAAACCACCTAAGCCTCACTCCTGTTGGAAAATAAGTAGTCTTTATTATCTGCTCGTCCGTTTGGCTGCAGCCCGATTTGAACTTTCTGAGGCTGCTACTCCGGGGAAAACTGCTCGATTCTGGTACAATAACAGCTTGTTCTGACATTTACACGGTGCTCCACAGACTGTGCTTTGTACTGGCAATGAAAGCTTGGACCTTTGAATTAGAAAAACACTATAGGACCTCTTGTCTTAACATGTTAAGAAAAAGTGCTTCCTCCTAAACTGGAGGAGAAGCAGAAGTGACCCCTGTGGGACCAAATCAGAAGGTCAGAAGAGACGTGAGCGTTCCTGCTATTACTCCATTCTCAGACCATCCGCAGTCCTCCGCTATATCCAACTCCTAAAAATATTTACATCCTAAATCAGAGTCAGGTAGGTCTTTCCCAGGAAAAAAGAAAAAATTCCCCACGGAGGTCATGTGTTTTATGTTTCCAGAAGCAACAACAGTGGTCCGCATGGTGTAATTAAAAGAATACGTCAGGGTATTGATAGTTATTATGGCTACGGTAGCTGAAAATAGACAAGTCAAAGAAAATAAAAAAGGAGAAGGTAAACAAGGTAATGTCATGCAATATTCAAGATTCATGCCTCGCACCTCCACAGAGACGATCGCCTTACAGAGGCGTCACACATCTCAACATAAAACTCTGAAATGTCCAAACTAGACACCGAAGCAGCCCACACTCAAGCCCGTACAAGGGAAAGTCCAGCTGTGAGAGTTTGGGGTCTTATGGGGCCAAACGTGTGCTTGACTGCACTCGGTCCAGCCCGACCGCTCAGCGATTGCCTCGAGAACGCCAGACTGGCAGCAGCAGCTGGACCTTTAATGAGAGCTTAAAAAAAAGCTAAAGGCTTAAGTGAAGAAAGCGCTCTTTTGTGGGAGAGAGAGGAGAAAAACACACGTTTAGCTCTTTCTGTGTTCGCCTGCTTGTGTTTGTAGGAGCGCACCTCCACCTACACCACCCATCGCCTCCAGCGGCAGACGCAGGAGTTTAACAGTGAAACTCCATCCAAAGCAAACAGCACACTGCCTCTGTTTCACTCTAGATTTCCACTACTTGGAGTTTTTGTTTTCTAAAAGGTGCTCTTTGTCCCCGCTGACGTGTTTTATCTGGCGAGGCGCGTGGGAGTGCCCCTTACTTAAAGCTAGGCCCAGGAGGCCTGTTTGGCTGGAGCAGATACAACCACGAGAATATATTACGCTGACAGTTGGGAGCAAATTGGTTATTAGCCCTCGCAGACCTTTTTCCAGCACCCCACACCTCCACTCCTGCAAAATTTACCTTGAAGGAGAGCTTTTAGCCAGACGGCTACAGCGTGTACCTCGCAGTTGCAACAACTTCTCGCTTTATTCGCAGCCCATACAGATGAGCACACAGAGCCCATTTCAATTTGGAAATAATAAAAGGTTGTCTGGAATTTGGTGTTAAAATTAGGTTTTTATACACTATACTAAGACAAGCTCAGTGTTTTTTCCTTCTCCACCTAAACGGCAAGCCTAGAGGTGATCCCAGCCCACGCATGTCGGCATACAAAGCCAGACATTCATACGTCCGCCGTCCTTGACGCCCACAGCTCTGACAGCATAGAAAAGGCAGCGGCCAACAGGATGGAGAGAAACGTAGAGCAGATATTTCATGGAAAGGAAAAACACAGAGTCTGCTGAATGAATGTTTTTAGCATTGAATTCAGAAGGAGCAGTGTTTCAAAGCTGACCGCTTTTAATTATTGAGAAAAGCAAAGGTGGAACTGCACAGTAGCACAGTACATCCCCTGGAAGAAAAAGGTTGTTCATACCATAGAAAGAAATACTGTCTGAGGGGTTGGGGCAGATATTTATCCACTCGTACAGTTTGAAGGCACAGTCTGCTTTTAAACCTCCATGTCTTTAGATTTTAAACTGAATACTTGACAGTGGCTGTAAAGGGAACCGATCAAACGGCTAGCTTGGTTTACAGACGTGTTACTCCATACGTACGTATTTAACCTTCACAAGAATTTGAAACGATCTCTGTGAAGCTTGTGGATGGATCTGACTGCGATCTGAATTCTGCACACGAAGAAAGACCAGTACTTGAAGTCACTGGCAGACCGAACAGCAGAGGAGTTTAAAGTTCTTGCTATCACCGTGTCTCTCGATCAGTGCTTTGGTCTTTTATAAGATTTAGTTTTCTGTTCTGTGACGTGTCGTGCACTCGACGCCTGAAATAATACGAGGTGGAACGTGAAACTAAACTCTGAGGCTTTTATCCTTCTGGGCCTTTCCTTCATCTGTCGTGGCTTGGACTGAACTTCACCTGTTTGATTCAGTTACATTGAATCCTCTGGTATAAACTTTTTTTCAGGAACTTTTCCCAATTTTAAAGCCTAACATTCACAAAGCTGTTGCTTTTAATTTTACCAGTGGCCTTTAAACTGCAGCAGCATCCTGTTGCCTGGGTTTTAATTCCCAGTGACTGAGAAACTGTTACCCAATGACCACACCCTGATAACCGTACTCTCTGACTCTTAGAATGACCACAAATCACAAAATGAACTGAATTTTTTATTGACTGAGACCATAAACTCATTAGGAGAGTGTACTGCAGTTAGGGGGAAAGGGCTGTTTTTGGTATAAACCTCTACAGGATCTTGTTTTTGCAGCTAAAAGTATCGTTACCTGGTGGCCATACAACAACAACAAAGCAGATCCATGAATTGAACTTTATCCAATATAACAGGAAATCCATCCTGAGACATTCAGATAGACTTTAGTTAACCAGGATAGTTGGGCATGGTATAATTGTTTAACAGTTAATAATAGTATTTACTAGGATGCTAGCAATCTCTTTGCACACTGGCATCATGTTTAATACTAGAAGCAGGTTTCACAGAAAACTTGTCTGTAAGGCCTCAGCTGAAAAAATAGCAGCTTCTTCCTTTAATGAGCATCAAGAACTTTGGCCGTGGGTGTGGGAAGGCAGGGCTCACTGATCTGTGTTCACAGTTTATCTCTGAGACCTGGCAGACAGAGGTTTGAGTTAAGACTGTTCTCATGCCACGCCATGACATCACTGCCTCCGAAGCATTAAATACCAGGCACTACAGATACATTTCTCCGATGGGGTTAAAATGAAAGTCTAAAAACTTATAGCTAACAGTTTGAAAACACTGTAAACCTTTTGACAATCCATAATGAGTTTTGGCTGTTTCACCTCCGTGCCTTCATGCTCTAGTTTGTCAATCATTTTAAAGCACCTCTGTTATCTTCATGCTTCACTGGATTGTGGGAAACATCCACAGTGAGTCAGCACCCGCTGTTATGGCGAAGCATTCCTTTGCCATTGCTTTATTTCTTCTGTTTTAATTTAGAGCTGCACTTTGGCAATCGCCCTTTCACGGGGGGCAGCTGATGCATGTCTGCCGAGGTTGTGGGGTCTTTCGGTGTGGCTGTAGGTGTATGAAAGCATGAATGTGTGGGAGATGGGACATGATGCTGTATGTCCAAGTGTGCGAAGCTTTCTAAAAGCATCTTGTTGTAAATTATTACCCATTAAAAGTCATCAAATAACTAAACCCAGTCTGTGCAGCAGGGACGTGTGCACTGAGTGTGGTATCAGTTACATTAGCATTAACGCTGTTACTGTTGTCCAAGGGGCCCGGCACACTGGACACGCGGCCTAGCACCAGGTGGCTAACAGCTGGCTGTTTGGGATCCCGCTAACCTGTTTACTCGACCTCGGCCTGCTATTAATTTGTCACTGTGTTCAGGAGGGTTGTTTACAGAGGAATTGACACCAGTGTATGAATGTGAGAGTGAATGAATAGTGGAATTGTACAGCGCTTTGAGGGCCCTGAAAAGCGCTATATAAATGACATCCATTATTATTATTAATTTAACCTACACCATAGCATATTAACTTCTGCCACCAGTGTTGATACTAAAAGTGGTTTTAAATTGGCAGCAGCTTAGTGAACGGCATTCCACTTTTTTCTGGATACTTGGGCTGGAGCTGGAATAACAGTCAGCCTCGGACCATTTAGGGATGATATGGCTGCTCGCTTCAACTCACCCGAGTTTCTTTCAGTTGTTACTTATTGAATAGTCACAGTTTACATATCTGAAGAAGAGTGTAAACCGTCATGGCTGTTCTCTTATCTGTCACTTAGCACGTAAGAACGCCGTAGGCTTGTGTGATGTCATTTTGATGCATGTGGCTAAAAGTGTTTCGGTTTTCGTGTTATTTTGCTTCTCAAACTTCCATACGTCTGTCCCCTCACAAGAATCTCTGCATCTCTTACAGTATCCGTCAGATTTTAGTGAAACAAGATCAATTTGTCCTCGATGTGACTGTTTGCTCGAGTGAGACAGAACATGTGAAGGACAGGGAGGGACACATGTCACCGAAGGAGAGCAGAACGAGTGACGATGGCAGTGAGACCTGCTACAATGGTCTGTAGTCAGCGGCACTGACAAACAGACGGGAGGCCGAGATGTCTGCATGCCTCTATAAAAGCAAAAAATCGAGGTGGCAGAGTTAAAGATGTGGGAGTTACCAGGATGGACAGGATTAGGAATGAGTACATCAGAGGGACTGTTCAGGTTGAGCGGTTTCAAACGTGGACTTCCGGTTTGGCGATGAGTGAGTGAGGTAGACGCAGCAGTAGCTCCGCTTAATTTTGATCTTAAAACTCCACATAGACCGTAATTATACGCTGTAACTGAAGGTAACTTAAACTACTATCTGATAAAGTGGCTGGGTGTCTACAGGCCAGTTGAAAATGCCCAAAAAGGTTTAGCCAAAGTTGGACACACCGGACGGGGAAGGCCCGAGTGAAGCCTCTGGCCACAGTAAAGACGCCAGCGGAACCGTCACGAGCACAGACAATACAGTGTTGGGGGCTATTGCGGCGAACTGGCCGGTGTTAAGGCTGAAATTTGTGACAAAATTGAAAATAAGATCTCAGAAGTCACAGCAGTATTAAGAGGGGAGATAGCCAGCTTGAAAGCTGAGAATGACAAAGCCATAACAACCGATAAAGCGTGGTAAAGTGTTGGCATACCTAAAATCATTGAGATCAGATGTAATTTTCTTACAGGAGACACATCTTAAAAATGATGCACATTGCAGGATTACAGATAAGTGGATAGGGCAGGTTCATCACTCAAGGTTTTCCGCAAAGGCAAGGGGTACAGCAATAATTATTCATAAAAATGTGCCATTCATACATAAATCTACTCTGGCAGATAAGGAGGGGAGATATATCATGGTGGTAGGAGAAATTCAGTCTATACCAATCACATTGCTGAATGTCTATGGCCCGAACAGGGATGACCCGGAGTTCTTTAGAAAAAGGTTTAGCTTGATCCCGGATATTTCAACTACAAACTTGATACTTGGGGGAGACTTTAATTTTGTCTTCGATACCTATCTGGACAGGTCGTCAGCTCAGATAATTGCGCCATCAAATGCTTCTAGGTTTCTGAAATCGTTTATTGATCATTTGGGTCTGGTGGATGTTTGGAGAACCTTGAATGCAACCGGAAGGGAATATTCCTTTCACTCTGGGGTTCATGATACGTCCCCCGTATAGACTACTTTCTATTAGATAGTAAACTGTTACATGGAGTCCAAAGTAGTAAATATCATAATATCCTTATATCAGATCATAGCCCAGTGTCTATTTCACTAAATTTACTGGAATCAGGTGGTAATTATAAACACTGGCGATTAGACCCTGTCAGGGTTCCTGGGTCGGTGACCCAGTGTTTTCAGTTTTGTCACATTTAGGTTATGTTGCCACATCAATGTTCTCACTTCCTGTTTTTTCCCCGTGTCAGCTTGTCTCTTGTGTCATTAGTCAGATTATGTTCAGCCCTGTACTCACCTGTTTCCAATCATTGCCATCATTCAACCTGTGTATTTAAGTTCCTCGGTTTCACCAGTTCTTTGTCGTGTCATTGATGTTGATGTTCGTGTGATGTTGTCCTTCCCGTGTGTCCTCTCAGTTCAGTCAGCCATTCAGTGATCCAGCCAGTCAGTGTCTGTTCACCCTCTGTTCATCCACTCCTTATAATAAACCTTCGCCAGTCTTCACCTACCTGCGAGTCCTGCGTTTGGGTTCCTTTTTCCTCGCCTCCACACAACGCCTGACAGACCCTCAACTTCTTACGAGGAAAACATTCTGCAATTATCTGGAAGAACAGATCAAGTTGTTTTTTGAGGTGAATGACAAAGACGATGTATCACCTCTTTTATTGTGGGAGACGTTTAAAGCATATGTTAGAGGCTGTGTCATTTCTTTTCAGTCATCTGAGAAAAACGTAATAACATGGAACGCATACAGTTGGAGGTACAAATACAAAAACTGGACTCTGAGAATGCCAGACAACCATCTGTACAGCTACACAGTAAAATATCAGCTCTGAAGTATAAACTCAATAACTTGCTCTCAGATAAAATTTCCAGGGCCTTCATGTATGTTAAGCAGACCTATTTTGAATTTGGTGATAAGCCACATAAATTACTGGCCAGGCATCTAAGGAAGAGAGAAAGTGATAGGGCCATTCATGCAATCAGGTCAGACTCAGGGTTGTTGACTAATTCTTATAAGGATATTAATACTGCTTTTAGACAGTTTTATGAACAGTTATATACATCTCAGTGTAATGCACCTCCTGAAATTATGCAGGATTTTCTAAGCAAATGTAACTTGCCTACATTGACACAAAAGGACAGGACATCTCCAGATGCAGACTTAACATGTCCAGAATTGATTAATACCATACGTTCCCTGAAAAACAGGAAGAGCCCAGGACCTGGTGGTCTCTGTAATGAGTTTTATAAAAAGTTTAGCAGTTTACTAACCCCATATTTTCTGAATATGTTTAATATGGCCTTGGAAGATGGTGCACTCCCACAGACCCTGAATGAAGCAACTGTGGCTCTCATTCCAAAGAAAGGAAAGGACCCAGAATTGGTGAGTTCTTACCGACCAATCTCTTTATTGAACACAGATCAGAAAATACTGGCCAAGTCTTTAGCCAGCAGACTTAGTTCCCACATAGGTAAACTGGTTCACCCAGATCAAACAGGGTTTATCCCAGCAAGACATGCATCTCATAACCTGAGACGTCTTTTTGACATTATTTATTCCTCTAGGGATCCAGATAAAGACCTAGTGATATTGAGCCTTGATGCAGAAAAGGCCTTTGACTGTGTCGAATGATCTATATGCAGTATTAAGTAAGTTCGGAGTTGGACCTAAATTTGTCTCCTGGATTAAATTGTAATATAGTAATCCGTGTGCCAGAATACTCGCAAACAATACCCTTTCCGGACCAATTAAGCTTTTTTGTGGCACAAGACAAGGATGTGCGCTGAGCCCTTTATTGTTTGCCCTCGCATTAGAGCCGTTGGCAGAAACAATTCGGAAACATAAAGAAATACATGGCTACATTACAGGATACACCTCCAATAAGATCTCACTGTATGCCGATGATATTCTGCGGTTTGTAACCAGACCATTAGACTCAATCCCTAAGGTGCTAGTAACAATAGATTTATTTAGCTCTTTTTCAGGTTACAAAGTAAATTGGGGGAAGAGCAAATTGATGCCAATTAAATGCAGTAATCTTGATTTACTAAATCGTCTTCCCTTTAGAATAATGTCAGAAAAATTTTCATATCTTGGAATTAAAGTTACTAAGTCATACAAGTCATTATATGAAGCCAATTTTGTGAGAATTCTGGATACTTTTAAAAACGAGGTTGAATTTTGGAAATCACTCCCACTTTCCATGATAGGTAGGGTGAATGCGATCAAAATGATTTGTCTCCCCCAACTCCTATATCTGTTTCAAAAATATCCCTGTGTATCTAAAAGCTACATTTCTTCAGACATTGGATTCAGTCCTTCTCCCTTTTATCTGGAATTACAAGAGCCACAGGATAAAAAAGGCCCACCTTTGTAAAGAGAAAATACATGGTGGCCTAGCTTTACCAGACTTTAAAAATTACTACTTCGCAGCTAATATGCAATACATAGCTTATTGCTAAACGCGATCACATGCTAATGGATTGTCACATAACTACCAGATAACAATATAAACCCACAGGATGCACTCCCACAGTGTGCAGCTGACTGCTGCTGGGGTTCTCTGGGTTATTGGCTAGCTTTCTGTTAGCATGCTATTGCTGCAGATGGTTGCAAAAAGCCAAAGTTGTGTTAGCGGTATAATCCAGCGTTTTCCGTTTCTGTCTTGGATACAGTTTGTACTTTATCATCGTGCTCTTGTCCTTTTGTACAGAAAAAATTAAAGTAATTTATACAAGTCCATATCTCCGCAGTAGACTGTTCAGTTTCCTCCTCCCACAGATAAATTGAAATAAGTTGGTTCAAGTGAGCAGGAAAGAAAAACATATTTGGTGATATCTCTGTTTTTTTCTGAAAAATGTAACGTACAGTAACCTGTGAACTGTAATGATGACCTGGATGAGCTAACTGTGTCACTGGTTTGGTGCTCAGGTGACAACTGTAACATCCCCCTGCAGCTGTGTTTCTACTAATATGTTCCAACTAAGCCGGATCAACTTTTGCTTCTCTTTTGGTCTCCACCAACTCCTCAAAAATATCCTCTATGTTGGGAAGCAAGTTGCTGCTTAGCCACTGAAGCCAGTGTGAAAGGCTCAAAAAGCAAAAGCTACTGAAAACAGAATCAGTCTTCACAGTTCCCAACTAGGATAAATGTGAAGCCAGAGGATAAAAAGCCACCCCAGTGAGCTGAAGACACTAAAGAGCTTTAAGATATTATGTGGATCTTTTTCACTTCTTGGTCACTTGCTGCACTCTGACTGTGTTCTTACTGTCTTGAGGTGCTTGCTGTTGTGACTTGATGCTATATAAATAAAACTGAACTCAGGATCATAACCCGCTTGTGTCAGAAGCTGATGTGTTTAAGCTGCATGTACATGCAGACGCCAACCCAGTCACCTCACCCAGCTTTGTTTTTGTCACTGTATGTGTTATGTCTACATTATGTCTTCATAAAAAGTCTCTGATGATGTTACAGCGGTGGGCAGTGCTACTTCTGTGCAGCGTCTCTGATCATACGTGGTCTCCAGAGTGGGACGTTATGACACTGCAGGGGCTCATTACAAAAGGCTCATGTTAAACACCCGTCGCTGCTGCTGCCGCTGTCAGATGGCCCGTCGTTGTGTTGTCTTTGTGGGTTTGCTCACAGACGTGTGGATTCCAGCTCAATATTTATCTACGTGAGTTCCACCGAGTCACATCATGATCACAGCCAGGAAGCCGTGGAGGAGCACAGCTGTCGACGACTGTTGTTTCAGGTGATACCAAAACAGCTCAGACAGAGATAAGAGCCGTATTAGCCAAATCAGGGATACCACAATTAGACTTAAACATAATTAACCACTTAACATCCACCAGGTCACAGGAGGCCCTGTTTAGGGTTATTGTTGGCTTTATGTTAGATAAATAGCAAGACTATAAAAAACTGCATGATGTTACCTTTCCAATAACTTCTCCTATTACGTTTCTTTCATTTTCCTCTCCCTCTTTAAAGTTTTTACACTTTGGTAATCGAAGTAGGCAAAATGCATATAAGAAGATTCCTACTCTTAACTAAAGATATATCACAAATTACCAGGAAGAGGTTAAGGAAATTTGAGATCTGAAGAGTCACCCATGGAAAATGAATTAACACCTCATGACCAGCCGTTGCAGCAGAATGGCTTCAGTTAATCAGTCAATCAATCCCTTTGGTGGACTTAATATTATACTGAAGTGCAAATAATAATAAAGTGATGAAAATTCTCAGTTAGGAGTAGAACAGAGTCGGAGATTGTTGCAACGTCTGCAGTGATGTGGTCACTCTGCACGTATATTCTGGTTAAAAGATCTACAGTAAATGTGAATGCAACGCAATCAGTTTACAGGTTGATCCTTATTCCTACCCCTCATCATGGCCATGAGCCGCGGGTAGTGACCAAGAGAATGAGACACTAGTTAAGATACAAGCAGCAGAAATTAGCTTCCGGTGGTGATGGATGGATGGGTGGATGGATGGATGCATGGATGGATGGATGGGTGCATGGATGCATGGGTAGATGGATGGGTGCATGGATGCATGCATGGATGGATGGGTGCATGGGTAGATGGATGGATGCATGGATGGGTGCATGGATGGATGGGTGCATGGATGGATGGGTGCATGGATGGATGGGTAGATGGATGGGTGCATGGATGCATGGATGCATGCATGCATGCATGTATGGATGCATGGATGGATGGGTGCATGGGTAGATGGATGGATGCATGGATGGTCAGGATTCAGCCTCAGTAGGGTCCATGCTGTGCTGAAAAGCAGAGTCCTGCTGAGCTCAGATCAGTAGTCGGAGGACGCTGAGTGTGGAAGTCGGCAGCAACACTGTAAGCTGTCCGTTGCATTTAGGCTCCGAGACTAAATGGAAGTAGACAGAAGTTAATTTAACACACACACACACACACACACCAACCGTAACCTCACAAAGCACAGCTTCCCTGAGTAATAGACCCGACAGACACCGTAAGAGACTTCAAATACTCATACACACATTTCACACTCTGCCCTCCTAAGCCTCTGCCCAATAAAAACCCAGTGCTGGAGCACGCTCCCTGTAGTGCAGTATAATCATTCCTTCGAGCTGCCACGGTGACAGTTTGAAAAACTGCTGTATTAATGTCTGGGGGGGCAGTGGTCACTTGATAGTTATGGTGGGTGTCAGGTGAAAAACTCGAATCTCCAATAGTCTGGTTTTTTCAGCGTCTAACAAAAGGAGCTTTGTGCCAGATGTGATTCAGTCTTGCGAAATAAAACCTGAATGAAATGTGTTTGTTTTGCCTAACACGGTACTGTTACATACACATCACTAAGAGGTTAAAGTGGATATGCTACAATCACAACAGCCCTGCTCTGTTGGGTTGCAACACTTTCTAGATCTAGTACCTGCCAAGCTGAGCTCTGAAGTGAAATGCAGGGACGCTATCATAATAATCATAATAACAGTGTAAATGTGGCAGTGAGGTCATTCAGATACTGCTGGCGTCACAGATACACAAGGTTGGCATCTATGTCTTGACACACTACCTGTGGTTATATTAGACACACACAGACCCACTCAAGCAGTTGTGATGAGTCCACATCGATTACTCACCTGGAAAAATCTGCCTGTGAGTTAAACTTCTGAGGTCTTAATGAAAAAGTGTGTTGTGCTGATCTGTTGTCTGACTGTGCTTTTACAAATGTTGCATCATTTAATGCTAAGAAGTCAGCTTTGTGCCTGTTTGTGTCCTCTGTAGTCAAATCTAGCTTCTACCAACTTCGTCTTATTTTGAAGGCTAAGCATTACATACCACATAAGGATCTTGAAAAGCTTATTCATGCCTTTGTGACCTCCAGATTACATTACTGTAATTCCCTTTACTTTGGTCTCCACGCTGCTCTTCTCCATAGATTACAGCTTGTCCAAAATGCTGGGGCATGCCTTTTGACTGGTACTGGAAGGTTTACCTCTGTCACCCCTGTCCTTGCTGATTTGCACTGGCTTCCCATCAAATACAGCATCTAATTTAAAATATTGCTGCTTACCTTCAAAATTATAAATAATACAGCACCTAGCTATCTCGCCGAACTTCTTAGACCATACACCCCTGGGAGAGCCCTCAGATCATCTGACCAATTACTCTTGGTACAGCCTAGATCTCGGCTTCAGACCAGAGGTGACCGTGCGTTTGCCCTGGTTGCACCTAACCTGTGGAACAACCTTCCCATTGCTATTCGCGCGTCTGACTCCATCCAATCATTTAAATCACGATTAAAAACTCACTTATTTAATCTTTCTTTCCCGGTTAGTTAACACCTGTATTTTATACTCAATTCTAATTTTATCTTTCTATATATCTCCTTCTACTTAAACCTGTGTGTTCTTAGCAAGTTTGATTTGATACTTTTATTCTTGTGTAATTAGTGCCATTGACCTGTTAGCATATTCAGTACTTTGTTAATGGTCTTATATTATTCATGTTTTAACCTGCTGTTTTATTGCGAAGCACTTTGGTATAACGTTGGTTTTTAAATGTGCTATATAAATAAAGTTGTATTGTACTGTTTGTGATGCTTGTGGCTTTGGCACTACTTGAGAATGAGCTGAATCATGACCTGACTGGATCACATACTGGAATATACTTGAATAATAATGTAGAAACCTCACTGACTCCTGTTAACCTCTTTTTTTCACAAATCCATCTTTATTTTAATTGGTTAGCATGCTAGCATTAGCCATGGCAGACCAGTGATAGAAATAAACTGAACTATTAAATCAACTAACTTCAGCGAACAGTGTGAAATCTTCTTGTAGAGAGAAAACAAGAGCTTACAAAATCAGTTACATCGTCGGGAGATGATATTTTATTAAAAGATGTTTTTTTTATTTAATAAGACAATTATATTTTATTATCTCAGATGGTGACTTGATGAAAACTTCATCACAGATACCAACTTTAGCGTCCATTAAGTTGTGTAACTTGAAGATGACGCGTTAAACCAACGCAAACAGGGAGATGTGACATCACATTGACAGGGATGATGGGAAAAAAGAAAATCAAAAGAATTATATTTATATATCATAAATATAAATAAAATTATAAATTATAAATCCTTTTGAAAAGCATATAGATCTTAACATTCGCTGTATATGTGACGATGTTCGTGGAAAGTTTTGTTAGATTGGCGCTCCTGTTAGGGAAAGGATAGGCTACATACGTACATGTATACTAAAATGTTCCTAGACCTCCATCCTCTGGAAACCTTCTATATCACTTTATTTTATATCAAACAAAACTAGTACAAGTCTGAAGTCAGCATCACATAAAAAGTTTTTTTTTAAACATGAACAATATCATATTGGAATATATGGAATATTATAATACATGCAGCAGTCAGTAGGTAACAGCGATGGAAGTAACCACTGTGGATATTTGGACCCTTCAACATGAGCATTTTGGCCGCTGACACTTTGCTTCAAATAGTTAAAGTGCTGAAACGTAATGCAATTAGCCTGGTCAGATACACATATTAGTAAATAAATGCCAGTGTTCAAGCAAATTTTGATTTAGTTTTAGTCATAGTTTAAGCACTGGAATTCATGTTTTAGTCCGTTAAATAAGATCACAGTAGGTTATATCTGAAGTCAATTCAGCTAAAATGTAAAGTGTAAAAGTTTATCATGTTTTCACCAGTAAAGGTTGAAAGCATCTTACTTTATGTCTACTCTTCTTTTCCTCCCAAGCACTGAGATTTTCTCACAGTTTCATGAGAAACAGCCCACCCAAAAAAAGCTGCACCGTGTCTCGGAGACTGACAAATCGAACCTCACTGCACAAGGAGATTATGTCTGATTGGATCACTTGTCCCACACAGCTTAATTAGTTCGTATTGGATCTCCCTGTAGAATATTTTCCTCCCATTTTCAATCATTGATGAAAGTGTCCGTACATTTCATCATAGTTTCGATAGTCATGTATTACTTTTTATTTAGTTTAGTCATGTTTTTGTCAGGGAAAACAGTCTTTGACAAAAGCTATGACGAGCTCTAGTGGTCAGTGAAATTAACAGTCTTAGTGCTAAGTAACAGATTAATAACACAGTAGAATTTCACTGAAACACAGACTGATGGGAGGTCTGCAAGAACCATATTGCTACTCTTCTTCATCTTTTATCCAAGTGGATGATTTTTATGAAAAGGGGGAAAAAAACAAAGAAACCAAAACTGAAGCTTTTTAACTATGTAAAGTTGGACATTTTAATATCACTGCGCATTTAACGTAACTCTCTTACAAGGTCAGCCTAAAGCACAGGGGCAGATCTACAGGGGGGCATGAGGGGGGCGACTGCCCTGTTTTCTTAGAAGAGATAATCATACAATAAATAGTTTTAAGGTGTTTTTGTGGATATTGTCTTGACTCCATTTACATATCTGGGATTTTCATAAACTTCACTGAAGAAGTATGTGTAACCCCATGTAAAAACCCACATTGCTGTCCATTTTAATATTACATCTTTCTTATATGTGTATCAGTCTTTTTAAATCATGTGCTTATTGTTGTTAAACTAAATCCATATAAAGCTGTCTGTGGTGTTTTATGTATACACACACATGCACAGACACGCACACACACGCAAACACACGCACACACACATGCACAGACACACACACACACAAACACACGCACACACACATGCACAGACACACACTCCTGTGCTGCTCCCGTCTTAATTGATTGTCCATCTTGAAACATTTAAGCTGCTGGTGAAAGGAGGCAGCGAGTAAAAAGGAAATAATCAGCCTTTAAAAACAAAAGCAGCACACGATAAGCCAGAGTTTCGGGAAGCAGCTGCAGTGAGCTCTGAGAGTGATTGGAACCAGACCTGACCCAAACACTTCTTTGTGTTTTTCTCCTTGGGCCAGATGGATGGGCTTATCAGAACAACTGAGATTATATCAGGTAAATGAGCAATTAAATCATTTGAAATTGTTTCTTTAGCAGCAATCTGAAACAGCTATTGAATGTCTCGGGCCCTAAGACGCTGAATAGCTTTACTGAAACACGAGGCTCCATCTAAACGTCAGCTAACCAGGCTTGCTCTCTGACACGTGTCTGAGTCGGGGGGGGGCATTAAGTCGGGGGGGGGCATTAGGTCGGGGTACCCATCCATCCATCTCTCCTCCACTTATTCATTTGTATGAGACCTGCTTCAGCTTGCAACAGCCCTTCTGCACAGGGAGGCATACTTTATGTTCCCCTGTGCCCCCTGCAGGCCCTCCTGCTGGGGGCATGGGGGGGAAGAGATCTGGGAAGAAGAGAAAGAGGCTTCAGCAGGAGTCCCTGCCTAGACGAGCACCAGTGAGGAAACATCAGACATCACCTGCAAAGGTAAGACAAGTTTAAAGACACACTCCAGAGGGTTGAGCAAATAAGCCAAAGTGGGGTCAAACCTTTTAAAGGTATTATTATTGTCCTCGTTAAACGTGGTTCATATGTGGTGGTTTATAAACTTTCAAATGTGATTATATCGCTGACATATTCCAGTCATAAAAGTATATAATGCCTCAAGATATTCAGCTTTGGATAGAAATCAGATTTCCATCTAAATTTAAAATGTATTGTTTCGTTTGCACAGATACATCGTATTTTTCAGCCACACTGTAAAACTTCAGCTCTCTCCGTGGACGTGTGGCTGTACTGTGGTGACCCAAGCTGCCTATTAATTGGCTGTAGTAAGCTGTGATCTTCAGCTGTGGTGGCTGCGCTCCAGACTTGTTTCCTTCTCCTTCCTTCTTTGACTGTTTAGTCTGGGAAATCATTTTTTCAGGGGAGCTACTGGACATTGGCAGCAATGCAAGAGCCTTTGGGTGGTGATGTGTTCAACCAGCTCACAGCAGAGAAGGTAAGAAAGGTATGACAGGCCACCCTGTCATCAGTCGATCATTCTGTCAGCTCTCATTGGAAATCACTTGTTTTTACTCTGTGTTCATGTCATTTCGAGTGCCTAATATATTTACTCCCTGCACACCAGTACCCCGACTGCTCTGCACCTCTACCTTGGTGTACGTGAACTGCTTTTTGCCATTTTTCATTCTTATTATGTTAGTAGCAAAATGAACATCTATGTATTTTAGCGCATCAGTAATATACAGACTCGTTGAGCTCTGTTTTGGCCTCCACCTCAGTAGGTCAAAGTTTCTGGATCACTCTGTTATCAGTTGATTCAATTCAATTCAATTCAATTCAATTTTATTTACACAGCGCCAAATCACAACAGCAGTCGCCTCAAGGTGCTTTATATTGAAAGGTAGACCCTGCAATAACACATACAGAGAAAAACCCAACAATCATATGACCCCCTATGAGCAAGGTGACAGTGGGAAGGAAAAACTTAACAGGAAGAAACCTCCAGCAGAACCAGACTCAGGGAGGGGCGGGGCCATCTGCTGTGATTGGTTGGGGTGAGAGAAGAAAAACAGGATAAAGACATGCTGTGGAAGAGAGACAGAGATTAATAACAGATATGATTCAGTGCAGAGAGGTCTGTTAACACATAGTGAGTGAGAAAGGTGAAAAAGAAAAACTCAATGCATCATGGGAATCCCCGGCAGCCTATGTCTATTGCAGCATAACTAAGGGAGGATTCAGGGTCACCTGGTCCAGCCCTAACTATATGCTTTAGCAAAAAGGAAAGTTTGAAGCCTAATCTTAAAAGTAGAGATAGTGTCTGTCTCCTGAATCCAAACTGGAAGCTGGTTCCACAGAAGAGGGGCCTGAAAACTGAAGGCTCTGCCTCCCATTCTACTTTTAAATACTCTAGGAACAACAAGTAGGCCTGCAGTGTGAGAGCGAAGTGCTCTAATAGGGTGATATGGTACTACAAGGTCATTAAGATAAGATGGGGCCTGATTATTTAAGACCTTGTATGTGAGGAGCAGGATTTTGAATTCTGGATTTAACAGGAAACCAAAACAGGAGAAATCTGCTCTCTCTTTCTAGTCCCTGTCAGGACTCTTGCTGCAGCATTTTGGATTAGCTGAAGGCTTTTCAGTGAGTTTTTTGGACTTCCTGATAATAATGAATTACAGTCGTCCAGCCTGGAAGTAATAAATGCATGAACTAGTTTTTCAGCGTCACTCTGAGACAGGATATTTCTAACTTTAGAGATGTTGCACAAATGGAAGAAAGCAGTCTTACATATTTGTTTAATATGTGCGTTGAAGGACATGTCCTGGTCAAAAATGACTCCAAGGTTCCTCAGTGTTACTGGAGGCCAAGGTAATGCCATCCAGAGTAAGAATCTGGTCAGATACCATATTTCTAAGATTTTCAGGGCCGAGTACAATAACCTCAGTTTGATCTGAATTAAGAAGCAGAAAGTTAGCGGCCATCCAGGTCTTTGTGTCTTTAAGACATTCCTGCAGTTTAACTCATTGGTGTGTGTTATCTGGCTTCATGGACAGATAGAGCTGGGTGTCATCTGCATAGCAGTGTAAATGTATGCTATGTCTTCTAATGATGCTGCCTAAGGGAAGCATGTATAATGTAAACAGAATTGGTCCTAGCACTGAACCCTGTGGAACTCCATAATTAACCTCAGTGTGTGAAGAGGACTCTCCATTTACATGCACAAACTGGAGTCTATTAGATAGATATGATACAAACCACTGCAGTGCAGTACCTGTAATACCTACAGCATGTTCTAATCGCTCTAATAGGATATTATGGTCGACAGTATCGAACGCTGCACTGAGGTCTAGCAGGACAAGCACAGAGATGAGTCCACTGTCAGAGGCCATAAGAAGATCATTTGTAACCTTCACTAAAGCTGTTTCTGTGCTGTGATGAGCTCTGAAACCTGACTGAAACTCTTCAAATAAGCCGTTCCTCTGCAGATGATCTGTTAGCTGTTTGACAACTACTCTTTCAAGGATGTTTGATATAAAGGAAGGTTGGAGATTGGCCTATAATTAGCTAAGACTGCTGGGTCTAGAGATGCTTTTTGAGTAAAGGTTTAATTACAGCCAGCTTGAAGGCCTGTGGTACATAGCTGATTATTAGAGATAGGTTGATCATATTTAAGATCGAAGCATTAATTAATGGCAGGACTTCTTTGAGCAGTTTTGTAGGAATGGGGTCTAAAAGACACGTTGATGGTTTGGAGGAAGTAATTATTGAAGTTAACTCAGAAAGATCAATTGGAGAAAAAGAGTCTAACTTAACATCAATGGTACTAAGAGTAGCTGTAGATAATATTACATCTGTGGGATGATTACTGGTAATTTTTTCTCTAATGATTAAAATTTTATTTGTGAAGAAGTTCATGAAGTCATTACTAGTTAACGTTAAAGGGATGGTTGGCTCAACAGAGCTCTGACTCTTTGTCAGCCTGGCTACAGAGCTGAAGAGAAACCTGGGGTTGTTCTTATTTTCTTCAATCAGTGATGAATAGTAAGATGTTCTGGCTTTGCGGAGGGCTTTCTTATAAAGCAGCAAACTATTTCTCCAGGCTAAATGATGATCCTCTAAATTTGTGACACGCCATTTCCTCTCCAGCTTACGAGTCATCTGCTTTAGGTTACGTGTTTGAGAATTATACCACGGAGTCAGGTACTTCTGATTTGAGGCCTTAGTTTTCACCGGAGCTACAGTATCCAGAGTCGTACGTAGTGAGGAGGTAAAATTATTATTAACAAGATGATCGACCTCTGTTGGGGTAGCGTTCAGATAGCTGCTCTGCTCTGTGTTGGTACAGGGCATTGAAGATGATAACAGTGGGTGGATTATATTCTTAAACTTAGTTACAGCGCTTTCAGAAAGACATCTACTTTGATAAAATCTACTCTCCACCGCTGTGTAATCAATTATTGTAAATGTAAATGTTATCAGGAAATGATCAGACAGCAGAGGGTTTTCAGGAAACACTGTTAAATGTTCAGTTTCTATGCCATATGTTAAAACAAGATCTAGAGTGTGATTAAAGTGGTGGGTGGGTTCTTTTACATTTTGAGAGAAGCCAATTGAGTCTAATAACAGATTAAATGCCATGTTGAGGCTGTCATTTTTAGCATCTACATGGATGTTAAAATCACCACAATAATTATTTTATCTGAGCTCAGAACTAAATCAGATATAAAGTCTGAGAAATCAGAGAGAAGCTCTGTGTAAGGCCCAGGTGGACGATAGATGATAACAAGTAAGACTGGTTTCTGAGTTTCACAGCTGGGGTGGACGAGGCTAAGCATCAGGCTTTCAAATGAATTAAAAGTCTGTCTGGGTCTTTGGTTGATTAATAGGCTGGTGTGGGAAATTGCTGCCACACCGCCCCCTCGGCCTGTGCTTCGAGGTTTCTGGTAGTTAGAATGACTCGGGGGTGTTGATTCATTTAAACTAACATAATCATCCTGCTGCAACCAGGTTTCTGTAAGGCAGAGTAGATCAATTTGTTGATCAATTATTAAGTCATGTACTAACAGAGACTTGGAGGAGAGAGACCTAATATTTAATAATCCACATTTCACTGTTTTACTCTTTGGTTCAGATGTGGATACTGTACTGTTCTTTCTTTTTGATTGTTTATGTTTAAGTTGTTTGTTGCTGGTTTTTAGTTTGTTTTTTGTCTTTTTGGAAGCTGACACAGTTTCTATGGAGATGGGTTTTTGGGGGGGTAGCAGGAGGAGAGAAGCTGCAGAGAGGCGTGTAAGACTGCAACTCTGCTTCCTGGTCCCAACTCTGGATAGTCATATTTTGGGGGGTTTAATAAATTTGTCCATATTTCTAGAAATGAGAGCTGCTCCATCCAAAGTGGGATGGATGCCGTCTCTCCTAACAAGACCAGGTTTCCTCCAGAAGGTTTGCCAATTATCTATGAAGCCCACATCGTTTCTGGGACACCACTCAGACAGCCAGCAGTTTAAGGAGAACATGCGGCTAAACATGTCACTCCTGGTCTGATTGGGGAGGGGACCAGAGAAAACTACAGAGTCCCACATTGTTTTGGCAAAGTTGCACATCGATTCAATATTGATTTTAGTGACCTCCGATTGGCGTAACCGGGTGTCATTAGTGCCGACGTGAATTATGATTTTACTGAATTTACGTTTACCCTTAGCCAGCAGTTTTAAATTTCCTTCAATGTCGCCTGCTCTGGCCCCTGGAAGACAATTGACTATGGTTGCCGGTGTCTCTAGCTTCACATGTCTGAGAACAGAATCACCAATTACCAGAGTTTGACCCCCGGCGGGTGTGTCGCCGAGTGGGGAAAAACGGTTAGACACATGAACGGGTTGGTGGTGTACCTGGGGCTTCTGTTTAGGACTATGCTTCCTCCTCACCGTCACCCAGCCGCCCTCTTTCCCCAGCTGCTTGGGGTCTGCCGGGGAACAGCTAGCGGGGCCTACGCTATCTTCGGCTGCACCA
This sequence comes from Perissodus microlepis, assembly GCF_051167445.1. Classification (NCBI taxonomy): domain Eukaryota; kingdom Metazoa; phylum Chordata; class Actinopteri; order Cichliformes; family Cichlidae; genus Perissodus; species Perissodus microlepis. The sequence goes on along the minus strand of NC_140475.1, from coordinate 672,375 downwards.
GCTACAGGGGCCTGGCTAGCTACGGGTGAATGAAGGGTGCGAAGCCGAGTCTCCAATTCAGTAATCCTGGCCTCCAGAGCTGCAAATATGCTACATTTGTCCATGATGTGGACGTCGGGTCAGCTGGCGGCGCAGTCGAAAGATTGCAGCAGTCCCAGATCAGATGTACACACTGTGTTTATTGTGTTATGATATCCCCTACCCAACCCTGTGGCTTGTCATGTCTTTCACAATGTGGTGCTGTGGCCATTCTTATGCTTTTTTGTGCAGAGGAGTTTTTTTGTTTCCTGTTCTCGTGCTGTCCTGCCATGGAAGCACAGCATGAGTGGGGGTCTCTTTTTTTCCTCTTGTACCCTCCCGTTGTTGTGTATATTTCAGTGTTTTCCTTCTGTAACGCTGCCGATCTCCGACTTGTAACCCCATGTGATGTCTGTGTTATGTGTGTAAGGTCGGGGGTCCTATTTTCGCTGCAGGGCAACCTGCTTGCGACAAATAAACCTTGATGATACTGATACTGAAGTATCATTACTGCTAAAGGAGGCCGAGGAGTAACTAAACATCTGACACAATGAGCAGCAAAGTGCAGGAGGGACAGGAGAAGAGGCCATGGTGCTAGCGAGTCGGCTACAAGCTAAGCTAAGCTACCAAAACAGTAAAGACACAGTGAGTGAATACTTTGGCTATAAATTAGGTAGTGAGTACACAGAGAGTGTGCTTCGGATGAAGCAAGTGAAGATTATACTATGAGAAAAGAATGTATCTTACAGTTTTTAATTAAATTGCTAAGCAGATAAGCTACTCAGAAACACCACTGTGTTTGAGCAGGAACAGGAAGTGATACCTTTTTGTGTATGAGGAGCACTTGAAGAGTTACCAACTGCTGCTAAGAAAACACTGCTCAAACACACGAGGAATGCAGTAAATCATAAGATCACTGAGCGCTCCTTCAAAGCAGTGATATATGGGAAGCAGCTCTGCGAGGTGTAGAGCGATCAAAGGCATGGAAGAGGTCTGGCCTTAATTTATGGGAGTGTGGCGGTCAGCCGACAGGCCTCAAGATCAGAGAGGTGGAGTTCACTTCTCCCTGTTTGCCCCTGAGAGCAGGCTGAACTAATCCAACCCAGTTTCTGCAAATTGCAGAGACTTGTGATCCTCAGAAGGTTTCCTGTTATCACTGACGCCTGTAAATTGCTTTTTCCTGTCCTCGCGTAATATCATTACAGTCTTTTCAAAAGATGCCAGCACGTCATGTCTAGCTTTGTGCCTCAGGGAGGAAAGATTTTCTATTCCTGGAAGATCAGCTACATGTGACAATAAGAACCCTGTTTGTCTACTTATTTGTCCTCTTTAATGCACTGTATGCACATATATATATAAATGTATATACACAGGTGCCAAACACATAGTGGAAGAGATTTGAACCAACACTGGGAAACAACATCTCACATGTTCGTGTACCGCTACGTTACAGGTCAGCGTGTCACATGTTGCCACGAGCTATAGAAGCTTGATTGATTCAAACCACATGTTACAGTGAGATGAAATAATTAGAGCCCATGCAAGAAAAAGAAGTACAAGTTGATTTTGGCAGGAGAAATAGTGCATAGAATTTTTACACAATTAGAGGGGCAAGACTCAATTGGTGGAAATATGATTACATCTAAAAATAAAATACAGACTTGACTGAGACGGTAGAGCTGTTTCTCAGACTGAACTCTCGTTGTTGGGCAGAAAAATCCAAAAGTAGCCGTTTACACCTTATTGCAGGCTAGCAGCATTTCCTGTTAGCCAACATTTGAATACAGATATTTCTATGTGCAATCACACAGCCCCACAGCTGAGAGGCTAACAGCAGCCGTACACCCAGGCTACTTTTTGTTAACTGGGCCTCAGTAGTAGTCGCCCCCCCACCCCACACCCACCCAACAGAAGAAGTTTCAAGAAGAAAGACCCTGTACCTCTCTGGAGAGCATGTTAAACCTATGTGCCTGCAGGGGTCAAAGGTCAGAGCAGCGTGAACCTGACTCTTCGTTTGTTCAGTGGGTCACCACCTGGACCTGTTTCTAACTGTGGATGTGGGCCTAAAATATGTCTTTGCTACAGTAGCAGGAGGAAGAAGCCACTTATCAAACAGGTGGGGGGAGACGAGGAGACGGGTCAGAGCTGTGTGTGTGTGTGTGTGTGTGTGTGTGTGTGTGTGTGTGTGTGTGTCAAATAACTCCTCGCTCTCTTTCTGTTAGTGTTTCTCTCTCCTGCTGTTTGGAGGTCTCTCACCCCACTTAATTGTCACTTGGTAGAGGAACAGAGAACAAAGCGAGGTACGGTTTCCATGGAGTGCTGTCAGTCTCTCCGTTCTCTTCTTAACTGATTAGCCTCGTTGATCAGCCTGAGATGCACATTTACTTATCCTAAAGCAAACACCAGCATGCCCCGGCACTGACTGCTCTAAAAATAACAGGTCACTTAGCAAGAGTCAAAAGAGAAGGCTTTTAGAGGATTACGGGCCTTGTTAACACTGCTGAGGGCAGGATTATTATCTGAACAATGGATGAAACTGCAGATAACGTGACGAGAGAGGCGAGTGCTGATGTGTTATGAGCCCGGTCCTGCAGCCTCTCAGGTTTATGGAGAATTTTAGTTTCTTTCAGCTTCACTCGTTTCTGTTTTATGGTCATGGCTGCATTGTTTTGGCTCAGCATCGATTCCGGTTCCAGCAGCAAAGTCAGAAAAGCACGAAAACCTTTCGCTTTTTAGCGTTCATGTATCTTTAGCAAAACACTGCAATACTTGTTTGTTTGCATTTAAAAGCACCACTGCAGCACGATCATGTGTCTGCTGCTCAGTGCTCTGGATACGGTTTATTAGCAAGTCACAAACACACAACAGCTGTAACACAGTCGTTTTACAGTCTGAATGCTGTTTACGTTCACAGCCACCATCTTGGATTGTTAACTCGGCGCTGCTCTGACTTCCTGAGTTGGAAATCCAAGTCGAGTTATTCCAGCTATAAATACTGACTTAATCTGGACTGTTGATATTCCTGAAGTCTCCGTTGCATTCCCTTACTGCGCCGCTGCATGTCTGAAATGAAATGAAAACTGTATGTTTCCATATGATGCTACTCTAATTAGTCAGTCAATGATTTACTCTTAGAGCTTTTCACGAATGATAACCAGCTGTTAAGAGTGTTGTTAATGAACCACAGCAGAAACGTTCATGTGTGTATCAGCAGCTGCTGTGGTGTTTGAAGGTGACTCTAACAGGAAGCTGCTGCTGCAAAGTCTCTGTGGCCGCTCGCTTCATCTGTTACAGCTGCTGTGGGCGGGATTATTATTGTCATTGGAAGGTTTGTGGCTCATAGCTGTGAATAAAAGGCGTTTATCAATAAGAAAATATAACTGTCTGTTTTTACAACCAATCCTATTGAAACGATGACAGAAACACCCACACAGTGCTGCAGAGAGTCGAGAGGGAGGAGCTCTTTAGTGAAGTTCATCCACGGTCTCAAACAGGCTGTCTTAGCTCGCTAACCTTGGACGTCCATATCAGGGAAATCACCTCTTTATGACGGCACACAGAGCCGACATTAGAAAAAATGTCTGACCTGAGAGTAGTCTGAAGCTGAGCTTTGAGCTCATACTGATTACTTGTACATTTGTGGACATTGCTATTTGATATTTCGACCACAGTAACGAGCACAAACCAATTATATGACAGAGAATAAGGAATGCTAGAATATGTCTCGTTTGTTAAACACTAACTAATCTTAAACACCAAATGTAGTAGCAGTGTGGAGATGTTGAAGGCAGCACAGGAAAAAGCATTTACCCACCATGATTGCTAGCTGCGGTCCGTCTCGTCTGAATTGATGAACACCATCGTGTCCATGTTACTGCTCAGAAACTCTCATTGTTGGCTACCCTGGAGCGTGAGAGGAGCGTGCTGATCAACATTCAGGGCTTGAGTTTCAGCTTCAGTTATAGATTTGACCTGCTCTGCTTCTGCAGAGGACAACTGAACGTTATAGCTGATTTATTTGAGGATTTCTAAGAGATTCCATCTCCATATGGTGTCCGTATGGATGTAAGGGTGAGCTGATGGTGCAGTGCGAGGTAAGTGGGTCATCTTTGCCTTTGTGGAGATCCAGAAATTCTTTTATTGCTGCCATATAATCTGCATCATTATAATTGCATTAATAACATTCTTTACAGCATTATTCCATTTAATAATATTTCTCACAGTATTGATACTGCATTAAAGTTGTTTATTGAGGATGTTTAGTTAAGGATCCTTCTATTATGTTAACTTTTATTACAGGTACAGTCAGAAGTATTTCATACACATTGCATTTGTGCTTATTCAGAGTTGATGTTCCGTCCATTAAGGGTCTTAAGCTTCACTGGCGTGACTGTCCAGGTGATACATGCTGAGGGAAGATGAGAACATAGAAGGTTGACTGCAATGCATGCTTACAATACATATAACACATATAATCTAGGAATGTGTCAGGCCTGAGGCCTTAACTCATTTGGTGTCTCAATGTATTTTACTCTACTTGGCAACAGATGACCAGAGTCAATAATTAGCCCCAGAGACCCTGAGGGCTTGAAGTTTATTACCTTGTATGGAAGGTGTTATAGAAAAGAGAAGTTCTATGTCTGTTTATCGCTATTAAAGATGTACAAGATGTACCATTAACTGTGACTAACGTCTTTAACCTATTTTAATCTGTAATTGACGCCATGGGGGGGCGTGCACCCCACTGCTTTAAAAGTGTTCTCCATATGTATTTTTGTCAGAAGACATAGGCTGATGTTTTCTCCTAGCTGTTAATAAACTCACCGTTTGATTGCACTTTTCTGGGGCCTCCGTGGTTTGTGACACTGCTCTACAATGATTGATTTCGCGACACCTTCTCTACAGTGTGATTTGAAATTGAAACACCCCCAAAGCCCTGGAGGAGCATCTGCAGGCCCACCAGGGTAGTGATGGAACAAGTCATGGTCTCATTTGAGAAGCGTAACATTTCACTGTAGATGAACCCAAAGCAATTAGAGAAACTGTTTAATAATCTGTTGACTCAATATTCAAAAACACAGGTTCAGCATAATCATACACACTCAGGAAACCACCACTCGTTCTACTCTGACATCTCTTTAGATAATACAATCATAGGCTTACAGAGCAGCTTGTTATAGGCCCCCGGTGACTACTGCTAATGCTCAAAGGTACATTAAAGAGATTTATGCCGAGTCATTGAAAGTGTCCAGCGGCTCTGTGATGATGCCATCATTGTGTGTGATCACTATTATGTCAGGAAACATTTTCCTGCACTGATGCTCAACTGCAGCAGGGAAGCTCACATCAGTGCATCTGTAATAAAGTGAGCTGTGGGCACTCATCTGTTTTACTGGGACCAGTACACACCAGTACAACAGCATCAGCTCATGTGGTTGTACTTCATCTTTTTAAGGACACACTGCACTCTGTGTTGAGGTATGCCAAGTTTTCAGCTAAGAGCTCTTTGAGAACCATCTAACCGGTGTTCTTTCACGCCGGTCAGACGGTGTCATTGTTGCCATTTCTTCAAAGATGTAACCAAAGAAATGGAAACAGATGATCTGTTTTTGTGACAGGCTGCTAGCAACAAAGTGCTTCTAAATACAGTTTGTGTGTGAATGTGTCACTGGTGTAAATGGTCAGGTTGAAGGATTAGACCTTCACAAAGCCTGGGGAAACATCAGCACAAAGTCTGGCTGCTTGGAAGCAAAGTATAGTAAATAATGCCAACCAGTGTTGGTCAAGTTACTTGAAAAAAGTAATCAGTAACTAATTACTGATTACTTCCCCAAAAAGTAATCCCGTTACTTTACTGATTACTTATTTTCAAAAGTAATTAATTACTTAGTTACTTAGTTACTTTTTAAAAACACGATTTACAACCTGAAGAGGTGATAAAGTGATAGATCTTTCAGCCCAATTCTACTTTTTCTGCATAATCCATCATACAAAATGTAATCAAATGGAAAAGTCTCTTTTTAAAACTTGTTTTATTAGTTTTAATCTTTTAACTTTATGCATCAAGCAAAAATTAAATTATCTGCACCATTCTCTGACTGGAAGAAATTAGTTTAACATTTAAACCTATTTTCTGCACATTCCAGCACATAAAATAAAATATTTTTGTGTTTACACTCAGTCTTTCAAATAGATGCAAGTAAAACACAGCAGAAAATAAATAAAGTCAAAGACTAGCGGTCCTGTTGCTCTATTTTCACCTGTAAAGCAGGAGTGGGGCAGGCGGAGGTTTCCCTGGTGCAGGTGTGCCGCAGCGGTCAGTGGAAGAATCCGCGAGTTTCTCTGTGAGTTTCCCATTACGTCGTAGCTACTCGGTGCTTGCTCGGAAGTTTAGGGGTTTTTTCGCTGTAAAAAGAAGTTTTCTTCCCACGCACAACGGACACTAATGTTTTTGTCACTTTTTATGGAATCAAACTCAAAGTAAGGTCAGTACTTCCACGCTTTAAACGCTGCACGCTCATACTCTCTCCCGCACTCGATATATGATCCATTGTTGATCTGCACACAGCTGTTGTCACGAACGTCGCGCTCGCTTACGTCACTGTCATGAGACATTCTCACAAAAAAATCACGGTTTTAGTAACGCAGTAACGCAGCGTTCCTACGGGAAAGTAACGGTAATCTAATTACCGTTTTTGCAATAGTAATCCCTTACTTTACTCGTTACTTGAAAAAAGTAATCGGATTACAGTAACGCGTTACTGCCCATCTCTGATGCCAACATTTCATCAGTCGTAAAACGCTTCCTGATCTTTGTGTAAGTCACAGCAACCCAACCTGACTGAACTCATTTCATACATCATTATGCAAAAATGCTGCATGAATGAAAAAGGTAAACACATTATATTCGCTGTATCTGGAAAGGATTCACAGACTTCACATGTTGTCCCATTGCAGCCGTGTTCCAACCGGATCACATTTTGCAGTTGAATTCAGTCAAACTGAGTTTTTTAGTGCCGACCAATGAGCCAGTGCCGACACAATGACACGTTCTGTCTCAAAGCAAACGCTGACTTTAGAAGCACAAGGGTTTTATCTTCTACTAATAATGTCATAATGAAAGTCTGGTGTGTGTGTGTGTGTGTGTGTGTGTGTGTGTGTGTGTGTGTGTGTGTGTGTGTGTGCGCCTTCTGCTCTGACACAGGGATTTAAGGTCCTGGATGAGTTAAAGCCTTTTTAACCCTCAGGTGTAAACGGCTGATGGGGTCCCGTCATCACCCCGCTGGGCGGGCGTGAAGAACGAGGTATTAAGTGTTAAGAGCAAAGACGCTATAAAGCAAATAAACAGACATGTAGTCCTGCTTTGTAATACTTGTGCTGTCCACACGTATCTGTCAGCTTGGTGAATTTTGTCAGGTTGATGAACTGTTGGTGCAATAAACTAATGCTTGTGTTATACAGCGAGGTAAACCATTGATATGATAGTGACGTTATCTGTTTGAATGCCAAAGTCATTTGTCACCTGGAAACACAAAGAAAGGGACGAGTAAAAAAGAAACCTCCATGTTCATTAGTCATCTCACAGCAGAGCGAGAGACAGCTGTAGCTTCATTGTGAACACTGTAAAACCAGCATCAGTCTCTGCTTCCTCTCCTCACCACCATCATCTGCAAACACAGGAAATGTTCATCACGTTTAGTGGAAATGCAAACTGTCTCACAGTCACTGTTCACAGAAGGCAGAGAGCGATGAGCCGGTGTCACTTTTATAGAAAATCGTTGTATCAGCATTGTCTTTGAGGACTGCTCCAACCTCACTCTGGAGAGTCATAGCTGTCACCTCTGACCTCTGCTGCACAGGGACTGCACACACACACACATGCACCGCCTGTCTGAGCATCGTAAAGAGAGTACACATCAGAGAAGAGGGCGGTAAGTGACGGAAGTGACGGACAAGGTAAGCGACTCATGTTGTAACTGACGTCAGACGCCGGAGATTTTGGCGGAAATTAAAGCGAATGGTAGTTTAGAATTGAACAAACTTCTTTAAGCTTCAGTATTACCAAATACACTTATCAATTGTCTTATAACTAACAACATTTGTCTAAATCATCTCCAACACCCTGGAGAACAACGGGGAGAGTTTACAGGCTCTCCAAGATTACATTGATCAGTGCTTCCAGGATCTCGTAATGAAGAAGGCTCAGAGTGCAGCTTCCCCGGCCAAATCATTAAACTAGCTATACTTGATAAAAAGCTATGTATTGTAAGTGTATATGGTCCAAATGTTGACGATCCCTCATTCTTTCACGGTTTTTTCAGTGCACTCTCTGAACACCTAGCTTGCACACTTGTTCTTGGAGGCGACCTCAACCTTGGACTAAATGAAGACATGGATAGGCTCAACACAGCAGGAACTCAGCGTAACTGGCAGTCCACAAATATAATCAAACAGTATATGAGCGACTTTGGTCTTTGCGATGCATGGCGCTCCCTTCACCCCACCAGTAAGGAATATACTTTTTTCTCACATGTCCATCACTCCTACTCTCGTCTGGATTATTTTTTGGTCAGCAGCTCACTGCTGAGCGACATTTCAGACACTGAGATTCACCCTATAGCTGTCAGCGATCATGCTCCTGTATCTCTAACACTAATGCACAAGAATAATACTACGCCAAGTAAAAACTGGAGATTTAATACATCGCTGCTTAAAGATGAAGACTTTATTAAATATTTTAAAAAAGAGTGGACTTCATATTTAGACTATAATGACACTCCCGAAACATCAGCTTCTGTTCTATGGGAAGCAGGGAAAGCTGTGATGAGAGGTAAAATAATTTCTTTCTCATCACATAAAAAGAAAAAAGAAAACAAAAATATTCAGGAATTAGAAAAACCATCAAATCACTAGAAGAAGCCTACGCGTCCCACCAAGATCAGGAAACATTGAACAAAATACGCAAAACAAAACTAGAATTAAATGAGATAATTGATTAAAAAAAACCAAAATTCTTAGTACAAAGACTACGCTTACAAAATTATGAACATGGTAATAAATCCGGACAATTTCTAGCAAACCAGCTAAAAATAAATAAAGAAAAAACAACTATATGTGCTGTTCAAGATTCATCTGGGAACACAATATATGACCCGAAACAAATAAACAACATTTTCAGGGATTTCTATAAAACGTTGTATTCACCACAAATAAACCATCTAAAAAGGAAATTGATCAGTTTTTGGACAACATAACTCTTCCAAAATTATTAGACAGTCAAGCAATGGCACTGGATTCACCACTGACACCAGGCGAACTCCAGGAAGCTCTGATAAGTATGCCCAATAATAAGGCTCCAGGTCCAGACGGTTTTCCTGCAGAATTCTACAAAGAATTCTGGTCGATTCTAGCACCAGTTTTCTACAGAACGTTGTTGGAAATCAAAGAAAAGGGCAGACTTCCATCAAATATGAATTCTGCAAACATTAATCTCCTGCTAAAACCAGGCAAAGACCCTGTATATCCCTCAAGCTATCGTCCAATATCCCTTATTAATGTAGACCTTAAAATAATCTGCAAAGCTCTCTCAAAGAGACTGGAGAAAATAACCCCCCTCTTAATTCATCCTGACCAAACTGGTTTCATAAAAGGTAGGCACTCATCAACAAATACACGTAGATTACTTAATTTGATAGACTACTCATACAGTAAAAACCTAGAAACTACAATATTCTCTTTAGATGCAGAAAAAGCATTTGACAGAGTTAACTGGAAATTTCTGTTTGCAACTTTACACAAATTTGGTTTTGGATCTTCTTTCATTAACTGGTTAAAAATATTATATAACTCCCCAACAGCTTGTGTCAGAACAAATGACCAGACATCCTCCAGCTTCTGTCTCCTGAGGGGCACCAGGCAGGGATGCCCACTCTCCCCTTCACTGTTTGCAATTTTTATTGAACCACTAGCAGCAGCAATTAGACAGAATTCAGTAATTAAGGGCATAAAATGCAAGAACGTGGAACATAAAATCAGCCTTTATGCAGATGTTGTGTTACTTTTTCTCCAAAACTCACAAACTAATATCTCTGGGGTGATTGAATTGATAAACTCTTTTGCAAGAATATCAGATTACTCAATTAACTGGTCAAATTCTACAGTCCTTCCAATTAATTGCTCCTTCCATAATTTTTCTTCTACACCACTGCAATCGGGAAATATAAAATAGGTTTGTATTAATATACATTAATTTAGGTATTAATGTTTCTCCCAAGCTTGCAGATCTGACTAAATTAAACTATATCCCACTTTTAAAGAAGGTAGAAGGTGATCTGGCTAGGTGGAAATGTCTACCCATAACACTCATGGGAAGGGTTGCCGCTATAAAAATGATGGTCTTACCAAAAATAAATTATTTATTCTCAATGATCCCAACTAAACCGCCACAAGATTGGTTCAGATCTCTAGATTCATGTATGTCCAAATTCCTTTGAAAGATAAACCCCCACGTATCAGCTTAAAAACACTACAAAAGACCAAGGATAAAGGAGGATTAGAACTACCTAACTTTCAGCACTACTTCTTAGCCAACAGGCTTCAGTTTATCTCAGGATGGCTAAAACATACCCTCTTAGATGAACCTTGGCTAGATGTAGAACAAGCACTTTGCAATAATCTAGAGATTTCAGACCTACCATTTATCAGCTCAAACATCCAACGACATGAATGCTTCAAAAGCATCAACATCAGCTCTTCTCTGACAGCATGGTGGGAGTTTCTAAAATTGACGGAGTCTTCATTAATCCCATGCAAACGTACACCTATCTGGAACAACCCTGAGATATTACAAAACAATAATTCAATTCAATTCAATTCAATTCAATTTTATTTATATAGCGCCAAATCACAACAAAAGTCGCCTCAAGGCGCTTCATAGATACAGAGAAAAACCCAACAATCATATGACCCCCTATGAGCAAGCACTTTGGCGACAGTGGGAAGGAAAAACTCCCTTTTAACAGGAAGAAACCTCCGGCAGAACCAGGCTCAGGGAGGGGCGGGGCCATCTGCTGCGACCGGTTGGGGTGAGAGAAGGAAGACAGGATAAAAGACATGCTGTGGAAGAGAGACAGAGGTTAATAACAGATATGATTCAATGCAGAGAGGTCTATTAATACATAGTGAGTGAGAAAGGTGACTGGAAAGGAAAAACTCAATGCATCATGGGAATCCCCCGGCAGCCTACGTCTATTGCAGCATAACTAAGGGAGGATTCAGGGTCACCTGGTCCAGCCCTAACTATATGCTTTAGCAAAAAGGAAAGTTTTAAGCCTAATCTTAAAAGTAGAGATAGTTTCTGTCTCCCGAATCCAAACTGGAAGCTGGTTCCACAGAAGAGGGGCCTGAAAACTGAAGGCTCTGCCTCCCATTCTACTTTTAAATACTCTAGGAACAACAAGTAAGCCTGCAGAGCGAGAGCGAAGTGCTCTAATAGGGTGATATGGTACTACAAGGTCATTAAGATAAGATGGGGCCTGATTATTTAAGACCTTGTATGTGAGGAGCAGGATTTTGAATTCAATTCTGGATTTAACAGGAAGCCAATGAAGGGAAGCCAAAACAGGAGAAATATGCTCTCTCCTTCTAGTCCCTGTCAGTACTCTTGCTGCAGCATTTTGGATTAGCTGAAGGCTTTTCAGTGAGTTTTTTGGACATCCTGATAATAATGAATTACAGTAGTCCAGCCTGGAAGTAATAAATGCATGAACTAGTTTTTCAGCGTCACTCTGAGACAGGATATTTCTAATTTTAGAGATGTTGCGCAAATGGAAGAAAGCAGTCTTACATATTTGTTTAATATGTGCGTTGAAGGACATGTCCTGGTCAAAAATGACTCCAAGGTTCCTCACAGCGTTACTGGAGGCCAAGGTAATGCCATCCAGAGTATGAATCTGGTTAGATACCATATTTCTAAGATTTTCAGGGCCGAGTACAATAACCTCAGTTTGATCTGAATTAAGAAGCAGAAAGTTAGCGGCCATCCAGGTCTTTATGTCTTTAAGACATTCCTGCAGTTTAACTAATTGGTGTGTGTTATCTGGCTTCATGGACAGATAGAGCTGGGTGTCATCTGCATAGCAGTGAAAATGTATGCTATGTCTTCTAATGATGCTGCCTAAGGGAAGCATGTATAATGTAAACAGAATTGGTCCTAGCACTGAACCCTGTGGAACTCCATAATTAACCTCAGTGGGTTAATTAATAGGCTGGTGTGAAAAATTGCTGCCACACCGCCCCCTCGGCCTGTGCTTCGAGGTTTCTGGTAGTTAGAATGACTCGGGGGTGTTGATTCATTTAAACTAACATAATCATCCTGCTGCAACCAGGTTTCTGTAAGGCAGAGTAAATCAATTTGTTGATCAATTATTAAGTCATGTACTAACAGAGACTTGGAGGAGAGTAATAATATGATAAACTTTCCAGATTGGAGTGGTAAAGGAATCAAATACTTAGAACATATATTAGAAGGAACAGAGTTTATTGCATTTGACAGACTAGTTACACAATATGGGATCAACAAGAAAATATTTTTAGAATATCAACAAATTAAATCCATAGTAAAAAAGAAATTTAAACCGGGTCAAGTTGAACTACAAACACCACCAAGTGTGGTTCAATTTCTTACTCTTAAAACCCCCAAATTACTTTCCAAAATATACAGAATGCTTTCTAAAACGGATGAATCAATATCACTTCCTATTGCAAAATGGGAAGCGGATTTATCAGTTAACTTAGACCAAAACTTCTGGTCTCAGATTTGCTTAAAAACCTTTCATCTAATTAGAAATCCCAGTCTTCAATTAATTCAATACAAAATACTACATAGAGTGCACTATACAGGTCATCGGATGTTCAAGATGGGCTTTACATCTACCAACACCTGCTCACACTGTCAAACCAATTCACTGGACAATTATATCCACGCTCTTTGGTTCTGTCCACCAGTTCAGAAGTTTTGGCGCGAGATATGTGAAGACTTATCGAAGTGTCTGAAATGTAACATTCCAACTCCCCCTTTAGTGTGTTTGTTGGGCAGCTTAGATAATGTCACTACAGAGAAGAATAAAGCCCATATGGTTTTCACTGCCCTATGCATAGCCAAGAAAACAGTCCTCATGAACTGGAAAAATAAAAATAATCTTAATTCTAACCAATATAGAAATTATCTAATAGATTACATTAGTCTTGATACAACCTCTGCCACCACATCAGATCAATTGCTCTGGGCTCCTTTGATCAGCTCCATCACCTAGTGGGGGTGGGGGGTCATAGTTTGGTCCCACCTTCGCTGTTGTGATTGGTGTGGGGGTAGGGACAGGCTTGGGGCAGGAGGGGAATCCCCCGACGAGGTGGGCTGTCCCAGGCTCTGTGGGGCCGGGCGGCGCTGCTGAACTGGGCCCCGTTAACACTACCTGGGTCTGGGTGCAGTTTCCCCCTCCAGGGGCAAGGGTACCTAGACCCGGGGCTTAGAGTACGCTTGGGGAGTGTGATTGTGTGTACAGCGTCTCTCTATGTCTGTCTCCATGTTGGGTGAGTGTTGAGTAAGTGCATATGAGAGCATGAGGGTGGGAATGGATGTTTGTATCTGTGTGTGCCTGTATGTCTGTGTCTATATGTCAGGTTGAGTATCAGACGCCACCTCTCTGGGGACATCTCAGGCCCTTCAAGGTATGGAGGCCTATCTCCCCCCACCACTCCCCCTGCCAGTGGCAGACGCCCTCAGACATCGGTGCTTTGGTGGTTCTTTGAGTCCGGGATGGGCGTCCAGGTACCCACCGGCTCACTCCTGGTGGCTGCTTGTCGGGGCCTGGAGCCTGGGGCTCGCTCGGGCTCCTTCGGGGGTGGGGTGCCCTCGGCCTCTCGGCCTGGGGTTCGGTCACTCAGACACAGCTGGCTGCCGGCGGAGCTCACGGGCGCGTCACTGCAACCCCCCCTGGCTTCTGCTCCACGGCTGCTGACCCCTCATCTGGGGATCTCCTCAGCTCTTTCTGGGATAGTGGCGCGGCTGCCCCTCTGTTGGTCTTCCTTGGTCTCTAGTGTTCTGAGGGCCTCTGGATGTCTGGAGTCTTGATCTCCTCCATACCTGCTTCAAGCCCCGGAGGAAAGGGGCTGTGGCCCCCCCCACACCCTCTAGCACAGGGGTGGGCAATCTCAGTCCACGAGGGCCGGTGTCCCTGCAGGTTTTAGATGTGTCCTCGAACCAACACAGCTGATTTAAATGGCTAAATTAGCTCCTCAACATGTCCTGAAGTTCTCCAGAGGCCTGGTAATGAACTAATCATGTGATTCAGGTGTGTTGACCCAATGATCTGCTCTAGCAGATCTGCTCTAGCAGATCATTACACGAAGGAACCTTTTAAAACAAGCACGTCCATTCTCACAGGTGTACACACGGGTGCTCACACACACAAACTACACCCTTTTTGGCTCCTACCTTAAAGCACACTGTGCGCTGTCGATCTTACGTGCTGCACAATAATGTTTAATATTTAGTATTTACTGTTATATTCCCATAGATCATCGTAATGATGTTGTTTATTATATTGCTCTTTTTTTTTCTGCTTGTTTTCTCTTTTTTCTTTCTCAACAGGTGATCCAGGTGATTGATGGATGTATTTTTTGTCTGCTTATTTTGTTGGTTTTTGGTTTTTTTGCCCTTTATCACCGTCCCTCTTCCCCGCTGTTTTTCTTTCCCTCTTTCTTTCTCCCCTTTCTTTTCCCCAGTCAAGTCTGTCCCGTATTTAGCAGATTAAAATAAAATAAACAATAAAAGGCGAATCAAATAGACCAATACAGCAAGGCTGGGTTGGTTGATTTGGTAAAGTAAATCCGTTGGGCATCTTTCTTTGCCTTTAGACAATAATTCTGATGGCAAAAGAGCCAAACGGGACAGGCAAAAAATAAAAATAAATAAAAAAATAAAGAGAGTACACCAGTAAAACCAGAATATCTATCAACATTAGAAAAGATACCTGGAACTCCTCACTCTGGGCCTGAAGGGAAGCACTCGGAGGGATTCTGGTAAATGAGAGGAAAAGAAGGAAAACAACAAGAGGTGAACGTGTAACACAGACAGCTGTTCACCATCTCATGTATCATCTCTGGGAGCCAAAGAGCGAGGCTTTAGTTTAAGAGGTTCACTGGGACAAGTTCAAACTCGGGTTAAAACATCCTGTGCCTCGTCAGGAAACATGACCACGGTTGTCCAGCAGATGGCGCCCACACAGGGAAAATGAAAGTGGCTTTACACCAGGCTGCAGCTGCTGCTGCTGCTGAGCACTTCTCCCACTGACACACTGCTGCTTCCATGTGGTTTGCTTCACACAGTCTTCGTGTTTTAACAAGCAACTTTATTGATGTCCATGTTATTGTACTGAAGTCGTTTGCAAATGTTTTATGCCCATTAAGGGACTCAGGCATCCTGGATCAGTCCGCATGCTCAGGAAATACGAAAAGATCCAGGAAGACAGGAAAGCACACAGGAAACAAATGATCTGCCTCACAGGCACATTTGGTTTCCCTGATAGAAAAAAACAATCAAACCTGGACATGAGATGGACTGTTTTGTGTTTTTTTTATGAAGACCTGATGAAGTTGATGGTGGGTCGAATCTGCATGTTTAGTCTGTTGACTTTAAGCATCCAAAATAACAATTATTTTGAACCTTTTCCTCATTTTTTCCATTTTTCTGGATTTTTCTGATCGTTAGCAAATTCATTTTATTTAGGCTCTGATCATAAACCAACAATATAACTGAAACAGTGTCATCAACTAAAAGACAAAACACTTGGAATCTTTTTATTTGTAGGACTTTTATAGAAAAACACTTGTATGGCACAAGATTAGGTCAACTCAGATCCTAATCTGACCTCAGCAGGTCATCAGAAGCTGTCCAGATTTAGAGTTGGGTTTCATTTCAGCCACAGTCCAAAAAAAGTCCCATATGGTGATTTTGGAATTAACCTTTTACCATCTGGATTTCCTAAGTAGGAAAAAGTCTCTAAAAATGGGCCGGCGTTACCCAGGTGCTGAGCTTGGATGCTTCGGTAGATAAAATACAGCAGGAAACCTTCTGCTTGCTACTGCACTGGCATCTTAAAATGGCTAACACAGTTTGTCAGATTAGCATTTGTGACAAACTAAAACCTTCAGTTGAAATTTTTAGCGAATGATGATGATTTTAGTTGTGTAACGATCTCTGCCTCCATAGGCGTACATGAGCGCGCTGATGCACAGTTCCAATGAAATGCCACATATTTAAGGCATCACACAGCTCCACGAGGCTCCTGCAGCCGCTGCTGGTCACTAAAACCACCACGTCTCCAAGGTGTTTTCAACCTGTGCACAAAAATAGTTAGCGCATGAGCAAATACTCACTCTCTCTGGTAGTCATTCACCTCTTTCTCGCTGTATTTTTCAGTTCTCTGTTTCCATGGTAACAGCCGGTTGCAGACAGGCTGTCTTTGACAAACATGCACAAGCATGAAGCCTGCACAACACGTCAGGACAACTTTGCTGGTATTAGCAGCGCTGCGACAGAGTGGAAAGGATGTGGTCATGTTACCGATTCTGTTTTACAGCTTCTGTTAGGGTAGCGTTAATGCAGGCTAAATTTAGTTTGAGCCGAGGTGAACGCCGCTTTAACTTTTCTGTAGTTCAGAGAAAAAGGGATTACTCTTCACTTGGTGTGGGAGTGGCTTTCCCTCGTCCAGATCAATGCTTTTAAAAGCCCTTCAGCTTCAATCTCATCACAGCACAGTCTGTTACAGCTAATCTGATTGTCCTACAACTGACACCTGCACCACCCACTAGAGTTCCTCAGTCTCTCGTAGACACACACACACACACACATACGGACACACATACACTTGGACACACACACACACACATGGACACACACATGCACACACATGGACACACACACACATGCACACACACACACACATGTGCACACACACACGCACACACATGGACACACACACACACATGGACACATGCACACGCACACACACATGGACACACACATGGACACACACATGGACACATGGACACACACACACACATGGACACATGCACACGCACACACACATGGACACACACATGGACACACACACACACACATGGACACACACATGGACACACACACACAAGCACGCACACACACATGGACACACACACACATGGACACATACACACACACACACACACACATGGACACACACACACACACACATACACACACACACACACGCACACACATACACACACACACATGGACACACACATGGACACATGGA
>NC_140475.1:487500-652500 GCF_051167445.1 Perissodus microlepis | reverse complement strand
TTACAGCAGTGAAACATTGGAAAATAACAGCATTTACGAGGCTTTACCCCAGTTTCCTCTTTAGAAGAACTGGTATTTGTGGTTATAATAATACTTGTCATAACAAATATGTGTGATACACGGCATGTGCTCGAGATTTTCTTCTCGCTCCTGTATTTACAGTTAGGATCTAAATAATTTAGAGTTCTGCGTGCTTCCTATCTGGGCCTCATGCTGAGACAAAGCTCCCCCAGTTTCTCACACTACTTCCCTGAACTCTCGCTCATGCACAGTACACACACACACACACACACACACACACACACACACACACACACACACACACACACACACACTCCTGCACCATACATTAAAACACTGATTCCACCACCCACCCTGCAGTACAACACAAAGAGCTGACGTCCCTCCCCACCATCCTTCCTGTCTGCTCCCATTGGCTGAAAGGATCAGATGCTGGCAGCGTCTCAGACCAATGAGGCGTCTCCATGGTGATGTCATGGAGGCAGCATCGATGCTGTTGCTGATGCTGTTGCCTGGCGCCTGCATCCTTGCAGCCAGACGGGGTAACCGTAGTCACCGGTTCACCATCAGCAGCGGAGAAGACGCCGTACAGAGGGGGGTAAGTCTGCAGCGCCAGACACACAGCTGCACACATCTGTGTTGCACTGCGTGCCTCTTTGGGTTCTTCAGGTTAACTTTCAGTACCTGCATGTGCGTGTATTCAAGCGTGTCCGTGGGGTGGAACAGGGTGAGGGTGAGGAAGGCAGAGTGATGATGCGGCGGCAAAGGTTCCTGCTGATAGGCGACAGAAAGGGAGAGAACCGAGTGTATCGTCAAAGTGTAGAGTGTGAGACATCATTTATTATTGATTCTCCATATGTCCAAATGCAGCTTTGTGTCTGATTTAAGGAAGGAGAGGCAGACAGAGAGACCGGGGAGAAAATGGAGGGTGTTTTTATGTGTTTGTGCATAAGGCAGAGTCATACAGGCGAGGGTCTGAATTTAAAATGTGCTCAGAACCGTCAGAAGTTCAGATTTGTCTTGGATGGTTGATCAGGTTTAAGTCTGCAGTTTCTTTTAATCTCCCAGTGAATTGATTAATATACATGCATAGCAGCTTTGTAGGAGCAGAAAAACATAACAGTACAACAATCTGTCGAGTCTAAGGAGCTCGGAAAGAAAAGCGTCTGGACTTCTTTAAGTTGCTTGAAGACGTTTCACCTCTCGTCCGAAAAGCTTCTTCGGTTCTAGGGTCAAATGGCGGAGAGTCCCAGATTTAAGCCCTATTGTCCCTCTTGGGGGACACTCCCACAGGGCTACGATGACCTGGATGACTGAGAACCTTCACGGACAACAATCTGTAAAGACAAAACCAATGTCAGAGGAATGTTTTGTCTCCGAGAGTCTGATCAATCCTGGTGTTTGCTATGAAGAATGCTAAGTGATGACACAAGTACAGAGTTATTATTATTAATATTATAATATTAGAAACAAGAAATACAATTACAAGTAGTACATGAAATTCTGCTCCCATGGAAACAAAAAAACGTTCTTCTTGAGCTCAGTGCTGTGAAAAATGGAAATGAGACGACTGCTGTTAGAAAAGCAAATATCAGCTCAGGTACAAATCACAGCTGAAAGAATATGTGTGTTTGTGTCGAGCGAGACGTGTGCTGACCATGCCGATCAATTTCAGAGAACGTTTTGAAATAGGACGATAATAAGATAAGAAGGTTTTATACAGATTTAATCGACTCTCAGAAATGATCTCCTAAACAACAAATTCAGTGAGATGAGAAGGATTTGGAGGAGAAAGTGGTTATATATGACCTATGCAGCTAAACTACAAAATAAATATGGTTTAGTGATGCTGAGAAAGAATATGAAATAAAAATGTACGTGGCACATTTATATAGAGGTTTACTGCTGTTAGTAAACACACTTTAGCTACAAGCCACATTCAGCCATGCATTCATACTGTGCTGTGCTTCATTCTATAGACATAAAGCACTGTATATTAAATTTAGAATAACCAATTCATTTATTTAAATTTTATCAAATCAGTGTTCGTTACTCTAAGTCTGATCAGAAAAGTGCCCTAATATTACTTTTACCAGGAGGCTTAAAGTCTCTCAGTAAGAAAACCTCTTCAGACCTGAGGAAACACATAGCACAGTCGGATACAATCTTTCTTTTTTTACTGGAAAGCCAATCAATAAGTAACTGAATGTCATTTTAATGTTAAAGTGCTGAAAAATATTAAATATTCTAAAATATGACAAATCATTCATGCTGACAATGCTAGCTTAGCTTAGCACAATGTCCGGAAACAAAAGGAAACATCTAGCGTGGCTCCGCTCAGTGCTAATTCCCACTTACCTGTATTGTTACTGAAGCAGCCAATAAAACCAAGAATTTATGAATGAGTTTCATACTTGTCAGTTTTTTGAGTCAGTCAACTCTCAGGTCTCCTTGCTAAGCTACCTGGCTGTTAGCTCAATCTTTAGCGTAAAACATGAATAGCATCAGTTCTTTTACCTGACTCTCTGCAAGCGGTCAAGGCAAAGATTTGTACATGTGACAATGGTCTCAATGGAGGATCAAATGAGACTGATCCAGAATCATTTGGATCGGTCATGAGGGCAAAATGAGTATTCAGTGACGAGTGATAAAAGGTTGCTGGAGGTTGATGGCTGCCGCTGGGAAATTGAGCCAAAGCTCCGGTCACATGGGCCTAGAGACCTCTCGGTGAGCCCCGTTTTTCCTTGCGACCCAAACATCCCTGGAAAAAAAATGTGTATTCCTTGACCGGTTGGCAAAAACGTACATGTGATTGCTTTGGTCACTAGCATGCTGCCACACAGGTGGTGGTTTTGTATAATCTCTGAGTTGTAGTGAAACCGTGAACAGTGTGACACAAACTGCAAACGTGGACCATTTTCCTTGAAAGTAAGTAAGTGCACCTCATTCTTTCGTTTTACTACCGCTCAGCTAATAGTTAGCAAGTGTTTACGGCCAAACTACATTCACACTGCTAACAAACAAAGCAACCACCAGGACAAGAAGAAGGTGCCGAACCTTCAATAGATTTCAACCAGCCAGAGCAGCGACTTACAGGAAACACTGCCGACTAGTTGGGGGATGTACATTTTCTGATAGCAATCGGTGCTCGCTGTTGTTGTTTGGGGGCTTGTTTGCTTTTTTTCTTTGTTTGTTTAAGACTCTACCAATTAAGGAGCACAGATTCAAATACAGTGAATATCATACAGTCGTATAATGAAAAACCTCAACAGCCTATAAGGTAGCTGTCAGCAAAATTTCCCACCAACACCACCCCAAATGTTTCCACCCTCTGTCTCTCTCCCAAACTCGAAGTGACACACTCTTACTCCTGCAGGAAGCAGTGCATTGATCTGCAACCTGGGTGGCTTCATAATATGAGAAGCAGCTGTGTGTGTCCTGTGTGCGTGTGCATTACAAGAGTGCAGCAAAGCAGTTCGTTTACTGCTTGATTAGTGTGTGTGTGCTGTGCAAAATCATGTGTTTGTCCTTGTCTGTCCCTCAGGGAACCGTGTCAGGGTGGCCAGGTGAGCCTGAGCTCACTGCAGTATAATGAGCTATCTGTCTTCCTCGGTAATGCAGGTTGTCTCATTAGGACACTTCTGTCTCTGTGTGGAGACGGACGTTCAGGCTCGCTGACAGGCTCATTTGTAGACGGACAGACAGACACTTTTTGGGAAATATGCTCATTTGCTTCTGTCTGAGTAAACGTTCAACAGGCAACTGGCATAGCTTGAAACACATCCAGCACCTTTACTGCTTGTTAGTGCATCCAGATAAAAAGCCAAAATACAATAAAATAATTTAGGTAGTTTCAGCTGTTTACAAACACGTTAAAGCTTTGAGTTTAGCATTTGTGTTATCTCGGTTTTGCTGATGTGATCACATTTGGAAAAGGTGGAGCTCGGGGAGTTATCAGCTAGCACTAGTGCTGGCAATGTTTAGCATCATTTAATATCAATTCACCATCATATTAAATGGGATTCTAATTTATAGCAAACTGGTTGAAGACTGAGTGGAAACCACTGGTCACTAGAAAAAAATCAGTATTCCCCAACTGGTTGCATCTGGTTGAACTAATTTCCTGGCAGTCACTGTTAAAAATGGCTAAATCCTAGTCACACATCACTGGTGTGAGTGGTTGCAGGAAGTTGCTAGATTGCCAACAGGTATACAGGTTTGCTTGTATTAAATTTGGTTCTTTTGAATTCTTTACGGCCAAAAAAGACACGGCTCAAAAGTGGTCCTTTTACTTTAAAAATGATCTTTATTTTACATATCCGGGATATGGAGACCTGAACACAAAACACACAACCCCAGGTCTGAAGCACAAACGGAAGCCTAGATATTTATAATAATAATAATAATAATTTATATACTTGCTCTCTACGTCACACCACACTTTAAGTTTCGATCAAAGACTCTGCTTAGTTTCACTTTCTGGCTGCACTCCTAGCTTGCATGGGGAATGGCAACTTGTCTACAAGCCTTGGCAACTACTCACTAAGTGGTTTCCAGTCAGCATCACACTTGGTCAAGCTTCACTACATGCGGCTGGTTTGTTAGGGAACTACAGGTGACTGTGGCGACTGCCAGTAATCTCCAGCAACCACTCAGCAACCAGTCAGGTAATACATACTCATTTGTCACTGACCAGTCTCTAAGCCCGTGACTGAGGCCTTAGGAGACTAACAGAGTGGGACCGGACATCATTAATGTGACACATGCCAGTCGTTTGTTCCTAATGTCAGAAACGACACAAGCAGGCACTCTTTAAATGAGAAATTGAGAAGAACTAACAGGACTGATGAATACTGACTGTAATGGGGCCACATGTGGGGTAGACATCACTCCAAGTACATCTGACTTTCAGTGTGAAGACAGAGCACCTTTAAATTTAGACTTCACTTGTTATTTGCTTTTCTTTTATTATGTAAGGGCAAGTTTAAGGTTGAGAAAAGGTCATGATTTGGGCTACAATGTATCCCACAAAGCTCCATCCTCTAGGTTTTCAAGATGGTGAGTTCAACTAAATCTAAAGGGAACAACATCATACACAGAGATATAAAAGATGGGTGTAGCCACGGCGACGTTGTCCACTGGCTGGTGGGAGCTCCGTCACTTACCTTTAAAACACAGTGGAAAAGGTCTGAAGATAGCAAATGTCTCAATTATCAAGGACCCCAGCACGCCTGTTACATGACGTTCAAATGTTGCTTTATTGTTTTCGACCTCACAGTGAGCTGGGTGTGTGTCCTCATGCCAGTGATACTGGTTCCCAGGATTTAAGCAAACGTAATTAGTGTGCGCAGTGGACCGAGGAAGGGTCAGTAAGCTGTGCAGAGCACTCCCAGAATCTAAAAGGATGAGATTATCCACACACAAAATGTTTCAGAGCACCGATGAGGCAGATAAGTGTGTCTGTTTGGATTATCGATCAGGCTCATTGAAGCAGTTCAGAGTTAAAGAAATGATAGAAGTTTTGATAGAGACACATTTATAACAGCTCAGTGTTGACGAGACCATCTGAGGAGGAGACGATGGCAGGTGGTTCTACTCTGCTGCCTTTGTGCCTCGGTGCAATTGGCTTTTTTTCAGTTGCCAAATTCATTGAAAAATACACAGAATTATTGTTGAATTATGAATTATTGAATTTGTTAGGCAAAGGCGGTGTTTTAAAGGTCTGTAGAAGGTTTGCAGCAGCTTCTCTGCCACGCCTCGAAAAATATGTTTGACTTGCAGCTTCTTCAGCTGGATGTTCGACTTTCTGCACAGATGGTTGTTTTCACATTTATCTGATAGGGAGGGAAAGTTACTCAACACACACAAACAAACAAAACAGTTTAGTAGCCTGAGATGAACTAAAACAGCAGAGCTTCATTCTGCTGTTTGATGAACATTTTACTTTATTTTTTTTCCATTTTAATGGTGAAACAACAACATTTAAAGTGCAGGAACACCCGACTGACTCTGAAAAGGTACAAACAAAAATTAGTATGTGTGTACTGTCTTTTTTTTCTACATGTCAGGTAACTGTTGTTGAGAAGGTCAGAGATCTTTACCCAGAATAGTTTTTGATAATGTGAGCTTTAATTTAAAGTTTATTCTCAGGTGGGATTTTTGCATTACGCTCGGCCTTTATCTTTTTATTCTGATTCTGTTAGAACAGCTTTGCATGAGTCCAATAATCATGACTTGGCTGCTCTACACTTTTGGCTCACGCTGTTGTCTCCTCAGCTTCTTCCTTCTCAGATTGTGCCCTTGATGCTCCTGCATTCAGTCCTCTCTGTCTCTGTCCCTGCACAGCTCTCTGACAGAGTGAGGAGGATCTTCAGCGTCCCTGGAGAGTTACATTTGCAGTGAGACCATGACTCTGGCAGGTAAATGCAGTCGCAGCACAAACCCGTTCACCTCACACGCCCTGCTCCTCTGCTTTAAACACTATACTGCGACCGATCTGTTCAAATATGAACATGCAGTATTTGTGTCGTGCAGCGTGTCGTTATTATGTCCGCTGGTATGACATAACGAGCATGACTTACGTCGTCAGTCCTCGACTGCGTGCTCATGATTCAGCTTGATCTTCTGTGTGTGTCCTCAGCCTATAAAGAGAAGGTCAAAGAGCTCCCCCTGGTGTCTCTGTTCTGCTCATGCCTGAACCCACGCACTGCAGAAAACCCGACCTACAAGGCAGAAGGTAAAAAATCTCCTTTACACGAGCACTGGTGCTTATTAGGGGTACAGTCGCTTATAAAAGACAGACAGTAGTCTCTGTGGCTGAAGTTTGATGCTCCTCAAACTTCAGCTCCTCTCTTCCTGTCTGTCTAAAACCAGGAACTTCTTCAGCAACTACAGACCAACACAAGAACATCTCATCCACAGATGTCTTATTAGATCTGCAGTAAACCCAGGCCCACAGTCAGTGCTGACGCACGCTGATCCTTTTGTCCTAATTCTGGGTCTTTCTAAATAATCACCTTTGGAGCTAAAAGTGAGCAAGAAGCAGTTTTGTTTCCCTCTATCTAAATTTGAATCTTTTTAAAGTTATAACAGATCAGGAGTGGCTGCAAACTGGAACTAAATTCTGAACATATAACTTATATTTCGGTCTTGGCGTCATTTCTACAGAGTGAAACACTTTCTGTGTTCTTCCTCCAGATCTCTGACTAAAGTAAAACATTCGATCTCAAAGTAAACCAGACTCTCCAAATCATTTACATTTTGCATTTCAGCCTAAGTTTATGCTTCAGTATCACTCCAGCTGTCAGACGAGGTGTCCGAGTGGTCAAGGCGATGGACTGCTCATCCACTGTGCTCTGCACGCGTGGGTTTGAATCCCATCCTCGTCGGGGATTTCTCATCCAGCTCTTTGTACGTGTGCACAGTGACAATAAAATGTGTTTGCTGCTATTTAAGCGATAGATCTTGGATACTTCTTGGTACATCACAAGGCACCTTTATAATCTCTTTATTGATTTTAAATGTGTTTGGTGCAGCTGACCACGTCATACTTTTACAAACATGTGAAAGTTTGAGTTTTGAGCACAGTCAGTGATCATTCAGCATCCAGGCCTCTTTCCTCCTTATTATAAAGTTCCCCGAGGCTCTGTCCCAGGAATATTTGATTTTATGTTTATAGCAGCATCTCATTGTGTAATCATAAAGACACATTCCTCTATTTATTTATGGCACCAACTCTAAATATCTAGCTATGATTTAACTGCCTTCCAAACCATTAAAGATCTGTGAAAAGACCGAACTGATTTTAAATGCAAAAAATTACTGATTAACCCCCTAATATGTATGAAACTGTATAAATACTCAAACATTTAGTTTGATTCGATTTTAAAGCACACGTTGACATTTCTTATTAAATAAAGTGAGTTCAGTCGGTCTGTTTACAGGGATCTCATTTATAGACGACTGGTCTCTCTAACCTCGAGATACAGCACATTAGTCCAGCTTAAGTTGAATCATGGAGCTGAACAAAACGCTGGCTTGCCTGCTGTGAGGAAGGGTTTGTGTTTGTTTATTTAAATATATATATATATATATATATATATATATATATATATATATATTTAAAAGAAGCAAAAACAACCCTGCTGCTATCGTTCAGCCATCCTCCAGTACACAGAATAGACTCAAGATCTTTTTGTTCTTGTACTTTTCCCTGAACGTGTTTCCATGTTTTAAAATATAACATGATGGCGATGTTAAAGATAAACAAAGATGAGGTTATGGATTCAGCTCTGACAGTAAATGCTGCTATCCACCAACACAGATGCAGTGGACCTGGCCTGGTGCGTCATCAAAGACGTAGAAGTTATCGAGCTGAACAAACGCGCATCGGGCCAGGCCTTCGAGGTCATCCTCAAGCCCCCGTCTTTTGACGGCTTGCCTGAACTCAATGCCTCCATGCCGCAGCGCCGCGACCCATCCCTGGAGGAGATCCAGAAGAAGTTAGAGGCGGCTGAAGAGAGGCGAAAGGTGAGGGAGCGGGCGCGTCATCTGAACCGCCAGAAAACATCCGCTGTTTGTGGCTCGTTCAGCCATTGTTAAACATCTGTTAGCACTCTTTGTGTGATTTATCGGAGAGACGGAAATAGGCTTAAAATGAATGAAGGGGAAGTGGGAGGGAATATTGGAGTGAACGGAAAGAAAGAAGGAACTGAGCTGGGGGAGATGAAAAGAGGCAGATGAAAGAGCAGGGACAATCCTGTGAGGACACAAAGACAATGATTCATATTCATCCATCAGAGAGGATGATGGAGCGAGGGCAAGAGACAAACAGGGGAAAGGTGAGGAGAGTGAAAAGATTGTTAGAGATGGAAGAGCGCTCTCTGGAAACAAGGCAATTCCAATTTCTTTGGATTTACTGGCTCACAGTGATCTAATGCAGCGGTCTCCAACCTTTTTTGCGCCACGGACCGGTTTATGCCCGACAATATTTTCACGGACCGGCCTTTAAGGTGTCGCGGATAAATACAACAAAATAAAACTAGTACCGGTACCGAAAAAAGAAGATTTATTCATAACACACGTGAAAAGACCCAGGAAAACCGAGTTAACGATAAAAACGATAACAAAATAACACTGAAAACCGATAAAAACCCTGAAAACCAAACATTTCACACCTGAGCCTCAACTCTCGCGGCCCGGTACCAAACGACTCACGGACCGGTACCGGTCCAAGGCCCGGGGGTTGGGGACCGCTGATGTAATGTATTAGTTATGAGGTTTGGCCCACCTGAGGACAAAGATTACAGGTGCTGACAACCGCACACATTTCAGTTTGTGTCTGCACCCTTCAACTAGAACATGTTTGACAGTTGAACTTTGTTGAAATAGGTGAAAGCTGCAAACACCCTGCTTATCACCTGCAGTCTGAGTATTGTGTAAAGGATGAGCAGCTGCCTTCACTTCTCCATCTTCCTCCAGTGCCAGGAGGCGGAGCTGCTGAAGCACCTGGCGGAGAAGAGAGAGCATGAGCGCGAGGTGATCCAGAAAGCTTTTGAGGAGAACAACAACTTCATCAAGAACGCCAAGGAGAAGCTGGAGCAGAAGATGGAGGCCAACAAGGAGAACAGGGAGGCTCTGCTGGCAGCCATGCTGGAGAGGCTGCAGGAGAAGGTAACGTGGCCGCGATTAAGCCCCGAGCCTCCCGACCGTTAGAGGAGAGGTCTGCAAACTGATCTCAAACAATCATTGCTTTGTGTGGTTTCTCACACAGCAGACAGCCACAGAAGACCAGGGTTCATCTCCCACGTGGGACCATTATTTTTGTTTGGGGGGGGTTAGGTAAAAATCCAGTGCTGATAATGCTGAGCAAGGTTTTTGTGGTGCTGATTGTCATTTTAACATATGACATGTAGTAGTTCGACAGCATTGTCACAAATGTCATATTAATGTTACTTTTACGACACCAGGCCAACCATATGTTTTACATATGCACATGTATTTGTGCTTTAACTATGGAGGCAATCTGGCCCATCTTTGACTTTAGTAAAATAAAGCAGTATAAAAATGTCGTTTATGTGTCTTTGTTCTGTTCAGATTAGACAAACAGAACACGTTTAGCTTTGGAGAGACAAACTTTGCTGGTTCTCTTTTCATCCAGTCTTAATGATATCCTGGGATAATGTAGAAACGCTCCCTGTATCAGCACACCTGTCAATCAGAAATAGCCACGCCCTTAACCTTAAGCCTGATCTGTATCCAGATGGATGAGCCTGACCCACCGTAGAGTTAATATGGCAGGGACCGTTTTTGTACTGGCCTGTAAACCTGCTGTTTGGTGCAGCGTAGTTGGACAGTTAAGCGTGTCTGTGGGGAGGTTTGCTACATTATTGCAAACTGTCTTTTAAATTTGACTTTTGAAAGTTTTTCTTCTTTTTCTCTTGCTAAAAAGGATTTATGCAAGCTTTGAAGTTAGGGGGCAGCCGTTTTATATTTTCTCACAGCCAGCTAATAGCTTCGGATGAAACTTTACATTTCCTGTAAAAATCAGTAATGAAGAAGTTACACTGATATTTGTCCATGTGTATCGCAAACTGTGAAAATGACTCTTTACTGTCTCGTGTGTTATTTCTGAACCCAAACTTGTTGCCAGGCAACTTGTAGTGACACTAATGAAACGTTGCTGGTTTTAGTCCAACACAGAGTGAACATCAACAAGTTCATGTTTTTACTGTTTCAGCTACAAAGTTACAGACATGAGAGACATATTTAGCAAAATGTCAAACACACACTGAGAGCTAAAAAAGAGTTTTTTGAGTGTAAATGAAGCGAAGCTTCAGCTGAACTTTCTCTTCTGGTTTGGCACTGCTCACAAACCTGATCAGCAAACATGAACATTAGTGCAATGAAATAAAGTTTTCAGTTCTTCCCCACTCGGTCTCATTTGGCTGTTCAAACCTTTACGCCGGCGTCTCCTTCATTAATGAAAATATCTTCCTAAATGATAATGGCACTCGTGTTTCTGTGTCTGGCAGGACAAACATGCAGAGGAAGTGAGGAAGAACAAGGAGATGAAGGAGGAGGCCTGCCGGTAGACGAATGGCACGAGGGAACCGAAAGAGCGAGGAAAAAAAATTAAAAGGGGGAAAAACAGTGCATTAAAAGAAGAACTCAACAGCAACTAGGGCAGATTTTGGTTTTCATATTTGATGTATGCTGCGATGATTCTGAACAAGCTGTATAAAGTTTAGCCACTCTTGATGTTAAAACTTCTCTTTTTTCTAAAGGAACGTGGGAGGGTGCGGGAGGAACGTGGGAGGGTGCGGGAGGGACGTCAGCACTAATGTTTTTTAAAGAGGAACAGCCATCCAATCATGACTAAGTTAAAAAAAAGGAATTAGAGCTCCTGTTTTCTGTGTTCAGCATCAGGAGATGATTTTAGTGAAGCTGTGTTTTTTCTTGGCAACGCTTCCAGTTTGGCACAGCCAGAGACACAGTTTCTCTCCAATTAGACTAAGTATATGATCATTACCTCATAAAACCTGAAAATCTGTGATGTGCTTTATTCAAACTGGACACAGTGATGTTGTTTCAGAGCCTCACTCAGCCATAACCAACTCCACTCCACTGAAAACCAGGATTCATTAAATACACAGGACCAGCTTTAAATATGAAAACACAAAGTGATCTCGGTCCACATGCTCATACTTCTCACTGTTTCTTTCACTCCGTCTGGGGTTTGTCTGTGAATCTCACTAATGCTTTATGAATATGAAACAAATAACTGGGGTGGGGGGGGGACTTTAGCTGTAGTGTAGTCGTAGATCAGTGACAT
This sequence comes from Perissodus microlepis, assembly GCF_051167445.1. Classification (NCBI taxonomy): domain Eukaryota; kingdom Metazoa; phylum Chordata; class Actinopteri; order Cichliformes; family Cichlidae; genus Perissodus; species Perissodus microlepis. Next base: position 640,646 of record NC_140475.1, on the reverse strand, counting down.
GCATTTGAGTCTCTTAGAGTTAGAGCACTGATTGCACTCTTATTTCATTAAGCACAACTCAAAGCACACACGGTATTCATACAAGGAGAGCAGTGAACATATACAGTAAAAACATTCACATTACGAGGAGGTGAAACAGTGACTGACTGCAGTTCACAGTTTGGACGTATTTCTGGCTTCGATGGGTCGATTTGTGATCTGACCGACTTGCTTTGGTGTCTCTGATTGTTTATGGTTTTCACAGGAATTCCAACCTAAAAGATTAAAATGGGGATCAAATGTGCTTAAGTGGTTTGGTCATGCTGATTTGATTGAAGTGTCTCAAATGTTTGCGCTGTAACGGGGGAGTCGTACATGGGCTTTGTACTTGCTGTAACTGTGTGTTGCTGTATATCTTCAAGGCTGGGTTGATTGTACCTATTTGGCATGATCAATAAAAGCAGCTTGGCTGAACTCGAACTTTCTTTTGTTTCTCATAATTTTCAGATTTGATGGTGATATTTTTGACACTGATTTCCGTGACAGACAAACAGTGGTAGCTGGGATATCACAGCACAATCAAACTGATTGCCACTCTGTGTATTCAACTTGCAAAGCGACGTTGGTTCACCAGGGTGGTGATAAAATGGCCATAAGACATTCAGTCTGCTATCAGTTTGCAACTGCATGCAATCTGTAGAAAAACTAGGATGAAATGTGCCGAGACTTTGTCACGGAATAAAAATGAGATGAGAAAATTCTGGAGAGACGAGATTCAATCGAATTGAATCAAGTCATGTAGAAAGGTGGGAGGAGTTTGGAAGTGATCCAATCAGAAGTAAGCTCCTCGTGTAGCAAAGTTTACCACGCACACCATTCAGTCCCTATACGGAGGTGGAAGTACAACTAGCTCTCATGCTCTATGTTTCTCCTGAAAATGCATAAAAAATGTCGATGCCAAGGAGAAAGCAAAGAGTGGACACATGGACACATCTCGCAACTGATGTCAAAGAAAATAAGACACTTTGTAAAACGTGTAGAGCAACTCTCGGTAAAAACACAAACTTTTATGTATTTATATTTTAGTCGACTGAATCAACTTCAGATTTAGTATTTGATAATCTTCAGCTGGCAAAAAATAGACTGACCCTAAATGAGTTTAGGTGCTTAAATTATGGCTAAAACTACATCATAGTTTGGTGCAGGCAGAGATAAGCTGCTACCTACAAGGGAAAAAGCAGTCAAAGGTGGTCTCCCAGGGGCTGGGGGTATCGCATAAGCACTTGCAGAAAGGATGAGCTGGGATGAAGGTGGGTTGCAAGGCAGCTTGCAGATGGACATTGAGTGCCACTATAGTCAATTAATATTTAGCTTAAAATGAAAGTTAAATGTATGTGAGTCTATAATATTTTACAAAAAGAGGAGCGACCAACAAAAAATAGTGCTGTCATTAAAAATACTGTGAAATGCATTTATTAACATAAAAATAATTTGACCTGAGTTTATTATTTGTGTCACAGCTGATTCAGATGTTAAAGATACACATTTTTAATTATGAATTATAATGTTTACAATGAAATGAAAATAGTTCGTATAAAATGTAAAAAGCAAAATACCGAATTAGGAATAAAATAGGAACAAATATAAAAAAGACACATATCCACAAAATTAATATTATTTATCATGTACAAATAATGTCAACAGCAATTCAAGGCTCACATTCTTTTGTCTACCATCTCTGATTAAAGTTACAATAAAGCCCTCGCGACCACAAGGGGGCAGACATACACTTTGCAGCTGTTTAAAGCTATCAGAGTCACAAAGCAAGCCCTACTGCTAATTGCTGCAGCTAGTGCGCTAACAGCTAAGACGGGAAGAAACGCAAGCACTAAAACATCACACAGGTCAAAAATGACTCTTTCATGTTACACATTTTACTTTCATATCTGAACCTGTTATAACTTAAAGCAAACTTGCAGAATGCAGGTTTGTACAGGGTAAAAACAGCGTGCTGAAAGAAATGCGTTCATCACAAGTCGTCGCCTTCCTACCCCTGAGGTATGACAGTGGGCCTCACACAGGTACAGCCGGCTGTGATCACCTCTGTCCCCAGTGTGAAGATGTACTGCTTCCTCGCCTTCCTCCCTTTTTTCTTAGACGGTTTGAGGACCCTGTGGTGATGCAGGAAAGAGTTGTAAATATATAACTGAAAGGTTACAGCCCCTCCGAGAGCACTGTATTTGAAGGGGCTTTATATAATGTGGGGGAAATAAATGAAATGAAGGCTCTCAGTTTAATTCAGTTACACGTATTTTGCATTCAGTTTAATGCAGTGAAAGCAGCAGCTGCTGTGCTGACGCACTTACTTCTAACAAAGGCTGCAAGCCATGCGACGACTTTCTAAACATCTTTGTTTTGTCTTGAATGTGGTTTATATGGGAAACAACAGTGAAAAACCATAACGTACATCTGTATGTATACTGTGGTTCTGCTTCTATAGAAATGCCTTTGACCTGCTAACTAACACATTACTGTACACAACCTCCACTGCGGTTTTTCAGGATGTTTGTGTTTTTATCACAGATTGCCACAAAGGATGGATCTGATTGGTTCTGCAGCATGACAACAGTGCCAAACAGCCCAGGTGATATGGAGCTATATTTGATGACAAAAGCACAAAATGGGACGGCCCTGATCACAACGTTACAGATTAGGCTGAAGAATCCACGTCGTGGACCCTCTAAAATTGTGTTCAAACAGCAATACCTGGTGACTGCAGACTCATTTGATTGGATCTTTTGGAAAATTGAGGAATATAGTTGATCTAAATACAAAACTTTAAAAAAACAAACAAAAACCCCTCAACATTATTCAGCTACCAGACGCCCACATTCATCGCTGATGTTTGGGAAGAGGTCCGAGTGACAAACGTGTGAGAAAACAATCTTTAAAGACGTGTTGATGCTTATCCAGGCAAGGAAATCCCAAAATGTGGATTCTGTTGTTCACTGAAGAAGTTGGATGAGCGACGAAACGTCCGACTGAAAACGCGACGTCCAGATCAACACAAGCAGTTCTTTGGGATTTCTTTGAAGATTAGATTCAAAATGATTTATATTTCAGTTCATATCCACACAAAGTGTATTAAAATACTAAAAAAGTTTTAAAAATAGTTTAATTAAAAAGTAAACTTAGTAAAAGTAAAGGAAAAATACCAAAGGGCTAATGACAGGGTATTTATTATTATTAGTAGTAGTAGTATAAATTATTAAATATTGTAAATACTGTAATATAAAGTATTTTTTAAAAGTAACGTTTAGTACTAAATAGTAAAAAAAGGAAAAGTATTTTTAATACCACCCATGACAAAGTTTTGGAGAGAAAAAAACCCTTAAAGCCAAATGTTACGCATCACATTGTGACAAACAAACTAACCACAGAATTTATTGAACAACAAACAAATAACATTTGAAACAAAACGAGTCCATTTCTTGAGAACTAAAGTCCGTGTGATCACCGCACAGCAATTGAAAAACATTGGATGCACTTTGTAATGTATCTACAGTTTTTGAATTTAGCTGATGATTTTAAAAAGTTTAAAATATTAAGAAAGAAATTGTGAGGAAGAAAATGTGGTCAGTCGGCATCGGCATGGAAACACCCAGCGGCTCCTGTTTTCTAGGTTAAGTGGAAAGACCTGCTGCTTCTTCCTGTTTGAGACCTGCGCAGTCATATCAGGACGCGAAGTACGGAGAGAAATGTCCAACAAGCGCCAGCGCCATGTTTGTCTGTGACTGCGCTCCGTTGGTAGAACAGCTTTCACTGATGATGATGGTGAAAACTGTATCTGCACTGAGCTCCTACATTTCTGTTGCTGTTCTTTGGCTGTTGTCTCTTTATGTACTTTGTGCTCAACGAGCTTCAATCTGGATCCTTTCTATTATCAGGTGTCTGCAAATGAACTGAAACTGAACACGAGCAATTCTAGCTGTTCTGATGAAAACAAAACCAGGTGCAAAGCGAGTATTTTCCACAGCAGCTCACCTGTGGAGGACCAGAACTTCGTACTTGATGGGTTTAGCCTCCAGGGCTCTATCCTCCCCTCCCCCCTGTGGACTCAGACAGCCAGTGGTGAGGCACTGGGCGTTTGAGATATGCTTGGGCAAACGAGAGTCCACGGACGAGTCACTGCGGACGGATGGGTCAGAGAAAAAACACTGTAACCTAAAGATTAACATGACCCAGTGAAACATAGATGAATAACAGCAGGGTCTTACATGTACGTCCACGGTGACAGAGACATGTTGCCGATGCTTGAGGGAGATTTTGCCGTGAAGTGCGGCAGCACTGAAGGATCTATAACCAACCTCACACTGTTGCCCTTCAGTCCAGCTCTGGGCCCCAGCTTTGCTGAGACCGACTGGCTTTTCCTGGCGCCGTGCAGCAGGGGAGCCAAACTCAGGACCAGCAAAGCTCTCAACACCTAAGCAAGACAAGAGCGCGCAGGCCACAGCGTGTCAAAGTGCTTTATCAGCTAGAACACATGTGAGCAAAGAAAATATAACTTTACGACTGCTGCCAGTTCCTAGTTGGCTGGATAATCAGTGAATGAATCCAAAAGGCATTTTGTTTTTAATCACTGCCGTGCGTTACAGATTAGGAAAAATGTCAGCATCTTGATTTTGGGACAACGTTATGAAATAAGTGTTCAGAAATCAAATGTGCTACTTTTTTACATTACATTGTATAAAAGTGGCTCTAATTTAATAATCACCGATAAAAGTTAAGGATAAAGCAGCTCGACTCACCAGCAGCATGACTGTGTTGCCTCAAAGCCCAGCGTAACTGTGAAGCCCTCCTGTGGTATCCTGTAACGTCTGCAGTCGAGCAGCGTTTATACGCCGGCACACTGAGTTGGTGTGCTGGCAACATGTGAGATGCATTTCCGCTCTGACTGTCACCGATTCTGAAGAAACGCGCGCTGATATTCGAAAAGAGTTTTGTTTCCGTGCCGACTAACTGTGCGTGTTATGTGTGATTACATCATGTAGCATATTTACTATGAAATCTTCAAAACTCTTAAGGTTTTTTTTTTTTCATTTGACCCCATTTTGACCTGCTACAAAAAGTATAATTCCCCTGCACAAATGTTCAATGTTGACACTTTCAGAAGGTGTCAGACAAAGGTGTGAAAGCTGTCCTGCACCCGTCCGTCTTTTTGAAGTTGTTGGGAAAATTATAATCTGCTTCACAGTTTCATCGGGGGGAAATGTTCAGCAGCAAACAAAATAAGCAGGGATTGATATGAAAGTCAAATTCAAGGTGTAAAATGTGATACGGGTGTTCAAATGCAGTTGCAGGGAATTTTGTTTATCAAAAAGCAAAGTGAAATAGTGACAATTATTGTGTGTGTGTGTGTGTGTGTGTGTGTGTGCAAAACCGCAGAGCTCTGATTATTTCGACTCACATCAAGTTGTAACTTTATCACTTTAAGAAACAAACAGGAACAAACAAATTAAGCTGAACTGCATCAACTTTTTCTGTTTTTTCTGAAACATAGAAAATGGTACGCTAGTAACTACACCTACGCACAAACTCACTCTAAACAATGTAGGTCAAGGAAATGCTGACACAGCTTCTGGTAATGAATCAACATACTTCTTAAATGCAAGCCATGTGATAACATCTTCTCTCCTTGTGTAACATATATAGTGAAGTTAGGAGAAATGGTTTCTGAAGAACACCGAAGAAGCTTTCTTTCCAAGCTCTTTAGCTTTCATGTAAAGTGCTTTTAGAAGCCCCAGTTTGGCCCAGATAGCTCAGGTAAAAGCACAAAGCCATCTAAAATCAGGCAAACCAACAGTACTATAGAAACTCAACAATCAAACATGGGTTTTAAAAAAACTTCATTTTTAAATAAAGAAGTTTCTTTCTGACTGAGAACGGCCGAGCTAAGATCCCATTGGACTTCCAGATACAGACGGACAAACAGCTCTAGTGATAGACGTAGCAACACCAACTGATAGCAACATCAGGAAGAATGAACACGAGAAGCTGGAGAAGGACCGAGGGTGAAGGCAGCAGTGGTCTGCGTGGTAACTGGAGGCCTCGGTGCAGTGGCCCCAAGGTAGGCGAGCGGCTCCCGCAGATCCCAAAACCAAGATCTCCAGGAGAGCGCAGTCCCAGGAACGGCATGTTTATAAAGTCCATGTATTGGCTGTCGTACCAATTTAAGAATTGTTGAGAGTTTTTGATACTACTTGATATTCATTAATTAAAGAGGAATAGTTAGCTTACCATAGCCTAGCATAAAGCTATGGCAAGCTATGGTAGTTCAAATCTGCCAAAACTGACATTCTGATTGTTTCATTTGTACATTAGGTATAAACAGTCCATGTTGAGGTAGGCTGTGTGTTTTAATGTGCTGTGAACTTCTTTAGCTGGATTAACTTAAGGACTTTCCCATTTCCAGTCTTTAAAACAAGCCAAGCTAAGCTAAACAAAGCTAACTAGCTTATATTTACAGCGGACACAGCAGACGGACACTTGTTTTCTCGACTGATACACTATGAAAAAAATAACAACTTAATTATTATCCCATTGTGTCAAACTTTTCAATTAAAGCCAAGCTGAGTTTCTCTAATGTTTCAAACCTTTAAAAATGAACCAAAGCCTGAGTGTCCCAAACACAGTGTTTTAGAGCGATATCAACTGAAGTGAAACTATGGCCAGGCTGTTCACTTTATGGTGCAGTCAGCGAGTGTAGCCGTTTTTCCATATAAACAAACAATTTTAAAATGTTCTATTTTAATAATGTAACCACAGAGCGGGGAGTTAAAGGGAAGCACACGCTCCCTGTTGGTCAGAGGTTACGACTGTAGAGGAGATCACATTTACATGGGAGTTGGTGTAAATCAGGTTGAAACAAACGAGTGCCACAGTGTTAACAGCCTCACACTCAACATAAAAGACCCGATTCAAGTCTCAGTGGATTTAGGATGAACAGACAGATTATTTCTTGTATTGTTATGTTCTTTGAACAAGCATCACTTCCTTACTCAGACAAAGCAGCCAAATGTATTTCTCAGTTATGGCGGGTTATGTAACAGTCAAACAGCATAATTATTCCCAAGTTCAAGATTATTTATTGATACGGCTTCTTTCACAAGTATGGCTCTGAAAGCTAGTGTAAAAAAAGTGAGTTAAAGGGAATTACAGAGCAGCGCTGAGCCGCTGATGGACTCGTGCAATGGAAACTGAAAACACGTCAATGAGGTCAACTAATGAATCCCACGCTTTTTATGTGAAATGAGGCGCTGGGTTTACCATAACCACAAAGCTGATACACGTAAAGTTTATATATATAAATGATTTGATATCAGATTTATAAGAGTGACACTGCAAAGTCATTTACAGTACTGTAAAACAAAGTCTTCAGCCCTAATGTATTTATATTTTCTATTTCTGAAGGTCTTTCAAAAAACTCTTTTCTCATTGGCTGATTTCATGTTTAATCCAGTCCTTGTAGAAATGAAAAGTATCCTAAAGTCACGTCCTTAACAGGAGAGACACCAGCAAAACATCCTTCAGCTGCTCAGAAATGCCCTCAGTGGGGTGGAGGCTCGCACGAAGCCGTTCTTGAGGAAGGAAGAAGCTGAGCTTCGCCAAATTACACAAAAACTGGGCGACAGGTCGTAAGGTTTGATCCAAAGCGCGATGTACGAGGAGATGAGGTCAGAGGTAAAACAGCGAGCGCCTGCAGCTGTGTGTAAAACACGGTGGAGGCTCGGTCACACATCGGGGTCGTGCAGACAACGTCCCAAACACGATATTTCACACAGGAGTAAGAAATGTGCTCATACAAAATGCTGCACACATTTCCTTTTTCTCACAAACTACAAAGAAAAGAAACATTAACACCATATTCGTGTTAATAAAGATTTCTCTCTGCTTCGATCTTTGGGGTTTTTGCAAACAGCACCCAAATCTGCTCTTTGCAGCCTGTGGTCTGCACACCAAACAAACATGCTGTGATTAGCTTTACAGTTTCATTTCACCTGTACTTTTATTTTCTGTGTAGAAATACTCAGAGTAGACCAGGACAATATAAGATGCCAAACCCGGTACTGAATAATCGCCCTGTTTAAAAAAACATTTGTTACAATCGAACTATGGCTGCAGCTGCGAGGAACGACGGCGACTGACACGTCACGGGCTGAATCAGGCGTAGGAGTTCAGACCCCAAGGCCCCGCGTCCTGGATGGTGGCAGAGAAACGAAACGCTGTTGCTGAGGCGGGTCGAGTTCACACTCTTATCTTCAGCACGATCACAGCCGCAGTTCCGTTTATTCTCAGAGCAGTGATTGTGAGGCGCTGCCACATCTGACCTTTGGCAAACCTGAGAAACTGACACCAGCACATAACCAGAATGAAAAAGTGAGAAGGGTGAGGTTGAACGCCGACTTCCTAAACAGTTCTGAGGTCTGTGTCGACCGTGGGAGCTGCCACCCACACACACTGAGGTGTGGATTGATCGGGGATTTTAAAATGCTTCTTGTAAACACTTGTGTACCTGCAGGAGAGATTACCAGCACCACACATGCAGCCACTTCCCCCACGTGTGTGCACAGGGACGGCGCTTTCAGTGTTAAATCAAGAGCCTTTTTTCACACCAACAATGACATTTTATTATTTTTTTATATTTCACAACAGTTATTTAACAACAACACATGTCAACTATATACAAGCCCAGAAGAGACAAACGCAGGTAAAAACATTAGAGCGTCGGGAGCAGTGACCAAAGACGCTCTAAGGCAACGTTTCCACCACTGAACTGAAACAAGTGCATGAAGTAATAAGACTTTATCTTCATCCCAGTTTGCAGAGCTGAGCTGCTGAAACCAAAGCAAACGCGATGAGGCGACAGATGGCGTGTCCGATGAACGCTGGAGGGGCGTGCTATGATCCACGGCTTCTTAAAAGTCCAAGTAATTTTATTTCTGTCTCAAATGAGGAAGATGATGTCATCAGCCACCATGACTTGGTTGTCATCCTGCATGCGGGCCAAAGCGCCACGCACCTCGGCCTCTGCAAACGTATTCTGACGCTCCTTGTTGATGTCGTCCATCAGCGCGCTCATCTTCACCGACTGAGCGTGAGCAGACTGGAACACGGCGAACAGCGACGACTTGAACTCCTTCAGCCTGGGGGAGAAAAGACAGGAAAGAAGCCGTGACATTTCAAAATAAAAGGCGCACACGCACACGCACGCACACGCACACACACCTCTCTGCAGACAGCTCAGCATCTCCAGCCTGCAGCGAGGCATCCATGGGCTCGTCCTCTCTCGGCTTGGCTGGTTTCGGGGTGCCGGCCTGAACTGAAGAACAAACACCAAAGTGAGACCTGATGCAGAACCTAACATGAAGCCTGCTTAAACCAGAACCTGAACCATGCAGAACTACACACTCAAAGACTTTTCCCTACAGTGATGCAAATTCATAATGATATTGTTTTATTAAAATATAATGTAAATATAAATGAGCCAAATTTGCTATTTTATAAGAGTCAAAATAAAATAAAATAAAAAAGCTGCTTTTTTAGCTCAGTGCAGTAAACAGGAACATACTAGTACTGACAGTAATGTTGGCAACTTTATTATGGACGATGTGAAAGTTCATTTGGTCTGTAGGACCAAAGAGGCGACAGACTACACTGTGGCGTGACAACACATGATGCTCACTCTCAGGGACTTCCTGGTCTTCACTGAAGTCGTACGGACTGTAGGGCTCACTGCCCTGAGAGCCACGTCGCCCCCTGCAGGACACAAAGCATCAGTGCTGAAGCAAAGGCACCATTTAAAAAAAGCTGTTTATCACATGGGGGGCTGGGTTTATGTGTCACTACCTCTTCCTCACAGCTCGCTGTGAACGCTGCGTGGGCATCTCCTCCTCCTCCTCCGAATCAGAGTCGTGCTCCTGTCGTGAACGTTTCTTCTCCTTCTCCAAAACCTGTAGAGAGAAAAAAACAATATGAATAAATTTGAACGGCAGAGGTCCTCGACCTCTCAGCTCAGGACGCAGAAACAACACCGACCTTTTTAAAGTAGGCAAACTGGACGAGCTCCACTGCGACCTCCGAGTCCTGCAGCTCCACGGCTTTGCTCATGCGGGCCTTGGCGTGTGCCGTGGACAGACGGATCAGAGTCTCTAGAGTCCGGGCCGTCACCGGAGAGGTCTGCGGAGAGGAATGAGGATTAGCACTCGGGTCCTGACACATCAGGGCACATCTGCATCTCAGTGGGTTTAACCAGAACACAAACAGCAGCTATTCAAGCAACCCGGAACATTTCAGATGTGCAAACGATCTGCCTCCACTTTCTCAAACTTCAGGACTCCCGTAAACATTTCAGTCTGGGAAACCATCAGGTTTTACTACGTCTTATATCCGGTTATGTACACATGAGATTTGTCGGCTCACGCTCACCCTGGCCAGATCGGCGCCCAGCTGTTCCTGACTCCTCAGCCTCGAGTACTCCTCTGCGATGTGATTGGCCGCCTCCTCTGTGAGCACAGGAGTCACAGCCTTGGCGATGTGGATGTACTTCCTCATGAACTCCTTACTCACAATTTTATCCCTGAAACAAAGCAAACGTTTCTATTCTGTTGCAGTCACACGTTATTAACACAGGAGACAAAGGCACGTTTGTGCTCTCAGACCTCTTCCTCTTGCTTCCGTGCAGCAGGTTGTTGTGCTTCTCATAGATCTGCAGCTCCTCGTGCTCCTCGACCGCAGCGTCTGGATCTTCTGTCGCCAGGACGTCCACGGTCCCGCCCAAAGCCATGGCTGAAACACACAACGCGTTTGTTGTTTTAATAATCGGACAAAAACGGTCTCATCTCGCCGTCCTAGTACGAATGACGTACCGGCTCCCTCCTGTTCGCGGGGGTCACGGTAGCGGTGCATCCTGAGCACGTGGTCCGAGATCTCGCGATCCTGCTCGGGGTCCATCTGATCCAGCATGATGAAGAGGAGGTCAAAACGCGACAGCAGCGAATCCTGGAGGCCGATGTTCTCCATGGGGGTTTTATACTGATCGTACTGCAAAAAGGGACAAGCAGAGTTTTCTTTAAAGGTCTCGTCCAAAATTAACTAGCGGGCAGAGACAGACGTGGGTGTGGTCACGCACTCGGCCGTAGACGGGGTTGGCAGCAGCCAGTACGGAGCAGCGGGCATTGAGACGGGCGTGGATACCGGCCTTGGTGATTGTGACGCGGCCCTGCTCCATCACCTCGTGGATGGCTGTGCGGTCCATGTCGGACATCTTGTCGAACTCGTCGATGCACACCACGCCGCGGTCAGCCAGCACCATGGCCCCAGCCTCTAGACGACGCTCGCCTGGCGGAGGACAAATGTTGGTATTGAGCAGGAAGAAATGCACTTACAGCAGGTGTTTGCAGGTGTGCAACACTTGAATGCCAACGTTTGAACAGACCGATCACGTGGCGTACGTGTCCTATTTTAACACCTTTATTCTAACCTTCAAATACATCAATGACAACTGAGTCCACTCAACTATCAAGCAGCCTGCATTAGCAGACCCACAGGTCAGCAGGAGGCTTTAATACCAGCTAATATGTTTGTTAATGAATTGATCCCTGTTTTCTGTCTAATGTTAGCTCATGCTAGCAGAGACCAACAGTTAGCTAACAGCACAATGCTCGTGCCGCATCCATCGTCACTACAACAGGCGACACGAAGCAAAGACGTCAAACGCTTTCTGACTACAGTAAGACCTGACACGGTGGAGGCTCGCTGCAGCGTAGCTACGCTGGCTGCACTTACACAGAGGTCCTTTACTTGTTTAGGCTAAACAAATTCGGGGGACATTAGTTACCCGTCTCCTGATCCGTGGTGACGGCAGCGGTCAGACCCACACCAGATGAACCTCGCCCAGTCGTGGGTATAGCTCGGGGTGCTGTGTGGAGAACGTAACGCAGGAGCTGGGATTTGGCCACCGATGGGTCGCCTGGGAAACACGAACACACCGTTAACCCCCCATCAGAACTGAACTACCATCATGTCCACGTGTGAGTCCTTGAGTTTGTCAGCACAGTCGTTCAGGTAGCCATTCCCTGTGGTGCAGCACAAGGAACAAGTGTAGGTCCCTTTTCGCTGGTGTCTCTCTCACAGATACTGATTTATGGCACAAACACATTTTATTGTTCAGTGCTACAAACTGCATTAGTGAGGTTTACCTCTGCCTTGTGTCCATGAATGTAAAGCTTGTAGCCAGAAATTTAGAACAATCTGAGTCACCATAAAAGTGAGTCCTGACTTAAACCAACGCTCTCACACTTCCACACTTGGGTGCTACAACTCCAAGAGCTAGGACGATGCCCTCTTACCGATGAGCAGGATGTTGATGTCTCCTCTGATTCGCGAGCCGTTCTCGAGGACCTTCTCCACGCCTCCCAGCAACATGCAGAGGATGGCCTTCTTGATGTACTCGTGGCCGTGGATACTGGGAGCCAAGGAACGAGCGAGCTGATCGAACACATCCTACAAAGGACGAAGATTTAAAGGGTTTAGTTTCACATTTAGGATTACGCCTCCACGTGTGAGAAGGCAGCGAGATGACTCACTTTGGAACGAGTCTGACTGAAGTTCCTGATTTTGGCCACGTCGTCAGCAGTAAAGCACGGCGACACCTCCTTGGTCATTTGTTTGATGTGGCAGGCGATCATGATGGTCCTTTGAGGAAAAGAGAAGGGACGGGTTAGAAGTACAGATGGCACGATACCACTTTTTTATGTCCGATACCGATATCATAAATTTGGATATCGGCCGATACCGATATGAATCCGATATAGTGTGTTTTAATCAATAAAAATGTTTTTTTTAATATCTTGCTGCATTTTGTATGAGTTCATACTCAAGTTTAAATAAACAAAACACTAAAGCTATTCTGTTATACCTGTATGCAAAAAATACACTGCACCCAAAATATTTCATAGTTCAGCAACACTGATCAAGCTAATAAACTTAAACCTGCTCCATCCTCCCTATTCTGGTATTTTAAAGAGTACTTAGCAGAAATATTAAGCAACCTAACTAACAGGGTTGCAAACTCCCAGCAAAAAAAAAAAAAGGGGAACCACCCTCCACCTCATGATGCTTAATCAACGTAATCAACTTTAATTTGATGCAGTGTGAAAAAAAATGCACAGAATTAAATTATTTTTCAAGAATAATTAAATAGACTCAACATCTTTCTTCAACAGAACTGCACAGATGGTATCTTCCCAAAGGAAAAAGTACTATAGCTTACTAGGGTATATTAGACTTAATAGTTACTATATACAGTAATGGACTTCTATACATTTTACATCAGATTAAAACTTTGGGTGTAAGATTCAGATAATTATTTATTAAAAGCTCGACATTTTAAATGAGAATAAGAAAGAAAAGTATGTCTTTGTGCCCCCTTTTCCCTGTTCATGCCCTATCGGCCCCCCTGGCTAAACTTTGCTAGATCCGCCCCTGCACAGTTACCAGCCGTCAGCTGCGTAGAAAAAGATCCTGGTGTAGAAAGTAATATTAAATACATTCTAACAACAGCTTATCAAGCTTAAACGTGCTGCTGTTGTTCAGCCGCTGGTTTCCTCTTTCTGGTGCGAAGTGAGCAATAAACAAAGAAGAGAGACGATCAGCTGATCATTGATCAGTTTCATGATTGAAGTAGCAGCAGGAGAGAGAGAGAGAGAGAGAGAGAGGCAGTCGCTCCATATATCGGTTGTTAAGCTTAACGTGCGAATGCTTTACAAACACTCAGAGATGAACTTACACACTTGCTTTACTTCTCTCTGGGATCACTTCCTCGGGGATGAAATGTCGGTTTGGTAGCGAGGCTACAAATGCTCGACCAGACCACCGACAGGTCTCGCACGCCACAGCCGCTCTATCACGTGAGCACACTGCTGCAACGTGCTACGGTTATGAGGCGAGTTACGGCGTGTCGCAAGTTTTGTGAGGTGCTTTTTTGATATTTAATGGATCGGATTACATTTTTTATTTCTCTCCGATATCCGATCCAGTAATTTAGGTCAGTATCGGACCGATACCGATACGTAATATCGGATCGGTCCATCTCTAGTTAGAAGACAAATGGTAGGCAAGTGAGGTAAACCCGTTAAACCCCAGTTAGCATTTTATTCCAGCTGACCTGAACGTGCCAGAGGTGAATCCTCCCTTCTTGCCAGGCAGACAGCGGTACGTCCCAACCACCTGCACCCGGTCTCCTGGTTTGACTGCATCCACCAGGTCGTTGTCCAAAATGATGTCCACAGAGCGCGGAAGCTGGCCAGCAGGAGCTTTCTCAGGCATCTCCTGCACTGTGATGGTTTGGTGGTCCTTGTAAATGGACAGCCCAAACTCCGTCTCCAGAGGATTGTTCTCTTCGTCCTATTTCGAGTCAAACAGGACACAAGATAAATACGTAAGTATAAAGACAGCGGTCACACCCAAGTCTACAGAGAATGAGGCACATTTACCTTGGTGGGGTAAATGGCACTGGAGGGGAAGGCATCCAGGGAGGTCAGGTCCGTGTACTTCCTCTCCATCGTCTTCTTAGTGGCTGGACAGTAGTGAACGCTGCGCACTACTTTGGGACGGACGAGGGAACCTACAGGGACGAAGCAAACAGGAGGCATTAGCATCCCACACACTTTGATACAGACTTTGTAACACTTAAAGATTACACGAATAAATAAAGACAATATACTCACACTTTGTAATGATGCCCTCCACACAAACCATGCTGCCCAGCAGTCGGGAGGTGAGCGTTCGGGGGGAGACATGCTTGGATCCAAAGCTCCCCTCCAGGCCGATGAAGAACTCCTCGTACTGCTTAGCGTAGGTGCCGTCAACAGAGGCCACCAGGTCCTTCAGGGCCCGCTGGAAGGCCAGCAGCTCTTCAAAGGCATTGTTCATCAGTCTGCAAAGTCAAACCATGGATTTTATTATCAAAGCTTTTCGCGTGTTTTCAAGGGCTATGACATCCTGAGAAACACAAGTTGAGTTTTCCACCCAAAGTGCAGTTTCACACAGATTTTTTTTTTAACTTACTCAGTATGGAAACAGGAGTCGAGCTCAAAGGTTCGACAACAGGAAGAAGAATGTGTATGAATCAAGTCTGGTTTTGGACAAAGTAAAGCTGCGTTAAACCTGTATTCTTTCTGCTGGCCAGTAGGGGGCGTTGATCCTTCAGGTCTCAGAAATAAAGTCTCCTAGTATTGAACTGTATAGCAAACAGCACTTTGACTTCAGTATACGCTTCCCTGCTGCTTGTTTCAAGTTATACCGAACACAAAATCATGATCATTTTGTAAATCATGGTCCCATCAAAGCCTGAATTAACCTGGATGTGTGTCTAAGAGGTCACCAGTCTCTGAGCATCCATCAGTTTTTCCAGCCAGATTCAGCCTTCGCTCCTTATAACAAGTTTCAAAACAAGATAAGTGAAGCTCAAAGTCTGAGCCTGGGTGATGGCTACAGCCATCTTTACATACAGCCTGTGTACATACGAGTTTGAAACCTGTCGAGCTTCTAAGTAAGCCTAAGCAGGAAGAGAAAAACTGAGCATGCTTTTCCGTCTAAATATTTATTTTTTAAAAACAGTAAAGATTAATGGACCCATTCAACATAACACTTTGTAGGGACCTCACAATGTTGTAGGGAGGCCAATTGCCATCAACTATGACGTCATTTTGGACGTTTCAAAACCTTTTCGTGGTAATAACTCAGTAACACCGCTCTCTGTATCGGAGCAGTAGCCGTTTGTGTAAGTATCTTAAGCAATAAGGTAAGCATGGGGGGGTCAAGCAGCCCTGCGTGTGCGGCCCAGCACAGCTTCGTGTGCGGCATCAGCCAGTTTTCCTGTCTTACTTTGCAGCTCGGGCCTCGTTGCGTCTCCTCAGGTCGTTGATGTTGACGATGAGCCGAGCCTTATTCTCGCTGATCATGTCCCGGACTTTGCTCTGATAGATGCCCTGGTCTTGCTGCAGGTATGCACAGAAGAAACGGGCACACGTTTGATGACGTCGCTTAGCGACTAAAATTACGAGCATGACTGAAAAACATCAACTTTGAAACCACGCTTTTTATACCTAATATCTGCAATCTGACAGCAGCATTATTTTTTCTGTAATATACAAAATTACAGCTCTTTTGTTGTGACCGCATGGTTTGTCATCTGAGCTCCAAACAAAGACTTTAAGCGAATTTAAAAAACAGACTTACGTCGTCGTCCAGAAAGTCCAGGTAGTCCCTCTGAGCCTCCCTCATCTCCCGGTCATCTCCCACGTCGGTTGCCATTATGCGCGCTTTGTTATTGTTACTGAAAAGTCGGTAAAATGCCGCACAGCCTTCCGCTCCGAGTGCTCCGCTTCAGTCAAGCCGCACAACTGAAGGGTTTTCGCGCCACTACGTGCCGCCCGCGAGCTCAGCGTGACACGCGATTGGTCAATTCGGCACGCACCGCTTTACATAGACGGCGGGTAAACGTGCAACTGTCCAATGCGGGCCTCGTGTTACCACGTGACTCCGCCCCCCTGAGAAACTCCCGCGAAAACCCATCAGGAAGTGGCAGGCTGTTAAAAATGAACAAAAGGATTTTTCATGTTTGCCCAGCAGATGGCGACATAAACACATGTTTACATTTTTTAGTGGGACTTTTGCATTTATTTGAAGCTTTTAAGAGAAAGCAGTTAGTGTCAAATATATAAACAGTAATAAGAAAACATAGCAAGACTTTTAATAAGAACGACAAATGGAGCATGCATGTGTTCTTTCAAATTAAAGTTACATTTTACTCTTCCACTGATAAACATTAAGCATCTTTTCAGACAATCTGCATTTAATTAAAAGTTTTCATATAAAATAAGACTAAAAATGAACAATAATAACTTGCATACATACTGTGTACTATAATAATAAATAGTAATATACTATTTTCAGTATTTTATTTTTTATTTTTATGTGGACATCTGTGCTTTGACCAAACATTATAGACTTCATGGAACTTGATGATTTTCATGATCTGGAGTTTACATTTTGGAAAAATTCATTAGTTCCAATTAGAGATGGCACGATACCACTTTTTTATGTCCGATACCGATATCATAAATTTGGATATCGGCCGATACCGATATGAATCCGATATAGTGTGTTTTTAATCAATAAAACTGTTTTTTAAATATCTTGCTTTTGTATAGGTTTATACTCAAGTTTAAAAAACAAAACAAACACTAAAGCTATTCTGTTACACCTGTATGCAAAAAATACACTGCACCCAAAATATTTCATAGTTCAGCAAAACTGATCAATCTAATAAACTTAAACCTGCTCCATCCTCCCTATTCTGGTGTTTTAAAGAGTACTTAGCAGAAATATTAAGCAACCTAACTAACAGGGTTGCAAACTCCCAGCAAACAAAAAAAAAAAAAAAAAGGGAACCCCCCCCCACCTCATGATGCTTAATCGACGTAATCAACTTTCATTTGATGCAATGTGAAAATAAAATGCACAGAAATAAATTATTTTTCAAGAATAATTAACATCTTTCTTCAACAGAACTGCACAGATGGTATCTTCCCAAAGGAAAAAGTACTATAGCTTACTAGGGTATATTAGACTTAATAGTTACTATATACAGTAATGGACTTCTATACATTTTATATACAAGGTTAATGTCTTTACCAGTTGTTTTGCCTGCTAGTTTTTACAAATACCTTCTAATCTGCACTGCTTTGCATTTCAGGTGTGAATACCATGTTTTATCTATCATCACAGACTGTTTTATGTCTTTCATCAGCATCAATACCCATCTAAATCCTTTAAATGTAATTTCACCTGCTATATTTGGTCCACTCTGCAATCAGGAATATCTCCTCGGTATTATAATCAGAATAATTACTTTTTCCTTTTTTTAATCCAAATGCTGGCATCACGCACTGACTAATAGGTTCCCAAAAGATTATCCTAAATTTGGATCATGCTATTTTAATTCTTCTCCTGTGATCATCATTTCCTCACCAAAATCATTTACTGTTTCTAAAGGGTTGAAATTTCGCAGGAATCATTTTAGTGTCAAATTACCAAAGTGTGGCCAGAAACCAAAAACATGTTTGTGGGGCACGAGGACAACACATCAAGCCAACAAATTCTGAGCATCACGCATGTCATTTCTGCAGAATTCTTCATCCTTTTCATTTAATATTATCCCTCTAGTGTAAATGTGGGCGTGATTCCCTGTTCTGTCCTATTTTTTGATTGCTTGGTTTTCAGTGAGTTTATAATTCCATCTCATAGCCGGCTGTTTTGTGTCCTTTGTCTGGGGAACTTACCAAATGTTGATCTGTCACTTATCTCAGGAGGGCTGAGATACAGCAGACACTTGTGTGTTTGGGGACGAGGTTCAGGAATCATGCACGTCTCATCTGTATTGTAAAGGCTGAACACAACATTAGCTTAGGAGTAGTTAGCAATAACACTGAAATACTTCCTTTCTATGGATGCCGTTTTTGCCCGGTGTTGAATGACCTCTGACCTAAACTGAGGTGAGTCAGGCCTGCAGTTCTTTAGATGTTTTTTTGGTTCTTTTGTGACCTCCTGGATGAGTCGCTGATGCTCTTGGAGCAACTTTGGTAGGTGGGCCACTTCTGGCCACTGTTTATAGTTTTCTCCATTTGGATTTAATGACCTTCACTGTGGTTCTTTGGAGTCCCAAAGCCTTAGAAAATGCTTTTTAACCTTTGCGTGTTAATGACTTTCTTTAGGTGATGGCTTGACGTGGGTTTTTGTTTGGTTTGGTTTTGATATCTTTTATCCTATTTCACTTTGTAAGACAGGTTCTGTTTAAGTGATTTCTTCGACAGGTCTGGCAGTAGGGCTGGGTCACCTGCTAGTCAGGCTTGGGTGTGGTTAACGAAAGTGAACTCACCAGGGGGCACTTACTTTTTCATAAAGGGCAGGTTTGGATAGCATTTTGTTTCTCCTTAATAAATGAAATCATCATTTATAAACTGCATTCTGTATTTGGCCATCTATGTCTAATATTAGTTTGATGATCTGAAACATGTGACAAAAATGCAAACACGAATCAGGGAGGGAGCAAAAACGTTTTCACAGCACTGACTGTAATCCCTGGAACTTCACACCTGTGCTCCAAGGCATAGGTGTGGAAAATGTTGCTATAACCGATTCAGCATGATCACATGTAGGACAAAGATTTAACGTGAGTGCAACTCCCTCACCAAATACAATAATATCTGTATAAGTGGTCTTATGGTCTTGTTACACTCACTGGTTAGAGTTTGGGTGTGAGGGAGAAACCATCATAGACATTATAAAGGTGGGAAACATGGCGCTTAAATAAATCTAAATGGAAACCTCAGAACAAATGAACTAGTAAGTTCAACTAATAACAGCAAATAAGACCTGATTTTGGTTAAAGATGTTGGCCACATGAAGTTGGACATGTGATCACCTCAGGTTACCAGGATACTGTCACATTCTCATTACGTCTGAGTGCACACCGCCTTAGTGCAGTGCGCAGTGCAGAACAGTAGATGGAGACACACGTGCATGTATACGGTATGACTTTGGCCATGATGTGCCTTCAGTCGTTTAAACAATTATTGTCAACTTAATAATAATTAATGATCACAAACAAAAACAATCCAGAAGAAAATAATAACAACAAGGCACGCACGTGTTTTAATAAGTGTGCCGATAAACTGGTCTTCTAATGAGCAGGTGAATGCAGACACTGCGGGTACACTGAGCTCCGGAGTGTAGCAGTCACAGCCCTCAAAGCGTTGGCGACTACATTTGAGGGCGTTTCTGGTCACTTTGACCCCGCCCACCCCTCCGGCCTCTCAGGTCAGTAGTTTGAAGCCTTTTCCCTTCGCCCTGCAGCGTCGGAAACATCTCGTTAAGCCAGCATGTGGTAGTTCTCCACCGGTGTTTGTATGAGAAGAAGCGCTGCTGCACACGTCTCATTCCACCTTCTTGGAGTGACGCGTGAGTCCAGACGAGCAACAGGTGTCCTGTGTTGCAGGTATGTTTCTTTTTTCTGTCGTCATATAAATGCATATATGATGGAAGAAGTGCAGTCTGTTTTTTCTGTGTGGCTCATGGAGCTTCTTCGTTTTAATGTTGAAAAAAAAAGAGACGGGAAACCAACGTCTTACCCCTCTTTCCCTTTTTTTAATGCGGGGTTACCTTGGACAAACTTGAATGGGCTCCTCACAGAAAGAGGCTCAGGTCAAAAGGCCGTTCAGAAGCTCTAAATGGGTGTTCATGGTCAAGGGGAAATAGAGAGGGGGCCAACAGAGAGGGGCTGCGTTCTGGATGGGCGGGTGTGCCTGCTGTCTGCGGAGGTGCTGGGTTGCTTTGTGACAACATTCCTGCCACCACAGGTGGGTGATGGTTACAGGTTTGACTGCATAGCTGCTTTTCCGGTGCACATGACACAAAAAGAGAAGAATGTCTGCTTACGTAATTAAAGGTCTCCTGTTGGCCGCTTTTCTTTTGGCGACTGAAAGCTCTTAATTGGAATGTCACAAAGTCCAAGCCTGGACCAACAGTGGAAACACTGCGAACTGCAAACCAGTCTCTGTTGGCATGGTTTTGGCTGGTTTTGTGAGATTTTTGATCCCCTCATCTGTTTTTTTGTTTTGTTTTGTTTTGTATCTTATCCCCAGCTTCCTGCCGCTGATCCACAGCGCAGATTCATGCATCTAAAAATGTCTTCAGAATGTGACATCAAAGCGCACCGCGTGCTCCTGTGAGGTTTAATTTAACGCGTTGAGTCCTCTGCTTTAAAGCCTGCATTAATCTAATCTCTCCCTCAGGGTGCTCTGTCCTCTGGTTCTTCATCATCAAGATGTCGACTGAGGTTTTGCAGCGGCTCAGCACCATAACACTGAGCACCAAGCACCTGCGTCGTCTCCCTCACCTCTCAGACTTCCTCCCTTTCTCTTTACCGCCGCCCAGCCCCACCGTCACTGCCTCCCAGGTACCCAGCCTGTTCCGGGAACCCTACGTCCTGTCAGGATACCGTCCTGTCCAGCAAGACTGGCGCTGCTACCTCCTCAGCCTCTTCCAGAAACATAATGAGTCCCTGAACGTGTGGACCCACTTGCTGGCCGGTCCTGTCCTGCTGCTCCGCTGGTGGGCCAATGTAGACACCCTGGGGTCCACCTTGGATGACGTTACCTCGCTACCTCTGCTCCTGTTCTTGGTGTCATCTCTCACATATCTGTACCTCAGTGTGGCGGCTCATCTCCTGCAATCTCACTCCGAACGCGCGCACTACTTCTTCTTCTTGGACTACGTGGGTGTGGCCGTGTATCAGTATGGGTGCTCGCTCGGCCACTATTTCTACGCGTCTGAGCCAGCGTGGCGAGAACGCGTTGGGGTAATGTTTCTGCCTGGCGCCGCCTTCTTTGGGTGGCTCTCCTGCACCGGTTGCTGTTACGCCAAGTTCAGGTACAGGCGGCCATATCCACCTCAGCGTAAAGTCTGCCAGCTGATCCCCACCGGCCTGGCGTACGTGCTGGATATCAGCCCCATAGCCCACCGCCTGCTCACTGTCTCCTGGTCACAGGAGCCCTCGCTACCCTTCCACGCTCTCCAGATTGCCTGTTTCCTCTTGTCTGCCCTCTTCTTCTCTTGCCCCATCCCTGAGCACTTCTTTCCAGGCAACTGTGACTTTGCAGGCCAGGGTCACCAAATCTTCCACGTGCTTCTGTCCCTGTGCACCTTGTCCCAGCTGGAGGCTTTGTTCCAGGACTACGCCCGGCGGAAGGATACAGTGGTGGAGTTATTTGGGGAGCGGCAGTTGTGGTGGGCGTGCGCATCCTTCCCCGTCTTGTTCGTGTGCCGTATCCTGACGGCGCTGATCGCAATGAGGCACATGAGCAAGGCACTGCAGAGTAAAGACAAGTGAGAGCGCAATGAAGAAAAATCAAAGAGCAAATCATTGTTATTTTAATAACAAAACCAAGTCATGTGTTTAAAAATACATATATTTACTTTTGTCTAAAGGATTAAGATAAAAGACTGTATCTTATCACTGAAATACTCGAAGAATAAAATACTCTGAAACTTCTTCCGGTCTGGTATATCTGAAGATTTAACTGCTGATTCATGAAAGAAATAGTTGCCATAATTTGCTAAGTACAGCTGAGTGAAGTTTTCCACAGTGAGTCACCCTCCCGTGTAACTGGTCACAGAGGCTCAGAGTAATCCAGTAGCACGATAACCTAAAATAGTCTCTGGATGCTGTTGGAAACGTATCGAGAACACAAACATTTGTACTGTAGATCCCGTCCAGAGAAAATCAACTTAACGCGCTTTTGTCCTCGTCTGAAATTCACGTGAGAGACCAGAAACACGATAAACTTTGGAGGTTGTGTGGAACGGGCTGTGAGTGACGTGTGTTTATAGGCATTATAATGGAAGCTAAACACTATATCTTGTCGACC
Organism: Perissodus microlepis; assembly: GCF_051167445.1. Classification (NCBI taxonomy): domain Eukaryota; kingdom Metazoa; phylum Chordata; class Actinopteri; order Cichliformes; family Cichlidae; genus Perissodus; species Perissodus microlepis. Next base: position 618,117 of record NC_140475.1, on the reverse strand, counting down.
CTGTTTGTTCCCATTGAGGAAAGTAGGTTATTGTATCTGAGGTTTCGGCCATTCTTTGTTCCGCTACACAGACTGTATGTCGAGCACTTTGAGGCTGCGGCCGCACCTTTTGTGTCTATTATGTGAAGTTTCCCCCTGTGAGAGTTTACGGGACGGCCCAGAATGGGAGCGAGTCAGGCTCCTTTTAAAGGATTACTTCCACATTTTGTGAGGCTCTCCTACTCCAGTTTTATTAGAAAATTCATGCCACCCTCATTACTGTCAGCTTATCTCAAAGAGGAGGGAGTCGAGTTGACTTTGTCCAAAGGTAACAAAGGTCAGGTTCAATGAGTCACCACTTTATATGTGGTTGTTTGACTTCTTAGAAAAGGACAGTATGAATGAAAAGTTTGCGGTTTGTAACAGGCTTATGTGCTGGACCCTGGCTGGGTACGGTGGTTTCCTCTTGTTGGGTTACTTTTGAGGTTGAAAGTCCACGTGTAGCAGCAGTGAACAATATTTGATTCCTTACCTGTATTCATTTGATTGTGAGTGCACTGGCTGTCTAGCATGTAGACTTGTCTGTGATAGGTTAGCTGAGCTCTGTCCCAAAGCAGATTCATAAAGACTCGGTGCTGATTTCTCCTTTGGATGGGTCTTTATGTCTGTTCACGTTTCCTGTGCACAGCAAACATGCTCCACGTGACAAACATCACACTGCATCCTTTAAAAGTGCTACTGGGCAGATTTTGTAGCTCTTGGGCACAACTGGGCCTTTTCCCCAAACGATTCTGAACTTGTTCGATCTTTCTGCTGGAAGTCTCAGGACGAAAGCGATTAAGTATATGTCGTTTGAAATACATAACCTAAATATGTGTCCCAGCAGCCTGTTAATGAGCTCTGTATGCAGAGATTCAATGATAATGAGTAATCTTCTACACTTAGTATTCTTCAAATGGAAGCAAAGAGAGTTATTTGTTTGCTGCATTCGTGGCTATGGTCCAAATACCTGAAATGCTGTGGAAGAGTGGCTGTTGATTTCACTTTGTGTTGCTGAGCATATCTCATGTGAATATCAGCAAAAGGAAAATTGCTGAGAGGTACAGACTGCCTGTTGAGCGGGGCTGCGGGAGGTCATTGTGACAGGATGGGGCTGTTAAACAGGTAATGGGTGTGGGCGCGTTGCTTGGTGTTCGTGTCATTCCTCACAAAGATATGCGAGTCGGGGTGGTGAGGCGAGGACGTGTGGGTGTTGTGCATGTGCTGGGGAACACCACTGCAATTCTCTGTGTGTGTGTGTGTGTGTGTGTGTGTGTGTGTGTGTGTGTGTGTGTGTGTGTGTCAAACTGGATCATATGTGTTGGACAAATGTAGGACCGTCACTCGACTGTACTGGAACCATTAAACACTGTAATTCCACACCATGCTCTGGTTATACTTGCTGCCTAACAGGAAGTACCCGTTCATGTGCCCAACCATTCAGCTGGTTCTGATAACTGCTCCAGGAGTTACTCTACGGTATGAGCCCTCAGTTTCATGACTAAGTCTTGACCCTATTCAAATTAATCTTTGTAATTCCACGAGCACAGCTGAGACTGCAGCCCGCAAAAGCACAATAATCCCTTCAGTCTGGATCCAGGTCCAGACAGTGCTCTGCATTAGAACAAAGATCCTTTTTTTTGTCTAATACACCCTTTGTGGGAATAATTTCACCTGCCAGAGCCAATCAGCTGCCGGTACAGTGAGAAACATGGAGAAACTAGCATGTGTGTGTCTTTTTGTGGCTGTTTACAGTATATCCTCTGAAACCCCAGAGTCGACAGGATTATATAAAAAGTCTGATCGCACACATCATCGCATCACCGCTAACGTCTTTGCTGAAAACCTCATATAGGAAATAAGCTGCTTATCTGCTTTATGTACTCTACAGTTGCACTGCAAGCCACTTTGCAACCCCCTCGCCCAAACCACCACCTCCTCCTCATGCCTTGACCCCGTCATGATGGTTCTGTGCTGGGATCTTTCCACATATGCACATCCCCCGAACAGAGCCATGTCACCGACAAAATCCAGCACATTTAAATAACACGTTTCTTGTGCCTGTGCAGTCCTGAGTTAAAAAACACAAAACACTGTATTGCCATAGCTTGAAGATGACTGTATAGTTAAAGTGCGTAAAGATTAGAGGTTGAAGCAGCTGCTGGCCTGTGACCACCTGCAGTGTTTTCTAGGAAACAGCTGCTTTTGTTTATTATCGTTTGTACACTACAGCTTCCTGTATCGATTCATCTATTTTATCTTTTAAATAAGTCAGACAGGAGTTTTCCGATAAAATGCACATTCCAGCTTTTCTGGAATGCGTAGGCATGACAGACGCAAATGTTATTCAGAGATAATGAACGAGACAATAGGTTGTTTATGGGCTTGTGCGAGCACCTCCTTCATAACAGACTGGATAACTGGTCCCTCCCTAACTTGTTTGAATGCTTTGAGCCACATAAAGCAGAGGCAGTTGAATGACTGCGAGCAGCTGGTGACAGTTACAGAGCCAAGCAGCACGCGACGCAAGCTGTGAGCCCTTGAGTTTTATTTTGCCTTACAGTGTATAGTTATGGTTCTTTCACAGGAGTTTCACATAGCTAGGATCCACTGTGTGCACGTGAACTTTACTTCACAGCTCCTTTAATGTTGTTGTGTTTTTATTTCTTTATAGGAGACTTCAAGAATGGCTCCAGTTGGGATGGTCGGTGTACTGGGTTGGTTTTCTCCAGAGGTGGGCGTCATCTCCCTCGTCGCCTTCCTCGTCCTCAGCATCACTCTTGTGGCTCTTTGTGCCAAGTGTAACAGGTGAGCAATGTGTGCCGATGAAATGGGACATCCATTTGGATGCTTCTGTCTCTTTTCCTGTTGTTTACCTGCTTAAACAGCTTTGAATATGCTGGGAATTAAAGGAGCCAGGAGCAGAGTCTGGGGACCTGACCAACACAGTCTGGTTTTAGTTGGCTCTCACTTCATTTTTCTGTAGACTTTGCTCACCATTCATCACTCTCCCAAAGCTTGTCAGACCTGATAGCTGGTTTCTGATGAAGGGTGTTGCCCGTTGAAAGAGGAAGACGCAGACAGAAATCACTCTGTGGTCTGGCAGCTGCACCAAATGGGCTGGGCTCATAAAGCGTCACTACCCTAATGACCTCGATGAGGTGTGTGTGTGTGTGTGTGTGTGTGTGTGTGTGTGTGTGTGTGTGTGTGTGTGTGTGTGTGTGTGTGTGTGTGTGTGTGTGGCCCTGGTGGGAGTTTTACACACATTAGTGTGTGCATGTGTTTAAACGCCCATCATTGTGGTTTACATGCCAGACAGGACTGATACATGTGGAAATTTTAGAACGATAGATGATCAGATCAGTGCGTGATCTTAGACAAGCTGCTTTTTAGAAACCCACGAGGCACATCTGGAGAAAGCCTCAACTCCTCGAGACACATTTCAGTGCAGTCAGACGTCTTTGCGAGTTCAGTCCCAAAACCTGAGACAGGACGAGCAGAATCCAGACTCCAGTTTTACCAAAGTACATTAAAGCTTTCACAAATTTGTACCAGCAAGTCCAAATCTGGCCTCAAGTCTTACATTTCCATAGACTGTATATAAAAGATGGGACATCTGCATGGGTATTTTTGCCATCACTTTCTTTGAAACTGGACATGGCGAGAAAAGTCTGGATCTGCTAGCAGCTTTTCACTGACACATTGTTAGCCACTGGTATAGTTTTCCATGGTTTTTGTCTTTTCTGACTTGTTCTGTAGACAGAGTTGTCGCCACCTGCTGGCTGCTAGGAAGAATGCAAGTGTAACAAACTATGAAAGACAATTTTTCTCAAAGCAATCTGAAACCAGTCCGAGTGATTTTGACGTTTTTTCCAGAGAAGCTAAATTTCCGATTCATTTTATTCCGATCAAAGTTTTTCATGAGTTTGGCCCGATTCAAGCAGCTAAATGAGGAATGTATCCTGCCCTCAGCTGAGCTTAGCTTTAGCCCTCGTGGTCCAAGCAGCCCTCTCAGATTTGGGGCTGGGCTGTGAGAGCGAGCACACAGCTGTGAACAATGGGACTGGTAAATCTATGCACTTATAAGTCGTGGTCGATATGTTTAATGAAAAGGTAGAAGGAGAGCCACAGAGAGAAAAAACGATGACACATGGACAGAGTTTTGAGCCATAAAACAAAAATGGCACATTGGCATGTAAATAGGACTCTGCTCCTTTGTTTGCACTGTGTGTGGATAAGGAACAAATCTACAGCAGCATGCCATCATACGGCTTAATGACCTCCACTTTACCTTCTTGTCGTTTACAGGAGCAGCAGCAACGCCTATGACGTGAGCGGAGCAGCGGTATGAACTGGCTCTTTGTTCTCTCTCTCCCATCAGTAGAAACTAACTTGCATGCAGTACCTGCCACAGTTCATTAGTTTCCAATTATGAGCCATAACTGGCTAATTATGAAGAATCAAAAGGGAGGCAGAGACAGTGATACTGGCTCATTAGAGCCAGGCTGGGTGGGACAGATGAAAATAATCGATTATGTGACAGAAATCATTTTTGTTTTTATCTGAAATCTCTACAAAAAGACTTTTACTGCATATGTGGAGCGCTGAAATAAAGATGCAAGGCAAAAACAAATTCATACCAAAATCCAGAATACTAATGATTACTTTCAGCTGTAGCATTTGCTCCTCTGTTTATTGCATTTGCAGGATGTTACTTAAATGATTAAATGGAAACGTTGATGTTCATTCAAATATAAAAACTTCAAGGACTCCACGCAGCCTTCTCTAGTTTTTACTGAGAAATTCAAGACAGAAACGTCACAATGAATGCAAACTGGCAGAGACAAACACAGGGAACAAAACAACAACCAAAAAATGAATAAAGACTTATTTTAGTTCAGATGAAAGGGAAACAGACGTGTGCTGCCTCCATTTAAAAAGCGAAACAGCTCTTTAAAGTGACGCAGGGAAGCGCTGACCTTTTGTTTTCAATATCACAGCGCTGTCTCTGAAGATTAAGACTGACCGCTGCTGTGCATTGTCAGGAAGAGATTAAGATTATTAAGGCTTTTTATATGTTCGTGAGAGTTACCTGCAAAACCCTGATTGGATTAGGATGTTTCAAAAAACAATCTCAGTATGCTGCAGTGAGCTTAGACAAACACATTAAACCGTGGATATGTGCTGATGTGTTGGAGGGCCGGCTGTCAGCAGAAGTGCAGAGGCAATGAGGCACAAAAGGGCAAAATAACCAAATTAGCACTTCATTTTAAACCACCCAAATTTACCATGAAAGGTCAAGCAACCATAATACCACCACGACCACTGACTCGCCGTGACAGCCGCAGACGTCTGCGAGGGGAAAGCTCTTTTGTTGCTACGCTGTGGCCAGTAATCTTACTTTGTGAGCGTCGACAGTGAATTCCACTGAGTCGACCACGAGCTCCTCTTAGACCAAAGTCTTCTAGGGACGAGTGCGAGGCCGTCCGTCCACCAGCTGGACTCGGTTTCTCTCACACGCTCCTTCTGTCTGGACTTTGGTTTCGTTTTTGTTAAATAAATAAAGACGGGGTGTTGTTCGTTTCGCGTTGTGTTTAAATCATTTAGGAACCTGGTAAGGACCACGTGATTTTTCTTACATGTTTTTATGGCACAAGATAAAACGTTAAAAATTTCCAGAGTGCAAAAATGCCAGCTCACTTCCTGGTTTCAGGACTCATTCCTACAGCACTCTGTTATGTCCTTGTTGTCCTAACTCTGGTCCTGCTCCATCACAGTATGTTGATGGAAGAGGAGGAGGAGGAGGAGGAGGATCCAATGGAACAACTGCCACACAGTCGGGAAATGCGTCCGGTGAGTTCACCACAGATTAAGACATTTCAGTTGCATGTAAATGAACATTTGCACTTAGATTTTCTTATCTGATTTTTTCCCAGACCTAGATTCTTCAGGCTCCACATGGAGACACCACAAAAACATGCCTCCACACACACTCTCGACACAGAGGCCGAAAGCAAGAACAAATTAAACAATCAGTTATACTCCTGAACACTAACCCCAACCACACAACACACCCCAGAAAACAGAAGCTCCCAAGAATCCGGAGGAGGGACAAATCATCCACAACATCCCGCTGCAAAGAAACCCCAGTTTCCCACACTTGATCATATCCCAAATGCACAGATGGACGGAAAAAGAAGAGGAAGGGTAGGAGGGAAAGTTGGCTCTGTCCTGTGCCAGCTCGAGCCACCATCCATACCTCGTCTTTAACAAATCAGACCTTCACTTATTTGGATGCTGTTTAATTTCCTATAGTCTTCATTATGGAAGCTTTTGTAGAAGTCTGGATTCTGTAAGCTGAACTTTCCTGTCTTTGCCTTTAGTACGTCCACTCATCACATAGAAAATATAAGCAGTTATCTGAACTGATTTACTGTGAAAATCAAAAAATCCTGAAGCTGAGATATTAAAGCAGTCCGTCACAGGTGCATCTATCAAGTCTTTGAGCTTATTTCACTCTGACTGGTGCTCACTGGTGTTAATTTCAATAGTTGTCATGTGTGTTTAGCTTCAGAGTAAGCTGGGAAATTACAACTGCAGTGTGTTAACTACACTCAGAACAGGGAAACGACCAAATCATGTAATTGTTATGAAGCTCTTTTCTGATTGGTTTAAATAAGTGTCACCTTTAGTTTTTTTTTTTTTTATTACAGATCGTATTTTATCAGTTTTAAAAATGTGCTGTCTCATTGGCGCTAAGAAGATTGAAATCATGTGTCCACAGATTCTCATGCTAAGGCTAAAGACTCACCGGGCCTTAAAAAAAGCCGCTAAAGCTAATAACAGATTATATCACATTTACTTCATCTCGGGGTTCAGGGTGCTTTGCCTTATTTCGGGGCCTGGTCTTGTCTTCAGCAGTGGGATGAGAAAGACAGCTCGAGCCGTTCTCTTGGGGATGCTTCACACTGTTACGATAGCTACGCAGCTGTCTGTGGTTCAGGCTCTGCTGCTGCTGGATATTTTTGGCTTTTAGCTAGCTAGCTATCTGGTGAGTATGTAAAAATATTTGAGTGAGTCCACAGTGTCAAAGAAGTCTATGGACAAACCAGCCAAGTTTGTGTTTGAATATCAGCATAAGCAGGTTCGTTAGGGGGCGTGTACATCTTTGAGTCAGACATGGCTGATTAAGCTCAAATTAGTGTTAACCATTTCCTCTCACTTCCTTATCCTAAGCCAGGGGTGGGCAATCTCAGTCCACGAGGGCCGGTGTCCCTGCAGGTTTTAGATCTCACCTTGGGTCAACACACCTGAATCACATTAGTTCGTTACCAGGCCTCTGGAGAACTTCGGGACATGTTGAGGAGCTAATTTAGCCATTTAAATCAGCTGTGTTGGTTCGAGGACGTGTCTAAAACCTGCAGGGACACCGGCCCTCGTGGACTGAGATTGCCCACCCCTGTGCTAAGCTAACCAGCTGCTATCGATAGCTTCATATTTGACAAGAAAGCTAGGACACTGTTATTCTTCTTTGAATCTGTGCTAATATTGTTGCTATTTTTAAATGAGTGCTGAAGATTTTAGGGTCGGAGTCACAAATGATGAAAAAATAAAGTGACTTATTTTTCTCTATGCAGATGTTGACACACATGTTGTGGTAAGAAGGACTTTTCTCACCTCGTGTTTCTGTTTTCATTTATACTTTCATAGCTCTGCTCCTCTCTGCTTAGCTGATGACTCGTAGCATTACCAGCTCTGTGAACAAAGCGGGTGATATGATTGGAGTGGAGTCTGCATTTGCAGACGATTTAATGTGAACCAAAGGTCACAACATCTCAAAGCAGGGTGGAGTTATCATTCTTGTAATGCCTGCTGTCACACCATCCTTTACCATGTAAATCCACTCAAGTGTTCAAATGACACACACCCTAGTGAGGCAGCACCGGCATAACTGATAATGCTTATCTTGGCACTGTACATTAAAGGTGTGGAAAACTGTTTTGTCCGATCATTATTACAAACAACGCGCTCTTAATTGTCTGCTTGGGGTTTGAAAATGTAAGTTACACATGCTGGGATGTTTTGGTCACTGGTGTGAAGTGGGGAGGGCTCAGCAGGAGACACTGATGTCGAATACTTCCACCAGGGGTGGGCAACTGCAGGCCTCGAGGGACGGTGTCCTGCAGGTTTTAGATCTCACCCTGGATCAACACACTTGAATGAAATGATTAGTTCAATCTTCGGCAACAAAAGGTCAGGCATTGATCCACACGAGGAGGAACCCGGGACCCACTGTGGAGCATAAGGGTGGTCCTGGGTCTGAAGATTGACCAGAAACATGCACAGTAGCCCACTGGAGTTCTGGCAGAGCTCCCCCTGTTCTTCTTTGCACAAAGGAGTAGTTACTGATCATGTTCCTGGGTTGATGCCTTTCTACAGCTGTGACCACTCATGTAATGGCTCATCTATTGCTATCTTGTCCACACTCTTGCTGTGAGACACGGCAAACCTTCTTCCAATGGCATGTATGGCTGTGCCATCCTGGCACATTGCTGCTAGTCTTTTCCTGCATGCATGCTCCTTAACCCTTCCTGGAGATACTTGAATATTCAAAATTTCAACCCCAGAGTTTGATTTTTTATTACATTCTTTAGTTTTGTGACGTTTTTCAAAAGTGTTCATTACTGTGTTGTAAATGAAGTCGCCATGCTTCATACAATGCTTCAGCATGCAATAGGACTGAGCAGCTGAGCCTGTGTTCACAATGTAGTTCTAATATACCGTTTATTATGTGCATCACTCAGCCTGGTGTGGAGACTTGGGTGGAGCGTCAGAGATACAGAGCTACATCTCATATATCATCACCTCTGTAACTCTCGCTCTCGTTGGCCACACGGCTCCGTGGAGCAGGCGCAGGTGGGGGTGTGGCTTCTTTGTGCAGCAGGGTGCATTTTTAAAACATTCCATGTGACAGGCCAGGCCACCGGTGCAATCCTCAGCACATAATTTACCGATCAGAAGATTTAAAATACAATCATACAAAATATTAGCAATCTGTCAAGTCAGTTTTATTCATATAGCACATTTAAAAGACATCAAGTGTCAGCCAAAGTGCTGCACAGAGGGATAATATAATCCAATACAAAAGAATGGAAATAGATAAGATAAAAAACATTGTAAGACATCCATATATATATATATATATATATATATATATACTCTCATATACACTTGTTTGTAGAAATATATATGTACATGCACATATGCACAAGAACATAAAATATGTGTATACATATACACATGCATACATCATCCAATGAGATAAAAGACCAGAATCACTAAAACTGAATGGTGTCAGAGAGGTAGGTAGGAGAGAAAAAGGTAGGTCATCAAATTTGATTTGAAGATTTCCAAAGAGGAAGAGGATTTTATAAAAGAGGGAGAACTGTTCCAGAGTCTCGGAGCGCCGATGGAGAAAGCCCTGTCACCTCTGGATTTTAATCTGACAGCCAAAAAAGGAAGATGGCAGGCATGGTAAACATTACAGGATCAGAGTCTTGGCATTTTCATCCGCTAGCATGGCAGAAGTTGTCTTCATTGTCTGCTACCATTGTGTTAAATAGAGAATGTCTCATTTTGGGATGACCTGATATTTCAACCAGTTTGCAGACTCTGCTACCACCTACTGACTCCTACGTTTTCTCCCTGACTACAACTCTTAGATTATCTATTGCACAGCAGCACAGTGTTAAAATCCTGCTGCTCTAATTGTTCACTCAGTAGGTCCTGCTATGTAACCTGGCACTGTTCGTCGGTTTTGCCTAACCAGGAGAGGCAGTTGCCAGCGGCCTTTGAAGGGAACACAGTGGCATTAGTGGCTGAAATAAAGCAGGGAAGGAATTCTGTGTGGTTTAGGAATCATATTGGGACTATAGGATTGGGTTACTCTCTCTGTGACAGTGTAGGCGCTCAGACCCTAAAATCCCTGCTGACTGGATGTCTGGTGGAGAGGGTGCAGACAGCCGACACTAATCCGGCCTCTCAAACACACAGAAACAATCACACACACACAAAAAGGCAAGGGGATCTGAAGCACACGCTTAAAACACACATGTAAGTCCTGTTTGATCTGTATCCAGGCACTTTGTCGTGTGAAGCTGGTGGCTGATACGCTGCGTGCATTTTTCAGCTTCTTTCATTTGAATAAACAGTTAGTGGGGGATCTGATCACTGGGCTGTGCTACACGTCCAGCGTGGAATCATAGCAGCTACGATCCAAACACAACATCCATATGGAGACATTTTAGTTCATGGGCCACATGCAGCACCGTTTCATCCTAAGTGGGTCGGATCAATAAAAGACAAAAGATGTGCTTGTTTAAAAAAAATTAATCTAAAATTCACATCTTGGACATGTAACATGTATTTAACCAACCATTTACAAATCGATGGCGTGTGACGGCTCGGTTTTTCCACATAACTGTAGTTATAACTGACTCTGGGCCTCCACACGAAATGAAGAGTTACTTAAAAGTGACGGGACCCTTTCAAACCCTGACCTGGCAACACTGTCTCCTGCAAACACGTGAATAGTGAACAGTGAATAGTCCCAGTGTTTGTCAATCTCTGCAAAGCCTTCCAGTGGGCTCGACTGGAGTCTTTGCTGGTCCGGATACGGCCCGCGGGCCATATGTTTGACACAACTGATTGATAACAGATAGTCTGTGGAGATGCCTGTGTGACCTCCTGGTTTATGGAATATATGATGATAATTTTTTGATATTTAAGATTTGCATCTTGGTACAGTGCAGAGTAATTACATAAAAGTCGACTATAATTGCTTTAAAAAAAAACATTTTTAAGGACGGGATCCGTTTGTGGTGCTCAGCAGATTTGTGTGCTCCGGACAGACAGACAGACAGACAGAGATTGGATGATGACGATGATGATGCTCTGGTAACCCCTCACCTAGATCATCCTTTTGTGCACGGCGCGCTGCAGGCTCATATCTCTGCGCTCTTGCCCAGCTGTCACCCCCGGCATTGGTCCACCGAGCAGACACACGTAGGCGCGTATCCGACCGACCCAACCCCCTTTTCCTCCGGCAGACCGACGAGCCCGGCGAGCGGCAGGACTACCAGGCAGCGACGACCCGCAGCTGCAGCTCTGAGCGGAGGACTTCCCCCCGACGGAGTGAGTAAAACGCGCTGTTTTTAGAAGCGGAGAGGCTGTTTTGCTCTGCAGAAAACAGCCAACATACAGTTTTGTGTGTGTGCACGGGGTAAGCCGCGGGAGGGGGAGGGGGGTCTCTCCGGATTCCAGTCTGCGTTGCCGGGTGGAGATCAGTCATGTAATTGCGGGATCATAAACTGCGACTTGTTTTTCTATGACGCATCTTTTTTAGTCCCAAATAGGCGACACGTTCAGCTGGAAGCGCGGCTGTTGTTCCATCTGCGGCGTTAGCGTCGTTTGCGTGCGGCTGCACGCGCCCGGGGTTTTTAAGGTTTTACTGCCTTGCAATATAATGCGTGGAAACTACACGAACTTAATACGACTGCAGAAATGGCCTCATTTATTGTGTTTTTGGCGTGTTGTTGTTTTCACGTCACTGTTTGTGCGTTCCAGCCTGAAATTCATCGCTGCACCAAATGTCTCGCGTGTAACCAGGATCATCACGCCGTGCTTTTACGTGACTTTGCGTTGGAAACGAGTTTAATCTCGGCTGTGTTCTGTGGTCCGGCTCAGTCCCTCCCGGCGAAACTCGTGTCTGAACACGTTGTTGGAACGGGGGTGTGTGCCTGAAAGTCCCGGCTCAGCCAATCAGCGGCGGCGGCACTCCCACACGGTGCCGCTTGTTTACTACTGAAACTTGGCGCTGATTGGTGGAAAGGTGGGGGAAATCGGGCTTTGTGCTGCGTTTGGGTGCACAGAAAAGAATGGGAGAGATGAATCGTGTCCCCGCAGAATCCCTTTGGTGCAGGTTTCTAAGCAGTAAATAACTTTTACATGCAAGTGAATAAAGAAATATCCAGTTCTTTAAATAATTCAAGGATTTCTCTTTGGTACAGTAAAATATGATGCATGGTGAAACTGTATACCGTTTAAGCACCGCTTCTTTTATGTTATTATTGTACGTTGTTTTGCTTGTTTCTTCTTCTTTTATACCAGTTCATATAACTCAAATAAGAAAGTTGCCACCAGCTTCTGTATATGAATATTTGATCCTAATAAGCTAAAAGCTTAACATGTTCATCTGAAAAGCGATAACAGAACCAGGTGACACTTTTGCACCTCAGTCTGGGAACCTTTGGCTCTCATGGTTCAGTTATCGCACTGCTGAGTGTTGCGTGGGTCAGATGTGGCCCAGTTACAATTCAGATTCAATCCGAGAAATTAAAATTAAAATTTAACTTATTCAAATTCAGTTTCTGGTGGCACAGATTTCCGCCCATAGTCCACCCCAACATTTAGTGCTGTGACAAAAGTCTGAATCACGGAGTAATTCAATTCTATTTTATTTACACAGTGCCAAATCACAACAAAAGTCGCCTCAAGGTGCTTTATATTTTACAGTACACCCTACAATAATAGATACAGAGAAAAACCCAACAATCATATGACCCCCTATGAGCACTTTGGCAACAGTGGGAAGGAAAAACTCAGTTTTAACAGGAAGAAACCTCCGGCAGAACCAGGCTCAGGGAGGGGCGGGGCCATCTGCTGTGATTGGTTGGGGAGGGGGAAAGAAGACAGGATAAAGACATGCTGTGGAAGAGAGACAGAGATTAATAACACATATGATTCAATGCAGAGAGGTCTATTAACACATAGTGAGTGAGAAAGGTGACTGAAAAGGAAAACTCAATGCATCATGGGAATCCCCCGGCAGCCTACGTCTATTGCAGCATAACTAAGGGAGGATTCAGGGTCACCTGGTCCAGCCCTAACTATATGCTTTAGCAAAAAGGAAAGTTTGAAGCCTAATCTTAAAAGTAGAGATAGTGTCTGTCTCCTGAATCCAAACTGGAAGCTGGTTCCACAGAAGAGGGGCCTGAAAACTGAAGGCTCTGCCTCCCATTCTACTTTTAAATACTCTAGGAACAACAAGTAGGCCTGCAGTGTGAGAGCGAAGTGCTCTAATAGGGTGATATGGTACTACAAGGTCATTAAGATAAGATGGGGCCTGATTATTTAAGACCTTGTATGTGAGGAGCAGGATTTTGAATTCTGGATTTAACAGGAAGCCAAAACAGGAGAAATATGCTCTCTCTTTCTAGTCCCTGTCAGGACTCTTGCTGCAGCATTTTGGATTAGCTGAAGGCTTTTCAGGGAGTTTTTAGGACTTCCTGATAATAATGAATTACAGTCGTCCAGCCTGGAAGTAATAAATGCATGAACTAGTTTTTCAGCGTCACTCTGAGACAGGATATTTCTAACTTTAGAGATGTTGCACAAATGGAAGAAAGCAGTCTTACATATTTGTTTAATATGTGCGTTGAAGGACATGTCCTGGTAAAATGACTCCAAGGTTCCTCAGCGTTACTGGAGGCCAAGGTAATGCCATCCAGAGTAAGAATCTGGTTAGATACCATATTTCTAAGATTTTCAGGGCCGAGTACAATAACCTCAGTTTGATCTGAATTAAGAAGCAGAAAGTTAGCGGCCATCCAGGTCTTTATGTCTTTAAGACATTCCTGCAGTTTAACTCATTGGTGTGTGTTATCTGGCTTCATGGACAGATAGAGCTGGGTGTCATCTGCATAGCAGTGTAAATGTATGCTATGTCTTCTAATGATGCTGCCTAAGGGAAGCATGTATAATGTAAACAGAATTGGTCCTAGCACTGAACCCTGTGGAACTCCATAATTAACCTCAGTGTGTGAAGAGGACTCTCCATTTACATGCACAAACTGGAGTCTATTAGATAGATATGATACAAACCACTGCAGTGCAGTACCTGTAATACCTACAGCATGTTCTAATCGCTCTAATAGGATATTATGGTCGACAGTATCGAACGCTGCACTGAGGTCTAGCAGGACAAGCACAGAGATGAGTCCACTGTCAGAGGCCATAAGAAGATCATTTGTAACCTTCACTAAAGCTGTTTCTGTGCTGTGATGAGCTCTGAAACCTGACTGAAACTCTTCAAATAAACCATTCCTCTGCAGATGATCTGTTAGCTGTTTGACAACTACTCTTTCAAGGATGTTTGATATGAAAGGAAGGTTGGAGATTGGCCTATAATTAGCTACGACTGCTGGGTCTAGAGATGCTTTTTGAGTAAAGGTTTAACTACAGCCAGCTTGAAGGCCTGTGGTACATAGCTGATTATTAGAGATAGGTTGATCATATTTAAGATCGAAGAATTAATCAATGGCAGGACTTCTTTGAGCAGTTTTGTAGGAATGGGGTCTAAAAGACACGTTGATGGTTTGGAGGAAGTAATTATTGAAGTTAACTCAGAAAGATCAATTGGAGAAAAAGAGTCTAACTTAACATCAATGGTACTAAGAGTACCTGTAGATAATATTACATCTGTGGGATGATTATTGGTAATTTTTTCTCTAATGATAAAAATTTTATTTGTGAAGAAGTTCATGAAGTCATTACTAGTTAACGTTAAAGGGATGGTTGGCTCAATAGAGCTCTGACTGTTTGTCAGCCTGGCTACAGAGCTGAAGAGAAACCTGGGGTTGTTCTTATTTTCCTCAATCAGTGACGAATAGTAAGATGTTCTGGCTTTGCGGAGGGCTTTCTTATAAAGCACTAATCCATGTTGTTTCTGATCTTTTATACGTATAGTTTAGATTTTTTGCATTGTTATTGATGTAAGCATGAATATACTCCAAAATGCAGACTCTTTAGAAAATTTGGGTCATTGACTTTGTCAAAAAGCACCAAAACACACAGAAACACTGTGAATCCACTGCAAAGTCGCCAAAATATCTGGATTATTCCTGCGTTTACTGAATGCAGCATTGCCCCCACCCTCTGTGGGCTACAGGCCACACTGAATCTACCCAAATGCCAAATTAGGTCTCTATAAGGCGTCATGAGTTTCCTACTTTATCGGAGTAGACAGCAAAACTCCAGCAAGACTGCGATCAGATCGAAATCCACTCAAGTCTGTGTTCCCTTCAGATCCCTGCAATCCTTTTCAAATCTCCTGTGGTGTTGTTGCGCTGCACTGTGAGGCGCAGAGATGCAAGATGGAACGAGTGTTTGCCAACAGTCACTCGTCAGCAAAGCTGCCGTCTGTTTACATCCCCGTATTTATTGACCGAGCGTATTTGTCATTTGATGCCGTGGTTCACCGCGAGCATATTCTCCCTGGATGAAAATAACCTTCATCATTTAATCCTTTTAAGAGGGAAGCTGGGCAGAAATTATGACCAAAGTTACCGAAGGACGTTCGTTTGTGGTGAAGTTTTATGTAACGTCACAGTCTGACATCGCCGAGGTGCACTTTAGCTGCGTGGCTGTGGGAAGATGAATAACGCTGTGACATATTTTCATTCGGCGTCCTGTGTGTAGGGAGGTGTCACACTGTGCCGAGTCCCTCAGTGTGCGTGGCAGCACCAATGGCAGCTACGGGACCCGAGGACAGAGCTGGAGCGGGGCCAGATGGGACGGCGGCCTGCCCGGTGGGACGGCAGGCATGCGTCTCTAAGACAAAGCAGGGCAGCAACGGGCCTGGCGTGCAACACGCTCTGGTGAGAAGCCTGACAGAGATGACATGTATTCTCTTGTGTCTGTGTGTGAAATTCAGGCTTGCATGGCATTTTGAGCACATTAGAACCACAATAAGCAAAAAGGTACGCGTCCCAAAGTTCAAACCCAAACTGAGAAAGAACTTGATGCGATCATTATTTCTTTCCACTGTGTTAGATGTAATGCACTGCCTGGTCAGAGGCTGGCAGCCACTTCCTTCGCACGCTGTTTCACTGGCAGATTATGCCGTCTGCGTGCAGGACGCCACAGATGGACAGGAAATATTCTCTTAACTGCTTTATTCATGGCCACAGTGGGGCTCAGGAGCAGGGTACCGCAGACGCATGTAAACAGCTTAACCTGTATAAGGCCTGAACAGTGTTTTGTCTGTTGTGTCAGCGTCCACTGACGAGCTGAGTGGACGGTTTCTGTTGAACCAGGGTGAGACACTAAAGGGACAACTTTTCCAGGCTGGAACGAGGAACTCACTGTGTCATTGCCTCGCTTTGAAGGTGTACGGACAGAGCTGCGTCCAGGCTGAGAGCGGCCGTTACAAGAGCAACCTGGCTGCTCCGCTGCCAGTGGGACCCACAGTGCACCTCGTCACCGCGCAGGCGCCATACAGGTGAGGCACAGCGAGGCATAGACTGTACGTGTGCATATAGAAAAGATGATGTCACCCTTTACTGAAAGCTCAGTGTTAGCCGTGTTGTGGATTTGTTTCTTTGTTTTGGGAGGCACAAGTTACTGTACGTGCTGAGTTAGCATCTAATGCTAACACATTTGGTTAGCAAACTGCACCTCAGACTCCTAAGTGGTTAGCAGCAGTCTGATGATAAACAACAGAATGTCAGTGACTGAAAGAAGCTCGAGCACAGACGTGTGTGTTTTAGGGCTGCCACGATTAGTCGACTAGTCACGATTACGTCGACTATTAAAATCGTCGACGACTGATTTAATAGTCGACACGTCGTTTGAAGCTTTGTAAGATCACAAAAGACGCAGGAATAAGTAGTAGGATTTAAGAGTGTAATAACGGACTGAAACAGAAGATGGCAGCACTGCATGTACAAGGATGCCAGCTGCCGTTAAACCCCGAAGAAGAAGAAGCTGTCCCAGAATTCATAGCGCAGCCCAGCGCAGTTTCCAACAATGGCGGCAGCCAGTTAGTTTTAATATTACTCTTATTATTCTTTCTGGGTCACAAAATAAACGTTTAACATATTTTCAGGCGAGAATGTAGCTGTGTAAACCTCAAATATCTGCTCAGTTTATCAAGACACCACATATTTTCAAAAGCGCTCCGACGTTTTCGGAGATGTCTGTTACCCACTAGCTCGATAGCGAGCTGGGGGCAAGGCTCACTAGAGCCGTGAGAACACCGGACTCCCGGCAAATCGTTTTCAAACCCACCGCCGTCTTTCGCTACTCAGGTTAAACATGATATATAAGTCACTTAGATAACTTACAAATGTTGTTGTTTGCCTTTTTTTTTCAGTATTTTATTTGTTCCTGAGTAAATCGGTTTGGCTGAGATTAAAGTTATAGTTTTTACACAGCTGAATAAACCTCAAGCAGACAGCTGATTATCAGAAGTGTGAGATGCTGGAGAATTTACTCCGGTGTCCTGTTATATTTTAGATAGCAAGGAGTTTATTAAACTTCACCGAAACAAAAAAGCAGATTTCATTAAAATTTAATAAACTATCATCTTGTCTTTATTTTTAGTTAGCACAGACCTTAAACACTTAAAGCTGTAAGCTAATGATAGTTATATAAGAGCAGATGCTGCTGGTGCAATAAGCTGATCTGACTAGTCGACTATCAAAATAATCGTTTGTGGCAGCCCTAGTGTGTTTTCATTAAAAAGGCTCCTAAAGGCAGCAAAAGCATAAAATGGCCGAGGGCAGCAGGTCACCTATAGCTACCTGTGACCAGCATTCAGTTTTGATCCCTGTATTGTTGTTATGAAGAGGGAAACTATCCATACAGGCTAAAGCCTACACGTTTGTGTCTGCAGTAAAACTGAGCCTTTTAATATGGGACTCTATGGGGACCGACTCGTTTGAGACGGCCTCAAGTGGCCAGCAGAGGAACTGCATTTGTTGGCTCCTGGTTTCAGATGTTGCTGCTTGGTCAGAGTATGTGAGGGCGGACCTGATTTTACCGGAATATTTCTGTATGTTATCTTTAGCTTTCGCAGCCCGGAGTCGGTGGAGATGGATGAGATCATGGCAGCCATGGTCCTGACCAGTCTGTCCTGCAGCCCCGTGGTTCAGAGCTCTCCACAAACAGATCCTGGACCTGGTCTGTATCTCCTCAACCACATATTCATTAGCACCAAGTCACAATAGCAGTCACCTCAGCAATCAGTCAACAAGCACTTGGTGACAGTGGGAAGGAAAAACTTCCTTTTAACAGGAAGAGATGAACATAAGTTCACAAATATGGCACGCACTTCATTAAAGGTTTTAGCAGAGCTGTAACTTTATAAAGCTTTATAGAAAATAAACAGGTTTTATTTGTCCAGTCTTCAGTTATAATAATGTGGACTTTGGTCCAGTAGGTGGTCAGCAGTTTGACACGGCATGGAGTAAACTATTAATAGTTTATAACTCAACTAACTTTTATAATATTTGCTGTAACAGAGATGTTGTAGAGCAGCGGTCCCCAACCCCCGGGCCTCGGACCGGTACCGGTCCGTGAGTCGTTTGGTACCGGGCCGCGAGAGTTGAGGCTCAGGTGTGAAATGTATGGTTTTCAGGGTTTTTATCGGTTTTCAGCGTTATTTTGTTATCGTTTTTATCGTTAACTCTGTTTTCCTGGGTCTTTTCAGGTGTGTTATGAAATTATCTTCTTTTTTTCGGTACCGGTACTAGTTTTATTTTGTTGTATTTATCCACGACACCTTAAAGGCCGGTCCGTGAAAATATTGTCGGGCATAAACCGGTCCGTGGCGCAAAAAAGGTTGGAGACCGCTGTTGTAGAGCACAGATCTGACGATAAGAACCGAGAACAGGATTTGATGGAGGAACTCCTTAAAGCTCGATGCCCAAACAGCTGTTTCACACACAGCTGCTGTTCAACTGTGACACAAAGAAAATGGGCTCAACTCACTCCAGCTCCAATCCATGTGTGTTATTTAATCAGCGTTTATTAGCTTGATAAACATTACCTGCTATTTTTAATGTTTTGGCAGAGCAATAAACAAAATATGTGTGAAGAGGGAACAGAGCAGAAAGGAGGGAGTAAACAGATGCTGAAAACACAGGCCTGGCAGCAGCACAGGAGGCCTGCTGTTCACTGTAGGACGGCAGAGGGGACACAGCACGAGAAGCTGTTTTCATCCCAAAAAGCAACAGAGAATATTTGATATTTAAACCAGAGGGTTTAAATTTATAGACACCGATTTAATGCGGGAGTCCGTTTCCCTCAGCTCTGTGACAAACTCGAGGCTTTCTTTGGCTCACGAGACACGGTTCTACCTTCCTCTAGCTGGCTCATCATCCTCACCCGCTGACATGGAGTGCGGCGGAGGCGAGCTCTCAGACAGCGGCAGCAGCGGCTACTGGAGCTGGGACCACGGCAACGTCAGCCCGGCGCCCTCGCCGTCCGTCACCGAGATGGACAGCAGCCCCGACGAAGGCTTGCACATGGAGCTGGAGCAGGGGGAGGAGCTCGCTGCCAAGAAACCAAAGGTGCACAGCTGCTCTGGGAAAACTGAAGAAGCCGCTATAATCAACACAGCCTTTCTGCAGTTTGGACATGTCTCTGTGCGCGCTCACCCTCCGTCTGCGCTCTTCCCCCCGCAGAGCTCCGTCAGAAGTGTGTACAGGTGCCTGTGGCCCAGCTGTGGCAAAGTCCTCACGTCTTCAGTCGGCATAAAAAGACACATCCGTGTGCTGCATCTGGGGTGAGCTGGCACTTTGAACCTTTTCATGCATCTACAGTCACTCTTAGCAGAGATGTGGGAACAATTTTGCTTAAAGTAGATTAAAAAAAAAAAAAAAGAGGGCTCAGGTGGGGAGGGGCACTGAATCCCCCTGAGCAGAGAAAAGTAAAACGTTTTTTCCTGGCTCAGGATGAACCTCGGCGAGGCGACTGAGGCTGTGGAGCCTGATTTGACACAAATGTGTGCAAAAACAACAACGTATCATAATTATCTATTATTATGATCAGAATGAACAAAGGTGTCGCTTTCAGCTAACGGCAGTGTGCGTTCAGGCGAAAACACACCGTGACTGTACAGAAACACAGCCATAAGTAAGAGCAGTTACACAATCACGTACATGTTATGTGCGCACAATGTGTTTCATTTAGTCCATGCGGTGTTATTGTGACCCTCCCACTCGCAGACAGTGGTCGAAATTAAAATAAAATATCTGTGGTGAGAATAACTGCACACACACTTGTTCCTGGCCAATCAGATTGGACGTTCATCCTCAGACTGTAGCATGAGGCTCCATGTTCATATATTATTCCAAATTAATATTTCATCTTTCTATTTAAAATTGCATCACTTCACTAAACGCTCCATTTCCAAAAAATGTGAATTTTCCCACAATTATTTCATGGTTGAACAATACTGTGTAAATATGTGTATTTAAAATATTCTTTATTTTTTCCATTCTTGGTGATGATGCAGTGTTTTTTTCCTGTTGGAGTTTTCTTTATGATGTTGGGAGCAGCTGGAAGCAGTAAAATATTCCTGTCATTGCACAAATGGCCAAAAATACTTTATATGATGCTTTATATGCCGTATCATATAATGTTAGTAATCCACTAAAAATAAGGACCAAGTATTAATTGGTCACTTTAAGGACACGCTGAAGTTCGATGTTTTTCAGGTGTTTGCTGGGAGTCTGAGCCAAATTCGAAACCAGACGGGTCGGCCTTCTGGAACATTTCTCAGCTTCAAAACAACATTAAAAAAACAGGAGGGAATAAAATTTTCAGGTTGTGGAAGAGCTCTGCTCGCTTAGGGGAAGGGAGATTTTCAGTCTGGGCCGTAGTAAGTGCTGCTCTCACTAACTCTGCAAACACACAACTCACTCTTTTTCTCTGTGTGTCCACTGGTGTGTCCACTGGTGTGTCCCTGCCACACATGCACAGCAGTGGGTCAGACCAGTCCCAGCGAGAGGAGGACTTCTACTACACCAAGATCTCCTGTGACACTGTCGATCCCAGCTCCGGTCCAGCTCCAGCCCAGCAGGCTCTGGGCCAGACCTCGTCCTCTCATCTCAGCTGGGCGTCCTGTGGTTCTCCTCCAGGCTCAGAGCTCCTCCCAGCTCACAGACCCAGGTCCAACTCCAGCTCTGGGCCAGGCCCGAGCAGGCCCAGTCAGCTCAGCCAGTCGGCCCCCAGCAGCTTCTGGCAGATTCACTCGGAGCACCTCTATCAGGTGGGTGGAGCACTGTTGCTCTCCATCTTTATTTTCACCCATACACGTTGTTAAAATCATAAATCGTTGAAAGCCTCAGATAATGACATCAGTGTTCGTACGAGCATGTCAGAACGCTCAGTTCAGTTTCTGCTCGTGGCTCTGATGTTAGTAAGACACCGTATCCCCAATATGGTCGTCAGTATGGTCCAATATGGCACACAGACCTGGATGCTGAAGCTCCACCCACCCACAGTTCAAACCTTCTGTTTATGAGGGGCAGCCAATCAGAGAAATGTTGACTAGCTAAAAAGACATTTTTTTTAACCAAGGTGTTAATGAAATAAGAATTATTATGAACTATAAATCAAAGCTGCTCTAGTAGAGTCCATGAATTAAAATATGTAGCTGGGAATGAGCAGAATGGGCTCATTTTCCTATTTAATATTAATAAATTAATTGCTGGGGGTGGATAAAGTCTTGGGGAAAACTAAATGTTCCCTTACTGCTAAAGTATCTCAGATTCTGGCTCCTGAAAGTTCCAGTCAAAGTCAACTGAAGTGCTGTGGTGGGATCTTAAGAGAGCTGCGCGTTAATGGATGTCTGCAAACTTCAATGAAGTAATATTGTTTAAAAAAAGCAGTGAAAATGTCTCCACAATGATGTCAGAGACATCACACACAAATACAACATGTGATTAAAAATGACAACATCAAATTTAACCTTTAGGTTTCCAGTATCAGTGTTGGTCAAGTTACTTGAAAAAAGTAATCAGTAACTAATTACTGATTACTTCCCCCAAAAAGTAATCCCGTTACTTTACTGATTACTTATTTTCAAAAGTAATTAATTACTTAGTTACTTAGTTACTTTTTAACAACACGATTTACAACCTGAATAGGTGATAAAGTGATAGATCTTTCAGCCCAATTCTACTTTTTCTACAATCCATCATACAAAATGTAATCAAATGGAAAAGTCTCTTTTTAAAACTTGTTTTATTAGTTTTAATCTTTTAACTTTATGCATCAAGAAAACATTAAATTATCTGCAACATTCTCTGACTGGAAGAAATTTGTTTAACATTTAAACCTATTTTCTGCACATTCCAGCACATAAAATAAAATATTTTTGTGTTTACACTCAGTCTTTCAAATAGATGCAAGTAAAACACAGCAGAAAATAAATAAAGTCACAGACTAGCGGTCCTGTTGCTCTATTTTCACCTGTAAAGCAGGAGTGGGGCAGGCGGAGGTTTCCCTGGTGCAGGTGTGGCGCAGCGGTCAGTGGAAGAATCCGCGAGTTTCTCTGTGAGTTTCCCATTACGTGGTAGCTACTCGGTGCTTGTTCAGAAGTTTAGGGGTTTTTTTCGCTGTAAAAAGAAGTTTTCTTCCCACGCACAACGGACACTAATGTTTTTGTCACTTTTTATGGAATCAAACTCAAAGTAAGGTCAGTACTTCCACGCTTTAAACGCTGCACGCTCATACTCTCTCCGCACTCGATATATGATCCATTGTTGATCTGCACACAGCTGTTGTCACGAACGTCGCGCTCGCTTACGTCACTGTCATGAGACATTCTCGCAAAAAAATCACGGTTTTAGTAACGCAGTAACGCAGCGTTCCTACGGGAAAGTAACGGTAATCTAATTACCGTTTTTGCAATAGTAATCCCTTACTTTACTCGTTACTTGAAAAAAGTAATCAGATTACAGTAACGCTCTGTCCAGTATAACAAGTGTCAAAGAGCAGCTGTTACCTTTAAATCTAACCTCAAATTCAAATGTTATTTGTCACATAAACGATCATACACAGTACAACATGCCGTTTGTTGCTGTGCAGTTCCCGACCAGAATAAAACTAAAATGAAAAATCAAGTTAAAACTTTAAGGTGTGCAAATCAGCAGTGAGTGGATTGACAGTGAACAGTCAAAACAGTTACGAGGTTATTATTGAAGTGCATGTATTTGTTATTAAGTGTACAGTGATGTGATATGAGAGAGACCAGACCAGATACATGTTGTTATTAAGTGAACGTGCAATGGTGTGTAGAGATATGTAGAGAGTCCGGTCCTACAGCCGGTTAGCCAGGAGAGAAGCTCCTCCTCTTTCTCTCTGTGTCGGCCTTATGCGAGCAGAATAGTCCATTGTTGGGATGGGGGAGGTCTTTCATGATTTTCCTGGCTTTGGTGCTGCACCCCTGGTGTAAATAGACTCCAGGTCAGGCTCGTCTGTCCTGCTCCGTGCTGTTCCCATACCAGGTGCAGATATTTCCCGACAGGATGCTTGGATGGTGCAGGAGTAGAAGTTCTTGAGCACCTTCTCAGGTAGGTGGAAGTCTCTGAGTCGTCTGAGGAACAAGAGACGCTGCGGGGCTCTCTTCACCAGAGTGTTAATGTGACCATGACAGGTCCTGTGTGATGTGAACACTCGGGTATCTGCAATTGTCTACTCTCTCCACTGATGATAGAGGCTTGTAATTTCTCACCTGCTTTGTGCTGAAGTCCACAATCAGCTCCTTAGTTTTTCTGATGTTTAGGAGAAGGTTGTTCTCCAGGTTCCTGATCTCCTCCAGGAAGGCCTTCCCGACGTTATGAGAGATCAGGCCCACCACAACAGTGTCATCAGCGAACTTAAAAATGGAGGTGTTGTGTGACATGGCTACACAGTCGTAGGTGTACAGTGAGTCCAGCAGGAGGCTTACAACACAGCCCTGTGGTGCTCCAGTGCTGAGTGAGGGGAGACCTGTTTTCCCACCCTCACTGATAAAAGCTGTATCATGTAAAGAGGAGAAAGAACATATATATGTTTTTAAAATGCAGGGAGTAAAAATTCAATGATGTCAGAAGAAAAAACTACTCAACTGAAGTACAGATGCTTGAAAATTCTACTCGAGTAAAAAAGTATTTGTACTTCATTACTTCCCACCTCTGGCGTCTGTAGATGGAGGAGTCCAGTTGTAAAACTGGGAATCATACCTGTCTACCTGTAACAGTGAAGCTGGCCCCAATATAAACTTTTGCTTTTCGATGCTTCGACGTCGTGTAAATGGTCTTTGCAGGCCGTTCAAACTAAATCATTCTGACTCTGTTTAGCTTCAGGGCATTTTCTTCCAGTCATGTACGTTTTGTCACAAAATACCTGTTCAGCTGGCTATAATTTCAATAATTACTTGTTTTCTTCGCCGAATTGGAGTTGACAAGAAGAAGGCGGCGTTCTGGGGAATGAAATTGTTTGAGGGCAATGTAAGGAGACAGCGCGGTCCTTGTTAGCATGAATTATTGAATGTCAGCTGCAGATTTAGTGCATGAGCACTGGAATTCACCTTCTAAATGTCACTTTTTCCCACTGGCCTCCAGGAATTCTGGCTCTATGTCAGCGGTCCCCAACCCCCGGGCCTCGGACCGGTACCGGTCCGTGAGTCGTCTGGTACCGGGCCGCGAGAGTTGAGGCTCAGGTGTGAAATGTATGGTTTTCAGGGTTTTTATCATTTTTCAGCGTTATTTTGTTATCGTTTTGATCGCTTACTCGGTTTTCCTGGGTCTTTTCACGTGTGTTATGAATAAATCTTCTTTTTTTCGGTACCGGTACTAGTTTTATTTTGTTGTATTTATCCGTGACACCTTAAAGGCCGGTCCGTGAAAATATTGTCGGGCATAAACCGGTCCGTGGCGCAAAAAAGGTTGGGGACCGCTGCTCTATGTGGAAACAGAAGCAACTGTCTAGATTCCCCTTCTGCGAAATAGCTCAGCTGGGACGTGAATTCATTTTACTGCAGTTTTTGTGCACGCGTCTCGTGTTACGTGGTCACGGTGTTGTTGCAGACGTCCTCTTTACCCAAGGCCCCCAAGCAGATCCCCTCTCTAACGAATCAGTGAGCTACAACTTTGTTTATGCATCACAAAGCAGCACATTTCACTGGTGACCTGCATTTACCCTGTACCACGAGCCTGTAAATGGATGCTTTGTGACAGTGAGAGACCAAGCTGTCTGCTTGCCCGCTTTCCCAAGGAGATGAGACTCTAACCAGCCTGCAAAAAGCAGAAAAACACCACATAACATCTCCCAGTGCAAAAGTACGGTGGTTAAAACCTGATGTACACATTCTGAAAAATGTTCCTAACAGACCTTTTTAAAAAAGCAATAAGAGTGACACCTTTAGTAATGTTAGGCAGTGTGTCAGTTTGTGCCACATCTGTCTTTCTTCATGCAGGCAGACACTGAGTGAGAGTGGGTTGAACTGCGGGTCGATGCTGTGTTTCTGTGTGTCACAGCTGCCGGCGGCTCCACATGTCTGTCCACAGCGCTCCACTGACACTGGCCTGTTTTTTCTCTGGTATAGACACGCCCACTGTTACTGATTGGGTTATCGCCGTGGATTATCATCATAATATTTAGCCGTGCAGATACTTCCTACCACCTCCTATGGAAGCCCGTTTCCGCCACTAAATAAAACCAAAAAAGCTAGTATCCATAACTCGAAATTTCGACTTATTAACTCGAAATTTCGAGAAAAGTAACTTGAAATTTCGAGAAATATAACTCAAAATTTCGAGTTACTTTTCTCAAAATTTCGAGTTAGCTCTGCCAATCAAAAATATACATGAATGACGTCGCTTTCTTGTTACCCGGAAGCATATGGCGCAGAGGAACGCGCTCTCAAAAACGGATCCCAACAAATTGGCGCTTTCGCGAGTACGTTTGCTGATAGTAACACCATGTGATTCAGCTAATAACACAGGGATTTCATCATTTGTGAAGCCAGGCTGAAAACACTCAGCAATCTGTGCATTCACGACTAGATGTAATACCGGTAGCTTAGCTGTAGCATTTGTAGCTGAGGGCTTCAGCTTCCGGGTAACGAGGAAATGACGTCATTCACGTAGATTACTGATTGGCAGCGCTAACTCGAAATTTCGAGTTACTTTTCTCAAAATTTTGAGTTAATAAATCGAAATTTCGAGTTAATATGTCGAAATTTCGACATATTAACTCGGAATTTTGAGAAAATAACTCGGAATTTTGAGTTATGGATCCTTTTTTTTTTTTTTTTTTTTTTTTTTTTTTTTTAGTGGCGGAAAACGGGCTTCCATAACCTCCATCTCTCAGTGGGATGTGAGGCGATGCAAATACTCAGACGCTTTACCAGAGGGAGTGGGAAGCAGCTTCGTCGAAAAAGATGGTTTATCACGTGGAAGTTTAGTTGATCGTTATGGGGGGAAAGTCTCAAACTGATTATTTTTGTAACTATCTGGCGCCCTAGCTGATGTAAGGACTCGTTTCAAGTGTAAAAATTACCTGCTTACACTCAAGTGTTTGGAAGCCAACCAAAGTTCTCTTGAATTGTCATAATAGAGAACATGACATGTTGCTGCTAGTTAGTCAAGTTACCTTCTTTATGACAGTGATTGTCAAAGCTAGTTTGGGGTTTAATGGACTGGTAGCTCCATAAGTGTTTTACACATTTCCAGTTGAAATATCTCTGGTTTCATCCCAGCAGGAGATACAAATTCCTGATTTTTCTAGCTGTTTCCACCGTGTTTCTAGGTTTCACGCTACTTTAACATAAACTAAACTAAGCTAACCAGCTGCAGATAGTTGATGAAAATTAAGTCGTTCTCAGGTTGGAACCATGTTGGACGAGAAAGGTACACCAGATGGGCGTCCAGAGGTCCGTACAGTAACATTTTTAAAACTCATTTAAGTAATCGGAACTAATATTGGACACAGGGACAGGAGTTTTAGGGCAGTGTGGAGCGCTTTATCATTCACAGTCACTGTGGTTCTCTTCTGTGTCTGTTTCACCGTCTGTAAACATCCTCCTTACACTCATAGAGGCAAACGTGAGCAGAGAAAAAGACCGAATGCTGATCGTTACATAACGAGCACAATGCGCTGACAGCCAAGTCGCGTGAACGGCACAAAATTTGCGTTGCATTGGCCGCAGAGGGAAACATCATGGTTTTGTAGTGCAGTGGCGGTTGTCACATGTCCATAAAACAGCACAGGAGGATAACTCGTTTCTGTTTTGAAATAAGCTAATGGGTCAAACTGCTAACGTCATGACCACCAACTCTCCCAGTCCTCACCCTTTCAAAGCAGCAAACCAAATAAATGACAGATGGATATATAATATGTAAGATGGCATTATTATTGACAAACCTGCAGTATTTTGTGCAGTTCTCCTTCACTTTACATGACAGTAGTCGTTATCTTGTTGCCATTAATGTTAGCTAGCTAAACAGCTATGCATCTTTTATTGGTAAATATTAAATAAAAGCTAAACTGGATGTAAATATTGGACTTTAACATGGGAAAAGATTGAGTTGTATTCATTTCTAACATTTGCCTGGTTCTTTATTCCATTAAGTTTCTTTTTTTATTCTGAATTTACACATGTAAAAATGCTAATAGCAACTGTAGGCTAATAAGATACATTAGCTATGTTAACAGTTGTAGCTTATATAAATACACATTACAATATTGAAACCTTGTCACTCAGGTCCAATAGAGAACCCAGGTAGATTTATTTCTTAATGTACTGTAGGTGTGTCAGTTTAATGTGCATATAAGTATATGTTTGCTAACACTGCCATATTAAAGTGATAATAGGCTGTAGTGTAGTGTGTTCATGTCTTTTCTGCTCAACTCTGCTGCCCAACATTAAACTTTTTATATTAAGCAGTTTGAGATCCTGCACATGTGAAGAATCTGTCTGTCCTTTGTTGCGTCCCGCAGGCCTGCAGCCCTGTCCTGTCTGTGGCCCCCAGAAGCCCTGGCAGTCATGGCTGGACCGCCTCCACCCCTGGCCTCAGCCACAGTAACACTCCGGTGGGTCTTTTGTCTGCCTTTACATGTGTCTTTACATATAGTAAGGGTAAGGTTGGAGCATTACCATGTCCAACATTTGATACTGTTGCACTCATAGTGGGCAGGGGGCTTCGAAAGCTCTGTTGCTGGTATGTGCAAAGGCCACACTGTCTAACTCTTCCACCAGAGGCCGCTGTTGTGCCTAAGCTTTGGTTGTGTCCTCAGATGGTGAAACCTCGCTGTCGGTCCGTCAGCGTCGGAGAACAATGGCTCCAGCAGAGCAGGCTGCAGCCAATGAGTGTGTCGCCCTCCTGCACTCACTGCTCCTTCAGGTGAGGCATTCATGGTGTTAACATTTAAACATTTCTAATACTCGGCTTCTTTGTGTGTAGTGCTTTTTTAAGCTAATGTGCATGTTAATTCAGTTCAGTTTTATTTATAAATGTCCAAATCAGGACAGTTGCCTGGTAGTACTTTCTTTTGTAAAGTAAAGACCCTGTAATAGTTCAGAAAACCCCAACAATCAGACCACCCCCATGAGCCAGCACTCGGCGACAGTGTGAAGGAGGAACTTCTTTTTAACAGGAAGACAAGGCTCGGGGGGCTTAAGTCGGGCGAGCTTTAAAAATTGTTATTGATGATTGATGTTGATCGCCTCTGTCAGTGCGCCCCAGGGCGGCTGTGGCTACAATGTAGCTGCCATCACCAGTGTGTGGATGTAGTGTAACGCGCTGTGGGGTCCACAGGGACTAAGCAAAGCGCTATACAGATACAGGCCATTTACCAGTGATGAAACTTTTTGATCCTACGTTTTCAGTTTGGCTGCTTACAAATGGAGCTTTTTCTGTTGATTGTAGTATCTGTCCTCTGCTTACATCACATTTCCATGGCCTTCCTGCCTAGAAAAGTTTTTGTCTTTATTTGTTGCCCCTTTTTGCCTTTCTGACGCTCGCGACTCGTTTCTCTTTGCAGGAAGGGCCGCGGGGAGGCCAAGAAGTGCCGCAAGGTGTACGGGGTGGAGCGCAAGGATCAGTGGTGCACCGCCTGCCGCTGGAAAAAGGCCTGCCAGCGCTTCCCGGACTAGAAGCAGCCGAGGCCATGGCGAGAGAGAAAGAGCGTGAGAGACGTGGATGGACGGATGGATGCGTTACAACAAGAGACTTTTATCAAAAAGAGAATATAAATCAGGGCCCGAGAGCCATCAGCTGTTTTACATGTGTGTGTTTTTTTACTTTCAACTTGTTTCATTTCTTTCCTAAAGGAATGCTTCTGGACTTTTTCTGTATCTTTGTATCTTGATCCTGAAAACTGAAGTCTGCGATGGTGCTAACTGTTGACTGACTTTGACCTACGTGATGTGCTAAGCCTACAATACTCTTTATCCAAAGGTCATATTACTACTCCTGTAGCTCCACTCTATTAGACTTGGCTGTTTTTGTTATTCCGATCTTCTCTTCCAGTGGTTACACAGTGGTTATGATGTACATTATATTGTGTGCTCTGAGTTATGTACGAGTATTTTATACCGTTTTTTTTTAAAATTATAATTATTTTAATCGTCTGGTTCAGCCCATGAATTGGGCAGATATTTTTTTTATTATTATTTTCATGTTTTTGGCACTTTGTTGGAATATAAACTCACGAGAATAAGCTAAGAGTTCTTTCCATGAAATGGATTTCCTTCCTGCCCGTGTGTTGGCGTACGACCAGTGTTAATGGTTCTGGTCCTTGAAGCCGTCGCGGCAATGGGACGAGCGTGAGGGGACCGAGTTTGCAATAGCAATAAAAAAAGAGGAAATATATTGTCAAACACATTAAAAAGCACTGAGGATTTGAGCTGCTTTCTGTTGTTCTTGTTGTTCTGCACGACAGTCCACGAAGGAAATAGCAAACATTTTATTGCTTTTGCCACCATACAAGACTCAATGGTGTGATGGTAAAAATGTGCTGACATGTACGCGTGTTCACAAATTCCCATTTCTTTCTTTGAGAAACGCACGTGCACGTGCACACCTGCATCTCCTCTGCAATCAGCCACACACTGCAGAAACGATCAGCACCGTCGGGAAAAATCTATGAATATGCAAAATCACGGCTGAAACAACAAACACTTCCTCCCAAACAGCTGACGTGCACAGTTCATCCCTCTCTGCATTAAGTGGATGCCATGAGTCATTTCCTTGGACCTCCTCTCCTGTCTCACCGTGCAGTAGATGCCCAATGATCCCTGGCAGTTTTCATCCTCCTGCGCTTTAAACGGCCGTGAGGAGGAAAACGCCTCCGGGTGGAGAAGTGTTTGAAAGCAGGAGGAGGACTCTTGTTTCTTTGTTTGCTTTACTCCTGAGGTCTGCTGCCTCATTTTCACAATTAAAGGATAGTTTTGGAAAGCTGGAATTGTTAGTGGGTGAGCTGGGTTAACATTTGAAATCCAGGGTTAAGCCATAAAAGAGGGAGAATTTATTAGGAGTCTCTTTTAAAAATGAGAAACTACTCCTCAATATTACTGATATTTGTTCATAATTACAGCTCAGATGCCAACATACTTGGTTACAGTGACTTTAACAGAGCCATGAACCACAGTTCTGATCCTCCGCCTTTACCGTGTCTGTGCGCTCCTTCTAGTTATTGTTGAAAAACGATTCTTTATAACCGGAGGATGTGATGCACAGACTCCCGAGACGAATTACTTTCATGTAGCTCATCTCAAATTTGCCTCAAATCAAAATATACAGAATATCTCATCTTCTATTCTCAGACTTGATTCTCACAAGTGAAACCAAAAAGGAAAGAATTATTGTTGTTATTAATTATTGTTGTTACTACCGTCCTTCTTTACTCAAAAATGTTTACTATTTATTTGTTTTTTAATGTTTTATGAATTTATTCTGTTAGCTCGCCGTCTTATGTTAATTTGTACTTTCAGTCTAACTCCTGGGAAAGGGGCTCGTCCGTGTACTTCCACATCCGAGCCAAAGCCAGCATCCAAGGCCAGCGTGATCGCTCCTCGGACACTAGAGGGCAGTATTGTTCCACTGACAGCAGAGCTGATGGTCATTTCTCAGAGAAACTCATGACAGGAACAGTTTGCAATAAAAACTTCCACCTTATTGCAGAAATAACAGATTACAATTGAAAAAACACTTTTTACTGTCAGTGTTAATAAAGCCAGAGTCCAGAAAACCAATTTATCTCATTGTGTTTACTTAATTAGGTTTCTAAGCAGGGAATTAGATTTTTATATCATTAATTAATAGTTGGTGCTTCAGCAGTTTCACCGTCTGATATATAAAATCATCTGATCTTGTGTCTGCTCTAACTGGGAAGCTGAGCAGTTAGCAGCTGTATAGGAGCCGAGTATTCCTAAATCTAGGAATACCTTTTTCAAAGCGGGACTGTGATTCCAAAGAGGAAAACAAAGTGCTGCCTTCATGTTCCAGCCAAACATGCATCAAAGTGCTTTCCACATCATTCTCTTCAATTAAACCAGTTCTCCAGTCTCATTTGGCCACTTTTTATTATACCGACACACAAAAATATATTCAATTGCACTTCTCGAATTCTTTTATTTCACAGAATAGCATGTAAATGTGGTTAATAGGAAGGACATCACGGTCAAAACATTCTTTGTTACTTGGAGACACAAAGTGAGGTGCGGCAAGATGGCGGAGTCTGTTCTTCTGATGACGTCACAGTTCAAACTGGAGTGAGCTGCTGTGGAAAAAAAATGGTTGACAGGTTGAGGTAAGCAGAGGCGGCGCCCCGGAAGTGTTACAGTTTGTGTTGCCTCCACAGGCGGCTCATGGGGATGGGGTTGAATCTGCCGCTGCGGTTGCTCCTCATGCCCAGGTACTGCCTCAGCAGCTGGTTGACCCGTTTCTGACTGTTCCATTTGCGGGCAGATTTCCGGACGCCTATGAACCCGCCGTAGCGCTTCTGTAGCGGCCTCATCGACGAGCCCAGCAGCTTCCTGTATGCGTGGCGCCCCCTCTGAAAGCCGCCAAAGCGTTTGGATAAGGCGATGCCCTCTGAACTCTCACCTTCATCGGCCTCTAGCTGGCCATCGCTTTCCACGTTCCTCTCCTCTCTGGGCTTCTGCTCTTCTTCCGTCAGACTGAGATCCAGACTCTGCAGGCCCTCCCCCTCCTCAGAGGATCCCAGCAGCGATGAGTCATACTGGACGCTGCGCTGCTCGAAGGGTGTCTCATCCCGATCCCCCTCCTGGAAACGCGCCGCAGCTGTCGACTGCACCAGTTCACTGTCAGAGTTCAGGTCGAGAGAGGTCAGCTCCAGCTCCTCTCCCGTTCTCTTGAAGAGAGCGCCTCCTTCAGAAAGTGTAGGATGGAGCGATAGCTTCACAGCGCGTTTGCATACGTCCCACGTCAGCGAAGAGGAGATGCGACCCTCGCATTCCAACAAACACACCTGCAGAGGGAAGAGAAACAGTGACGTGGTGAGGCGATCCGAAGGGGTCTTTTTGACGTTTAACTGATGAAAACACAACAAAGATCCCAAAGACTTTGAAGTCCCCTAATTACTTGCAGTCATTCAAGCGCTAATCAGGCTTAAGAAAGAAGGTGACGGTGAGGATGCTGAGAATATTGGGCTCAAGACCCTGGCAAATAATTGCAGGTGTTTAGTCCACACACCAGAGCAACATGACGGTCGAACGTAACGGTGCTGACAAGGCCTGAAGTATCTCCGTTTTCTACAATCACAAATTTTCTTTCCTTAGAACATAAATCATGGAAAGGACAAATAACGGAGCAGAGAGCAGACGCTCTTATTTCAAGTCTAACACACATAAACTGGCTGTCTGTCTGAACATGTGCGTGTTCCCATTGATCTCTTACTGGTTGTTTCCTCACATGTTGCATTTCCTACATTCGAGCGCTGCTTAGCAAACATAGCAGTGTGATATTTCTGACCTGCTATTTAAAGAGTTTTAGCTAGCACTGCTGTTATAGTTGCTAGTTGTTAGGAGTAGTGGTAATTTGGATCATTATATTTATTAAAGCTTAAAGCTACGGGCAAAGAATCCTACAAAGAAGGATTGTAAGGTTTCCTGGGGTGAGACGGTGGGCTTTGTACTTCTTTAGAGAAATGCAGAAGGACAGCTTTTGCAAAAAGGATGTAAATGGCTGTGGTGACCACATATTTCAAGAAGAAGATGGTTTTGAATAAGAGAGGAAGGCGCACAAAGGTGCAGTCCGAAAGAGATAAACTGCAAGGTGGTGTAAGGGGTGGGGTAGCTGGGGTGCATTGGATGGCAGCCTGCAGCGTGATTCTGGAGAAGGGGAGGTGAACCTGGTGGTTGACTGAGGAAGTGCAGGGAAGAATTCAAAGGAAGAGGTAAGCAAAGAAGAAGTGGGCTAGTCCTCTGAGGCTAGACGTGCGACAAAGACAGAGGTGGCAAAGGAAAAGGCTCAGTGAGTTTTATGTGAAGCTGGAGCCTAACGAGAGAGAAAATTTTGTTTATCTTGGAAACTGAGAGGGTGGCTGAGGAATGCAGAAGAAGCGTAAAAATAGAGCTCCAGAAGGAAAACACTTGATGAGCGATGCCATGAAGAGTTGTTGGAGCTACGCTAAGTAGAGCGGTGACAGTCGGGGGGGATTACTGGTTAGCTTAACATAGGCAGCTGGAGGCCACTAATGTTCCACAACAGTCATTACACCAGAGCTCTTCACTGTCTCTCTTTGCTGTTGGTTCCTTTTGGAGCATTTCTAACAGAATATCGAACTAAAACAATGGTTTGCTGAGGTACAGTCTGTTACTTAGCACTAATTAGCACTAGCATGTTTCTCTGTGCATTTTATTAATTCAGCTAGCTAGCCAAGCTAACTAACGTTAGCTGATGAATCAACTCTCCAAACATTTTAAGGTCACTTCTGGCTCTAAAAGACAAACCCTGCGCTGCCTAACACTCTAATGCTGAAGCTTCAAAGTGAGGAGTGGCTACATCCATCCATTATGCTGCCTTTGAATATGACACACGGTACACGTATGAACATGTCCACGGGGAAAAAAGCTGCCTTTTGTGGCACAAAGTTAGATTCATGAGACAGAAAATGATGTGGCCCACAAACGAGAGTCAGGTAATAATGATGTGTTTTTTTGACTAGAAGCTGAGCTGTTTATATTACATCAAGTGAATTCAACTATTTCTCATATGAAAAAGTCTAATGAGATGAATGACTGCGTCCTGAGTCCCCAAGCTGTGAAAATAAGCACTGAGTTTATAGCCAAAAAGAAAAAATGTAAAAGCTAGCCAGTCATTTTAATCAAATATCTTTTCTTCTAGTCAAACAGCCAAACACAAAATTGTATGGCCATGATTTTATGGCATTACTATATTAGTCTTTGTGCAGGCGTCAGCTGAACTAGCCTCCTTTTAACCTTGATGACTCGGGTGTCACAGAAGTTAATGGGCCTCGTTCCTGCTGTGTTCAGCATATATGAAAGTTATCTGCGAATGTGACACATCCATAATTTGACAAATGTGACATCGACTATTGCAAAATGATTGACAGCACAAAATTGGAGAAAAGTGCGAGGCTGTTTGAAGGACAGCAGGTAAATTATGTCTTTTGCTGACAACTATTTATTTCCGAATGACTCTTCAGCTTCAAGACGTTATGTTTCCGCTCCTAAAGATTTGGAATTGAACTTTTCTGTATAGAGCGAAGTTTGTCAGCGCTGATTTCCACCTCGTCTTAATGACTTTCCTGTCATAGTCGTGACGCTTGATAGTCTGACTTCAAGGACCAATGAAGAACATTTGAAGTGCATTTAAAGCTTTTTTGACGCAACAATGCCTTTTCTTGTTTAGTAAATCCAAATATATTTATCACCTATATTTTGCATCCATATATGGCTGACAGTAGGTCACAGTATTCTTCTCTTTCACGCTTTCCCAAACTCCCAAGCTTGCTGATTTCAGTTTGAGGTAAGAAGCAAATCCCATTTACTCGTCAAATCTCGCTCAAACGAGATAAATTGCATTGTTATCAGAAACCTGCTCACATCAAAGGAAGGAGAGAAGAGGGAGTTCTGCTGTGAATCTATCAACAGAAATTAATTATCCATCGTAAATGAAATGAGCGCACCAGGGGATTCTCCGCAGCGGATCAATGGAGCAATCTAAAGGAGTTTATGAGCGAGAGGAAGTGCGTGCATGCACACAATCCACGATTTATATACTCGTGAGGACAAGAGGATAAAACGGTTGAGAAAATTCTCCAAGAGGAGCTCGCTTCAAAGGCTTAATTCTCACAGAGGAGGTGGGTCAGGGCTGGCTCTTAAATACAGTGTTGAGATTTTGATGTACTAACTTCTTTGAACTGATCAGAGAAGCAGCAGAAAAGCTCCTACTTTGCTACCTAATCTTGGGGTGGACAGATCAGAGTTTAAGGCCCACCTTGATGCCAAAGGCCATGTTATGAGCCAGCTTGTGCTCACAAGCCATCAGCAAACATCTTATCAAAAGAGTTGTTCCTGTGAGGAAGGACTGATAATGGTGTACGTGACGGAGAGCCAAAGAAGTCACACTTTGCCTGCTGTGTGATGTAGTGGACAGATACAGTTCTTCAGGGAAGATGTTCAGGTAACAAAGTCCCGCTGAAGAAATCGAACCAATGTAAACCTTTCCAAAACGTTTCCATCAGGGTGACGATTAGCGAAGGTTATCGCTATCAATAGTATATCAATATATCATATCATCAAAGTTGATATGAAAAACAGTAACATACTAAAAAAAGAGAAAACAGATGAAAGAGAAGGACTACATGATCTGTCAGCCCCAGAGGAGAAATTCACTGCAATTAAAAAAAATCCTGATTCTCCAGCAAGGAAATGTGAGGAATACGGGAAGATCCCAGCCTGCACCTTTATTTACTGCATGGTTTTCTTTACATGTGATTGCATTGTAATTCTGAGTATTTTGTGATTTATGGTAGTTCTAGAAAACAATATAATATAATATAATATAATATAATATAATATAATATAATATAATATAATATAATATAATATATAGGGTGAAGGTGGTCCCAGTGGTAATCGGAGCACTAGGTGCGGTGACTCCCAAGCTAGGCGAGTGGCTCCAGCAGATCCGGGAACAACATCAGAGATCTCTGTCCAGAAGAGCGCAGTCCTGGGAGCAGCTAAGATACTGCAGGACCCTCAAGCTCCCAGGCCTCTGTAGAGGACCCGAGCTTGATGGATAGAGAGAGAGAGATGTGTGTGTGAGAAATTCTTGAGTGAAATGCAATATTCCTGTATGAAAAAGCAGCACTATTGATGATAATTTGTTTCTTGAGTTTCCACCAGTAAAGCCATTGGACCCAGCTTGGCTGGAGAGCTAACCACCTGGGACACCACATGCTGTGCAGCAAAGTCAGAACAGCTGTGCTGTGTAGCATACAAACCACTGCTGGAACCAAGAGCAGAGCTGTTCACCTTGTTCTGACTGTTTTGTGTAAAAACACTTAAACGTAGGCTGATAGCATACAGTAGCTAACTTAGCTAATGGTCCAGTTCTAACAGGGAGTGTGGCAGATCTCTACAATGTTCAGCATGAGGCCCCCAGGCCTTTTTTCATTGATTGTACTTATTTGTATTTTTGTATTTCCTTCATATATCTGTACCTGAGCTGAGGTGACGCAAAAATTTCCCCGTTGTGGGATCAATAGAGTCTTATCTTATCTCTTATCTTATCTTATCATAAAATCTCTGTGCAACAATCAAAGGTGCGTCAGGAACCAGCTGTGGCTGTTTGCAAATACGCATAAGAGAAGCAACGCCCACACTTCTGTCGAGCAATGAGACAGAGTAATGATTTTAATTGGACGAAAGTCTGGCAGCTAATGACAAACACAGACAAAGTAACCCTGGTTACACTCTCACCTTCACACAGCTGAACTACAAACGAGAGCAGGCAGGAAACTCTGTGACTAAGAGCCACATCACAGGTAATTAGCACATATGTAAACAAAAGCTGGCATTTATAAAAATGACAGTAAGTAATGAATGTGGTGGTAGAATCTGTGTGTGTGGGTATGTGCACGGTGTGTAGGTGTGTGCACAAATAAATCAATGGGTCCTGACATTATAGCAAACAGCGGCGGCCTCACGCACACACTCTCAGTCTGGAGTGGGAGACAATGGAATTGCTCCGTGGATTCCATCTGTGGCTCAATGGGATGGCGGCAAACACAATGAGGTGCTGATCAAATGTGTCAGTCAGCGATGTAGGCCCAGGCTGATGATACTGAGAGGCAGTCTATTACAACTTCCAAAAAGGTCCCAGCTGTCTTTCCTCTGCATCATTATCAGCTAAATTAGCCGTCCTACAGCTATTCGTGGACACCCACCGACTATTTTTACCCACTGATTTTTCTCAGACTGCTTGGAATGAGATTCTGTGCCGCGTGGAAATTTTGGGTTCAGTTCGGAGAACGATCACATCCTCCCACTGTAGAGGCCGGGATTTCCTGATGGTCACAAAGAACTGCACAAGTGCTGTAGGTACTCACAGAGAAGCAACACTAATCCCTTCTGCATAAAAGTGTCTCCATCATGTCACCGTCACTGTGCATTGCGAGGCTTTCTTTAGTTTTAACCCCAACGCTATGAGAGAAAAAGTATTTTTTTCAGGTTTTAGGATTTTATGTTAGTCTAAGTCTGGCTCTTATGACCCAAGTGTGTGTGTGTGTGTGTGTGTGTAGATATTTTGTTTGGCACTAACCACCCATTATAACACTAATTGCCATTTGTGCATTGGCACAGAGAGAATATTGGCACTCTGCACTGACACCTGTCCACACAGGAGATGATAAGCACTTCCAGCATAAAGAGTGCTGTCTATCTATCTATCTATCTATCTATCTATCTATCTATCTATCTATCTATCTATCTATCTATCTATAGCAGAGGTAAATAAAAAATCAGCTGACCAGGTAAACTGTATGAGCTCATAACATTGTCCTGGTTGTCCTGTTGCTTTTTTAATTTCTTCATTTTTATTAAGCAAGCTTTGTGGGAACAATAGGCTAATAATGAATAATTATCATGGTTGTCTTAAAAAATGCACTGTGGTTAGGGAAGGTGGAAGGGTCAAGAGCTGAAACCAGAGTTACCCCAGAATGTCAAACTGGAAATCTAAAGTTTTATGCTTTTCAGCCGTGCTGGCTGTAAGGCTGTTGTTTGAGCACCGGGTAACCTAACACGGTGGTCATGTGTTTGAATGTGCTGGGAAGCAGGGACCTTTCTTCTGCATGGGTTCCCTCTGGGTCCTCCAAACGTACAAAGACATACACATTAGGTTAACTGGTAATTCACTCGCTGGGCTAGTAGAAGAAGGTATGAACTGAGCTGTGGTTTGGGGAAGGCCTCAAAGGGGACTGGCGGCTGCTCCCGGCCCGGCAGAGCCCCATGTACTAGAGTTGGATGACCGGTCTCGAGACCACTTTTACGTGGTCTTGGTCTTGGTCTCGACGGACTTTGGTCTTGGTCTTGTCTTGGTCTCGCTGTCTCGGTCTCAGATCGACATAGGGCCTGTCTCAATATGTGTACTCGTGATACGTCATCAGTCGGAGACCAAGTACTGTTCCAATTCGAAGTACGCATCAAGCCGAGAACGCGAAAAAGTCCCGGATGTGTTCTCGCTCCGCCCGTTTCATCGAGCATGCATCGGTGGTGACTTGTGTGGACTTGGTACAGCTAAATATCCCAGAATGCATTTCGTCCAAAACTCAAACGCGGCAATGGTGGGGGAGCGGGGCTAAAAACTTTTAAATATTACTCTTTCTGGGTCACAAAATAAACTTTGAAGTTATTTTCAAGCAAGAATGTAGCTGTGTAAACTTCAAATATCTGCTCGATTTATCAAGATATCATATATTTCCAAACGCGCTCCGACGTTTTCGGAGACGTCTGTGACCCGCCAGCTCCATAGCAGACAGCGA
Organism: Perissodus microlepis; assembly: GCF_051167445.1. Taxonomy (NCBI): domain Eukaryota; kingdom Metazoa; phylum Chordata; class Actinopteri; order Cichliformes; family Cichlidae; genus Perissodus; species Perissodus microlepis. The sequence continues at coordinate 579,231 of NC_140475.1, read as the reverse complement.
GGTCGAGGATTATTAGAGCCGGCGAGAACAGCGGACTCCCAGCACATCGTTTTCAACCCCCCCGCGGTCTTTTCGCTACTCAGGTTAAACATGATATATAAGTCTCTTAGGTAACTTCGAAATGTCAATTTGTGGTTTATTTCAGTGTTTTATTTGTTCCTGAGTAAACTGGTTTGGCTGAGATTAAAGTTACGCTTCATAACATATTACTCACAGTTAAATTAGGAGGGGACGGCAGTAAAAACTCCGGACCTGTGACATCATCAAGTACGCTGGTGTACAAATCACGAGTCTGTGCTCGCGTTCTCAGCGAGTCCGTGCTCGCGGAGAATACTTGAGCCATAGTGTTTGGGAGATTTGGAGTCAACCATCGGCGGAGCGGGGGGGGGCCTTACTGGGCTTAAGCCCGGGGTCTTTTGGAGTGTAATTTGTTTCATAGTTAGATGCCTGTATAATACAAAAGTTACACACAATATTCGAAGCACATAGCGCACAGTCGTAAATTCCCCCTAATTTTGGTATGATCCGAGCTCAGGCACTAGGCGACGGACCACAGCATGTGAGCGAGGGGGGAGAAGCTGCTGCCTGCGAGTTTGCTGTTGGAGAAGCGCAGCCAGAGGAGAGCTTAAGTTTGACCAGGTACCAAAGCAAATCATTCGTACTGTACAAATAATGTAAATATGACGGTGAATCATGAAAGATTGATATCAAACGGATCACTTGACCCATATTACGTTACTTGCTCTTCGAGTGAATCAACAAATGGTGAAATGAAAAGTCGATCAACAACAATGATGTTTCTTTAGAGAGTCTTAGCTCACGTGTGTTTATTTCATATTTTCAGTTGTTACCCTCCACGGCTAAATAAAGCACGGAATCGGTTTGAGTTATGTACTGATGAACACGACAATGGACATAAGGAGCTTCTTTCAAAGAAAAAAGGTAGATGTTATTTTATATATTATACTTTGTATGTTGTTCAGTATATTTCTATGCAAAACAAGAGGAGCAGAGAGGGAGAGAGAGAGGAGGACAGAACAGAGAGGGAACAAGAGCAGGTGACACACCTGTTAGTCACATGTTGTTTGCCAAAACTCATCAGAACATGTATCCAGTGCCTAGTGTAACTTTTCAGATACTGTTTGTTACTTTTCAAATTCTATATAAGTTCTGCATCTAAGTTCTGCAGGCTTGTTTGCACAACGAGGATAAATAATTATATAAACTTTTCTCAATCTAAATAGTGGACTTTGGTAGAATTAAAAAATGAGTGTAGTGCAGGTCTATGATGATTTTTAGTGCTACTATCATCTAGTTCTGATTCTGGTTCTGTCTTGGTTAAATCCTAAGTAGTCCTGATTTTGAACTGTTGTAGTCCTGTTTTAATTCCGGATCAGTTCTGGGTCTGGTTGAATTGGGGTTTAGTCCTCGTGTCTTGATGCAGCCCTGATTTTGTTCTGTCTTGCTGCTTAATTAAGAAGTTAGTTTAAGGTGTCCTGCATATGTGACATATTTTTTCCTACATGAAGAGATTCTTTTTAAAAAAAAAACTCAAAACACAGCCTATCCCCCCCCCCCATCCCACATGCATACTACCCTTTAGGGCTAAGCCCCGGGTGTATAAAATGTCTGGCTCCACCTCTGGAGTCAACGGTATCCATTAGTGGTGCAACGGATCACGGTTGATCCGAAATCCAAACCGATCCCACTCCACGGTTCGGTACGCACGCGATCCGAAGATTCGAAAAAGAAAAAAAAAGTATGTGTATGGTGGCGTGGTCAGTCTGTCAAGCGGTAGTTATGGCCCGCGCTAGTGGTCCAAGTGGAGGAGCAGAGGAGTTTGTGGCATTTAAGCAGCCCTTTGCTGCCCAGTCCGACCGGGCTAAAGCTATTACAGAAGCTGTTGGGGTGTTTAGCTGCAGACGGGAGGCCGTATTCTGTGTGCAAAACAAGGGGTTTAAACTGTGATGAACATGCTTGAGCCACGCTATGATATCTCGTTGCGCGTCCACTTCAGTGACAAGATCGTTCCAAGCATGTATGAGCAGGAGAAGTTGAAAGTTATGGCTGAACTGTCCCAGGCATCTTCTGTTGCTCAAACTACAAATGGGTGGAGCTCCAGGGCAACGGAAAGCGACGTGACCGTGACCGCTCGTTATATCACAGCGGAGTTGTAGATACAAAGCCCTGCACTGCCCTATAGATTACATTAGATTAGATGAAACTTTATTAATCCCTCAGGTGGGTTCCTCCGGGATATTCAGTTTCCAGTAGCACAGCACCCACAGAAGTTGCAGAATGTGAGCAGAAATATACCATATATACACATATATAAACACAGAGTATACAAAAGGGATAAATAGAATAAATAGGAATAAGAATACAAGGGAAGGGCACATTTCAAGTATTGTGAGTCTATTACACCGTTGGATATTAACAGAAACTATTGCACAGTGAAAAGGCACTACAGCTACTTGTTCTCCCCTTGTTCCCCCCTCCCTCTCCCCTCCAGCGAGCAGTTAAACAGTTTGATGGCGTGTGGGACTTTTTAAGTCTGCTGGTCCTTGACTTTGGGAGAAGCAACCAGTCACTGAACAGACTCCTCTGGTTGTTTATGGCCGTGTGCAGAGGATGCAGGGGATGCCCAGCATGGTCCATAATGTCCATATTGCACCTTAATTTGTTTTTATATAAGTGAGTGGAATGAGTCTTCAGTTGAATGTTTTTTAATAGGCAGAAAATACTTAAATAAGTAAACGGCGAGTCAAATTTTTGTCTTTTTTTTCTATTTTTGCTGATCCGAAAATTGATCCGATCCGTGACTTAAAACCGTGATCTGATCTGAACCGTGAGATTTTTGATCCGTTGCACCACTAGTATCCATGACACACAACGTAACGTTTGATAATGCGTCATGTGCAAAAGCATCAGCTCCAAGAGCCGTGCTTGGAGAGTGCTTTGCAGTGAATCCGAAGAGTCGACTCCCATTAAGCGAGAGCCGGCTCCTCACTTAATTTAACCTAATTTTTTTTCACATAGTATCATTATGTGAAAAACAGAGAGGGTGAGAGACATGACAGTCAAGTGCAGTGTGTGTCTGTCCTCTCAGTGAGTGAGTGAGACAGTAGACAGCGGTGAGGAGGGCTGTGCGAGTGCATCGCAAAAACACATAAATATGCCCGACACCCGTAAACGAAACAGCTGCAGAAACAGCTGCAGTTTAAAAACTTTTTTGTCTTGACTTGGTCTCGACTTGGTCTCAGTTTAGGCAGTCTTGACTACAAGTCTACCATGTACTAAATAAAAGTGGGAGGGAGGGTGGGGCACGAAAACAAGAACGAACAGCTGGGGGGGAACATGTATAGATGAGAACTGGAAGGGGCATTTGGAAATTCAGATACTTTATCTTCAGTTTTAAACTGGTCATAAGTGTGAATGTGAGCTTGGCTGGTTGTCAGATATGTCCCCACATCAGGATTTGCAGAAACTTCAGTTATCCCCTGATGTTCATCTATCCAGACAACACAAACAGGTACACTCGGGACAGGCACAGAGAGACGGGGAGTCACTGAGCCACACGTCCACACTTCACCAGTTAATCTGACATGCCTGTGTTTGATTCTGAGCAATGAGACAACAGAAAAATGACCGAGCCACACGAGGCTCCAACCTAGAACCCTGTCACAGTGATAACCACTGCATAAGCGCCCTGCTCCCTGTACGTCCTTTCCCGCAGTTTCAGCCTGCTTGTTTCTTCTTGTCACCTGTGCAGGTAATAAAGTAATCAGCAGAAGCAGTGTCAGCACTGTACAAAGTGGAACATGGTGTCATTCATCGAGACTCTGCATGAGCTGCTAAAAATCCTGCAAACGCACACTTCTAGTAGACTTGGAGACTTCGAGCTTTTTATTGTCATTGTGCAGTTTCTTGCACAGCGAAATTGGGTAGCTGAACCACAAAGGTGCTAAAGTAAGAAGAAGAGAAACCAATATACAACGAAGGCGGAAAATAAATAAATAGAATAAAATAAAAAACAGTGTATATGTATACATATGTGAGTGGAACTATATACATGGTGTATGTGGAGGAAACACTGAAACAGACTGGGACCAAAATAATTGCCCAGAACATGGAAAGACTGAGATATTGCACATAGATGATCAACAGCAGTGTCAGGGTGGATGTGTTGGGGAAGTCCTTACACACTCTTAGCTTGCATTAAGAGTTCTGACAGCCCGGGAAGAAGCTGTTCTTTAGTCTGTTGACTAATGTCCCTTTGTGACATGAAATCTGGATTTCTACTATTCTTAATTATTGTTGCCACTACAATTCTGCTCTGCATGAAGAACCCTATAATATTTTGGATGGATGTTTTGGTGACTGATTGAAATATGCTTCATACCTTAATTCTTGTGAAAAAATAAATATTTTATGCTCTTCTTGCTGTTTTTGAGGTGAAAACACAACAATGTAAATGGTTGACAGCACACAGAGAAAGCTTATGCACAATGACAACCAGACAACGCAAAAACACAACATAAGTAGTTACATTACAGAGCAAACAAAGCACACACAGGACTATCAAACTGTACACGATGCGATACAAAGACACTCTAATCAATAACTCACTGGATCACCATCATGGCCCCATCAGGGTGCTGATGGCTCGTTGCAGCTGCACACATGCGCCGCGGTGTTGACATGCATTCACACAGAATTACAATGATACACACATGTGCTCACCATGGTGTTGAAGGCTTGTTCCAGCTGCTGTTGCTGCAGGAGCAGTCCACAGGCCATACATTGCCCCTGACAGTCGCTGCATCCAGGGGTGAAGAGACATGCCAGCAGGACCACCAGGCACCACAGAGGGATCTTCATCGCTCAGCGCACCCAGACAGGCAGCGACAAAGAGGAGCCCAGCAAACAGAAGAGTTCAAAACAAGGAGTCAGCAGCTGGAGGATCTGGGAGGTAAAACCTGTGGGATCTGGGTCCAGCCTGCAGGGAGAGAGAGCGGACAGACTGACAGGAATACTGCATGAATTCCAACTCGCAGGGATAATTTGGTGGATTTGGCCGGCCAGTCAAAGCGTTGGTGGTGGGAGAGTGTTCATCAAATAACAGGAAATGGACAGTGTGGGTGGAGAGAGAGAGAGCACAACCTGAGGCAATAAATGATAAAATGGGCAATTTCCAGTGGACAGGAATCATCCTGTGCAGGCTGGAGGGTTGGATCGCAGATCGAAATCATACACCGCAGGCTGGAGATTAGTAAGAGCCCATATGTGCCTCCACAGATTAGCTTGAAACTACAACACAGGTCATTTCCTGAGGCAGCAAGAAATCCGGACACAACAGTGATTGGACGATGATAAAATGGGCATTAGAGTCAATGTTGAGGCAAAAAATATGCTAGCAGTGAAGAAATGTGTGAAAGGACGCGTGCGCAGGCTGAGGAAGAATAACCAGGGAGATAGACCCCAGCATCTGGTGTGGGCTCTAACTGTCTGACCCCCATTTATTCTGCCACGCACCACCGAATCAGCCAATAACAGCAATAACAAAGGGAAAAACAGAGCAGCATAGATGCTGCTGCTTGATAGAAATATTCCACACTCTGTCTGCAGGCTTGAAGCCGGCACCCAAGGCCCTCATGCTCGTGTTTGCCAAACTATAAAAGTTTAGGAAATATGTTCTCTGTTTTTCAAATATTAACAGCTTTATTGCTGGAGCTGCTCAATCTGTTGACCTTAAAGGAGAGGTCAGAGGTCAAATAAGAAATACTAATAATGAAGTACTTGCTATATATCGACGATACACACCACACTTGTAAGAATCACAGTTTGTAAATTTGTCAGATTTCCCACCAGAAAATCTTTAAGGTCAACTCAGGCTACGTGCACACCGGCCCGGAGAGATTTGAAAACTGCGTTTTTGTCTGAAAACGCTCCGCGTCCACGTTTCAGTCGTTTTCACAGAGTTGTGCGTCCACATTGAAACATCTGAAAACACTTACGTACCAGTCCTGCGCATGCGTGAAACGCAAGAAGATTCGGCCTGCCTCATTTCTGTCTGCGGCTTATTCACTTTCCGGCTCGTTGAAATGTGGAGGAAAAGCAGCGAGTTTTTAAATGGACTCACAATGAGGTGGAGTTGTTGCTGCGAGTAACACAAAAGTACAAAGTTGCAAAAGCGAGTGAGAGTTAAAGAATTTGAAGAAAAGCTCTCTGAAGCACGTACAAACTGATATTAATCTTTAATAGGGCTGTCAATAATCGGTCACATGACTGCATCACATGACTAACTCATCGTTTTAGAAACTGGGTTTTCGCTGTCCACACTGCGACGCGACAGCACCGTTTTGAAACGTATTCGTTTTCGAGAGCGTTTTCAAAACGCTGCGTTTTTCCTTGAGGAAAATGTGTCTCAGTGTGGACGGGAGGCCAAAACGGAGAGAAAACGATGCGCATTAGTGTGGACGTAGCCTTAAAGGTCTTGAGCAAAGTTTGGATTGTTACTCTACGCCTCGACAAAATGTTACCAGGATTCAACCTCTCACGCTATTACGTTTACAGAGAGAAAACATAACCTGCTTGGCAGAGCTAAAAATCTTACAGGTGTATAAAACTGAAGGGGAGCACAGAACCACACCGTCATGTATGTGAATCAGCAGAAGGGAAGGAGGATATTAAGGACGTTCAGCCGTTTTCTCGTGGTATTAGATGCGCTGCTGGTCTCAGTCTTTAAGTCTTTACTAGCTGTTTGCACGTGCACGATTACTTAGGGGGTCGTGGAAGTTTGGGGAAGGTGGCAGACCTGCAGAGCAGCCAGAGTCAGAGAAGACTGGGACGATGTTCCTCTCCCCGGTGGGTGTCCTCGGTTCCCATTTACAAACTAAAAGAAGAGGAAAACTCTACCAACTTTGTTCAGACGCGTTGGTGTCATCAACAAAATGAGCCAATATTTTTCTTAAAATGATCGATTTTTCCCGTTAGATATGTTTTCTGTGTTCTCGTGTGAATAAAGTGGGAATCACCGCTTTCTCTTTTTATTTACATTTTAAACAGCGTACCAGCTTTGTGGGAGTCGGAGGACAATATTAGCGTTTCCACTTTGTTACATTACCACTCGTAGTCAGCAGCATCTGAAAGCAGTCATGTGTGACTCCAGTAGAAATGGTTTTATGGGAAGTCATTAGGGTAGCTGTTTGTTTGCTTTGCAAAGATCATTTGGTCGCCTGCTGACTAAGCCCATTTCAGATAGTTAGACTCTCCTGTAAGCAGCTCTCGCCAAGTAAGTCGAACAAACGAGTAAACCAGGAAAATGTGATGGCGTCGGCCTTCGACAGGCGTCAGAATCACAAAGATCCACCTTTCACACATTAATTATATTCAAACAGCGTGTTCATGTGAATACTGTTAAAAGGGGTTTTGTTCACATCATTAATAATAGTTGTAGTGAAATGTTTTGGTAACTAGATAATGGACCTCCACACATTCAAAGGCTCATTAAAAACATTATTATAATTTTTAGCTGGGGCCTGAATATCTCTGAGGTCGAGCAGCGCAGCATTACATGCAGATATGCAATCTATGTAGAGCAGTCCCAGTGTTTGCACCGTGTCAGGACAGTGTTACATAAGGTCAACTTTTTAAATGAGTTTCATTTGAGCGCCCGACGCTGCGGGGTCACTCGTTTAAGTCAGGACGTTTCAAACTGACTCAAAAAGCCTTGAAAATACATTTTGTGAAGAAGCTGTTTGCAGTCAGAGCCGCACTTCGACTCATTGACAAACACATTTACAGCCTAAACAGAAAATATTTGAGCTTCCTTCACATGAGGGGTTCTGAAAAGTTGATGTAACGAACGCCGCTGCGCCGCTCGGGGCGTGCAATAACCCACGTGTTGGCGAACGGGCGCGCCAAACGAATTTTTGAACTATGACAAAGATGCTTTCTTCCCCACACGTTGACTTGGTTTGATTTAAAGTCGTACAGAAATATTTGAGATCAGTATTGGATGGGGGGGTTTTCCTGCGCCTGCTTGGTGGTGAACAGGCTTCCTGAAAGCTCTGATGGGGATAAATTACCACCACTCCTTGCTGCTTTGGCCATTTTGAATGAAGGCTATTACTTTGTGGATATTAACAATTAATGGACCGGGCGGTCTCGAGATTTGTGTAGCAGATGTAACAGTGAGCTGGCTGTAAAGATTTGCACGGATCGGCCAGTCACAGACGTGATTGCCGTCGGTGTTTCCTGCATCACCTGGACACCTCTTCCCTCCCTTCGCACACCCCTTAATGCCCCTGCCCTGCATCTCTAAACAGGTTTTAGGTGGAGTACACACACGTTGTATATGCTTCAAAGCGTAGTGTTTTTTATGGTATCATTCCCGTACTGTGGTCACTTTCATGTCGTTTGCTTCTGGTGGGAGCTCATGCATATGCGATTTGTGTGTCTAAAATGAGTTAATATTTCAGCAAATGCAGATCCGGTGCAGCCATGTGGAAATGCACACAGAGTTAAGCAGTGAGTTCAGATGTGTGCCGCCCTCTCGTTAGCACACAAGCCTACGCAGCAATGTGTTAAACAGCTTTGAGAGAACTGTTGTTGTGATTCGCCACCATATTAAATACCAATACATTTTGTCTTAAGATCACAACGTACGTTAATACATCACCAAACAACTGTGCGTCCAAATGAAGATTACCATTCAGGATCGAGCCTGTAATAATAGTAATAATAGTAATAATAGTACTGCAAATTTAATACAGGATTTACTTATTAACGGAGCTCTGCTCACTGAAGATCGGTGGGGGGTAGAGGATCTTCATTTAACTGATGAAGGCTGAAAGCAGTTAAGTCAAGTGATGAGCAAAGTGAGCGAGAACATTTGCGAAGGGTAGAGCTGCCATTCCTCCCCACTGAAAGGAGTCAGCTGTGGGAGGCGGCCCTGTAAGGGGACCTGCACCCAGATAAGCAGATAGAATATATGACATCTATTAGCTAGATTGTAATATCATTTTGTGCAGGCATTTGTGATCCCTGCAGGACAACCTTTAATCCCACAAAAAACATAAAAACCTTTAGTACTTGACTGTTTTGTGAACTTCCTGACATTGAACCTCACAAAAATAAAACACCTTTAAACCACTAAAATGGCTCCTGGAAACATGATGTTTGCATTTCTTTGGGACAGCTGTGGACCGCCTAAAAAGACACCACGGACCAACACCCTCCTTTCTCTGCCCGATTTTCTGTAATGATTTGCTTCTCCATCATCCAGTTTAGCCACCTATAATTCTGAATACTATTTTAGTTATCCTCAACATTTCATATCATTTCCAGAGAAGGCAGTTAACGGGGTGCAGGGGGAGGATATGCACAGTGCTGACGGGGAGGCTAGGCCCCTACACAGCCTTTTCCCGACACCGCTGGAGCCGGGGAGAGAGTCGTATTCGAAAACAGGGCTTCATCGTGCGTAAATATAAAAACCTTGGCATTCTTAACGAACGCTGACATGAAAGCAAAAAGAAAATGGGCTTTAACGAAGGGGCCTGACGTCCCTGTACTTTTCAGATGATTCTTCCCATCTCGCTGAAATGAATGCTTTTACCCAGTTCTTTCCAAAACATATATTGTCCTGAGCTTCCATTAGAGTTAACTAAGACCCTGAAAGTCTTACGTGTCCTCAAGAGAAATGTTTTTCCCTTTGAATCAGAGAGGAAGCAATCAGAACATAAAAGGGCCACCGCTCTCATGCATTTGCTTTTGTTATCTGAGTACATTTCTTGTCAGAGCTGAAAATGAACAATCAGAAACATCTGCGGTAATTTTTCTACCAGTTTACTGTCCTTAAAGAAACGTAATGAAAATGATTAAGGGCAGTGTGGAGGTCAGAAACAGGTGAGTGATCTGTTTCTGACTTTTTTGTTGAAGGAAGGTAATCAAATTGTTTCAAAGAGCAGATAAGTGCCTTTCAATGTTGTTTCAGCCCAGATCTGTTTTTATTTTAGGCTGTTATGAAATGTATTACTTCAAAAACAGCTCATAAAGGTGTATTTAGTTTTACATAAAGAAAAAAGGAAGTGACAGGACTTTAGTTTTATTTATTCATAGACTTCATCAACAAGGATGGACAACACTATTTTCCAAGTTAAGAGCCATTTTATGCATGAACTTTGTGAGAATCCGGTCAGACTGGCTAAGTGTGAATGCACCAGAACACGTGCAAAGTATTTCAGGTGTTCCACCCATCCATCCATCCATCAATCCATCAATCCATCCATCCATCCATCCATCCATCCATCCATCCATCAGTCCATCCATCCATCCATCCATCCATCAATCCATCCATCCATCCATCCATCCATCCATCAATCCATCCATCAGTCCATCCATCCATCCATCCATCCATCAGTCCATCCATCCATCCATCCATCCATCAATCCATCAATCCATCCATCCATCAATCCATCCATCCATCCATCCATCCATCCATCCATCAGTCCATCCATCCATCCATCCATCCACCCATCCATGCATCCATCAATCCATCCATCCATCCATCAAATCCATCAATCCATCCATCAATCCATCCATCATCCATCCATCAATCCATCCATCCATCAGTCCATCCATCCATCCATCCATCCATCCATCAATCAATCCATCCATCAATCCATCCATCAGTCCATCCATCCATCCATCAGTCCATCCATCCATCCATCAATCCATCAATCCATCCATCCATCAGTCCATCCATCCATCAGTCCATCCATCCATCCATCCATCCACCCATCCATGCATCCATCAATCCATCCATCCATCCATCAAATCCATCCATCCATCAAATCCATCCATCCATCAATCCATCAATCCATCCATCAATCCGTCCATCCATCCATCCATCCATCAGTCCATCCATCCATCCATCCATCAATCCACCCATCCATGCATCCATCCATCCATCAATCCATCCATCCATCAATCCATCCATCCATCCATCCATCAAATCCATCCATCCATCCATCCATCCATCAGTCCATCCATCCATCCATCCATCCATCCATCCATCAGTCCGTCCATCCATCCATCCATCCATCCATCCATCCATCCATCAGTCCATCCATCCATCCATCCATCCATCCATCAATCCATCCATCCATCCATCCATCCATCCATCAATCCATCCATCCGCTTCTGCTTATCCTTTTCAGGGTTGCGGGGGGCGCTGGAGCCTATCCCAGCTGTCATAGGGCGAGAGGCGGGGTACACCCTGGTCAGGTTGCCAGTCTGTCGCAGGGTAAGACACAGGGACAGACAACCATTCGCGCTCACATTCACACCCATGGGCAATTTAGATCAATTAACCTATCCCCACAAAGTGCATGTCTTTGGACATGCACTATTTCAGGTGTTTTCCTTATAATTTATTCAGTATAATAACCAGGTTAACAATTTACATTTGCTGTTATTCACATTATAGTACACGTGTTGGCTTGCCTTAAATAGCCTTAGCTAACTCTTTGGTCAGGTGCAGTGTTGATTCTGGACCGACGCCATCGTGCTGATGTACGACACCAACGCAGGGATGGGGTGGAGGGTAGGAGCGTAGATCCACACAGACACTGTGCCAGTCTGTCTGCTCTACTCTTTCTGACTTTTGAGGGAGAACCAAAAATACTGGAGCTCCTCCACTTGGGAGCAGAAACTATTCCCAAGCTGGAGTGGGCAGTCCAGCCTTTCCTGGCTGAGAACCATTGCCTCAGACTAGGATGTGCTAATTCTCATTCCATTTTCATTAAATCCACATGACAACACAGCCGTCCTCAGTATGCTAATACTTTTTATACGGTCTCTGAAAAAAATAGCCTGTTGTGTTTCCAGCAAGTGAACAGGGGGATTCATCCTGTACGTTTGTGTACAAAGTTGCAAAGTGAGGTGAATTAATAAAGCTAACGATGGGGTAAATTAGCATTAGCAGCTTTAATAAAAGGTGGAGAGGGCATCCAGGGTGTCACAAATGTGAGCGGGGTGGAAGAAAAGCTCCATGTTCGTCTGACTCTCTCCATCTCATCCATTAGGTGTCTGCATAAAGCTGAAGAGCACAATGGAGTCTGCTAATGCATAGATAAGCCAGAGGTCCCTCGCTCTCAGCTTCCCTCTTTCTCCCTTTTTAGCATCTTCTGTACTTTCCCATTTTTCGCTGCCTCCTTCTTCCTCCACTCGTCTCCCAACGTCTCTCCTTTCCCACATTTATGAATTTTAGCTGATGTGTTATCTCTACAGACATATTGCAGAGGTTTCCAGCCTTTTCCACCGGTTGGAGATTTTAACTCCTGGTCATTAAGATCAACCTGGAGCAAGGAGCCATGAAAGATGGATTGCATGAAGATGCGATCACTTAAAAGGGGGAAGATGATTAAAATTTCTTCTCTGCCTATTAAATCTCACGGACCATTAATGGTGTTAGATTTATTCTTCATATTCTGAGATTTATGACTGTTTTATGACCTTACGCTCTCCAGTCACTTCTGGGAAATGTGTTGATCTGAGATAATAGTCCAGTGTGGTTTTGTGTGGAAAAGACAAAGATACTGATTCAAAAGTCTTATTCTCATACACGTTTTAGATGCCTGTGAACAAATGCACACAAAACAATCTTTTAAAGGATTACTTCATGGAAATACACAAACACACTCATTCGTAGCTAAGACAAATTAAACTTTCATGGCGCTCACGAATTTAACATCTTTTTTCCAAAAGTTGCATCTCAGCTGCTCTAGATGATCCAGAGTCATGAGGGTAAAGACTTCAATAGAAAGTAAATCTGTTAAATGAAAATACACAGATTGGAAAGAGAGGCTCTTTTAAATGTCTCTCGTCTGAAGGTAACAAACTGACTGCCACTCACCTCCTTTGTAGCAAGGTGAAGGCATTAATGCAAATCTCAAACCCTGAGCGCATGAAAGCCACACGTCTGCATGGTGAAGTCCCACTGTGAGAACGTGGGATTTGTTTCTGTGGTCTGAGTCAAGTGAGACAGGAAACAGACTGTTGTCACCTCAATGACATTTTTCTGATTGTAAAAATAAACCGTGTTTACAAAAGTGCCTGAAAAATACGAATGCTGAATTGAACTTCATTAGATTCCTCTTACAATATGACATCATGTTTTTGGAGTTTAATAACTACAAACTACTCGCTGCACTTTTCCTAGTCTGTACTTCCAGGACGTGTTTCCGTATTTCAGATTAGATCAAAAACACGAAGCGTCCTGAACCTTGGTTGTGTTAATGTGATTATACACGAAACAGTAGATAAAACCTCAGCAAAGTTATCATAGATTGCTTTTTCCAGCCTATTAGTTTAGTTTCACCGCTGTTCCTTTCAGTTTACTTCTTATCTTCAACAGAAAGCGTTTGGTTTTAATGTTCATTGTGAATCTGGTCGTGCTGACAGAAAGAGTCAAAAACTAAAACATTCCCTCCACAATTTTATTTAATCTCAGATTCTTTAGTTAAAATATCCTTTTTAAGGGTTTTTCTGTTAGTAGTTAGTCTAGTTTTTGTCACTCTACTAGTTCTAGTTATGAGTGGATCTGGCCATCTCGCACAGAGAGGGGCAGCCAATCAGAAGAGAGCGTCAGAGAAGCTAGAAGTGCTTGTGTTAGACAGTGGATGCACTCACTGTGGTCCAGTACAATGTAAATACGGATTATATTTAAATATGAATCATGAACACCTGTTCTAGAAGAGTCCAAGAATAAAACGATGGAGGTGGATATGAACATAACTCCCCCACTTTAACACTGTTATTACTACTGCAAAGGGCTGTTAGCCTTCTCTGCATTATGATCAATCATGTACCCATTTAAAATTCCAACGCTAGTAAAAATAAATTCTTATTGGTTCGACCTTCATGATGAAAGAATATTCTGTGACTTCACTCGATAGTTGTTCTGTCTAAAAATCACAAAAACAAATTTCAAAATCACAAAGTCAGTTAGTGCCACACACAGTGCAACACCACTGAAATACACACCACATATGGCTCCCCCCACACACACAGACACACACACACAGCTGCTGGATCATCAGCCGTGGAAATCCAGCCTGTGCGGCCACAGATAAACCGTGGGTGACTCAGCGCGCCGTTCAGACCAGCAGGAGCAGCAGGAGCAGCAGGAGCAGCAGGAGCTGCAGGAGCTGCGCTTGCAGTTGTGCCCCGGCAGATCCTAAAACGACTAATCTGAGAGAATGCTCTTAATCCGATTTGGACTTTCTGCCACGGCTGCAGCAGATTTCAGGATTGGAACGATTACCTGGCCCATTGTACCATTTAAGAAATGTTATTGTGACACAGATAAACAAATTGACTGGTTACAGGGAACGTAAAGAGGTCAAGAGTAGGCAGGGACATTTGTAGGAAGGGGTGAGAGGACAGGAAGTGAGAACCGGCCGATAAGAGCCGTGAGAAATTCCCCAAGAAGTTTAAAACTGATTCAGAATGAACGATGTCAGCTGTGGAAAGAAATCCCTCTGTTGGTCTTGAATCTTTTATTACACAGGCAATTTTTTATCATCCCGGAGTGATATAACTGGCAGGATACAGTAGTGCGTTATGAAAGGAGGCAGACAAAGAGGCGCCCCGGAGAGCAGAGGAGGGCGAGAGAGGAGGCGACAACAGGTGTGTGTGTCAGGACGCTCACATTAAACACAGCATCACAAAAACATCATGTAAAAACTCGCTTTCTCTCTATAATGGTTATTCTGGGCACAGTGTTTATGTCTAATCAGTGAAGTTATTATCGGGTACCTCAAACATGTGAGCGCAGGGCTGTGTAACTCCATGCAGAACTGTCAGGTTTACTGGCGCCGGCATTTAAAACTCTTCATACATGTTTGGTTTATAATCAAAAAAGGCTTTCATGAACGTGAGATTGTATTTCTGTTGTTTTAGTATATTTTTTTAGTATTTCTGTCAATTTTTATTATTACTAGCAAAGCCCTACGTGCTGCTTTGGTGTTAGGTCAGGATCTATATGCTGGTAAACTGGCCAGAAAAACACTGATTGTGATTACATAATACATTTGTTAGATACCATATTGTCACCAATATAAATATGCAAAATGAAGAATATGTTAAAATTAAAATCAGATTTAATATTCGTACTGTCGCTGTTATCCTCATATTGTTCTCATCATATTTTCCAGACTTTAAGCATTTTTGCAGCTGGTTATTTCAATAACTTGATCATCAGACACTCACATTACGAATTTGCATCGACTGTTACAATATGTTGTGTAACGAATGTAGCACGCACACACTCAACTTCAACAAACGTCCACATTTGTAAAGTCACCGATTAGACGATTATCGGATTTATATCAAATATTTACATGTGTCACATGGATGTGAGCGCTCACGGTGCCCTAACCAAGGTTTATGTAAGGTTTCATCAGGATTGATGGAAAACACAAACATGCGCACACCCATGTGCTACAATCATTATAGTCTTAGTTTTATCATAAATACTAATAACACAAGTGCTTTTAATGCACATTTAAAATAATCCAGAGCTGTATGCAATAATACAGTGATGAAGACGACCCCACATCCTGTAATTTACACCTATGGCTGTACTGTGATGATGTCACATATCAAGAGCTTGAGGAGGGAGTGGGTGGGGGTGTGACGCCGCTCCTCCACGCTGCACCCACAGGGTAAGGGTTCGATCCTGTGAGGAACGGTGTGATGACACGCCACTCCAGATTTGGTTTTATCTTTGAAATTCTCTTTTTCTTAATCTCTGCTTCCTCACATCTGCTGGAAGAATCAGAACTCCTGCTGCTGGAAAACAACAGGATGTTATCTCTCGTTGCTTCTGTTCTTTAGGAAACCTCATCAAATGCAGACTGCAGAGCACACCGATCGAGGAGGTGCAGTTCTCTCTCTACAACAGTCTCACTGAAATTCTCCCAAATATTAAGTGGGGAAACGTTGCACCCCTCACATTCATTACTGGTTTCTTTCCCACCATCACATCAGATCAGCTGAGCATATCATTGCTACTGTTTCCATCAGTGGCTCAAGCAGCTTTCTTTTAATTGGAAATAGATTTGTACCTGGGGCTAAACGCTCACGTGGGTGACATCTCTGCGTCGCTTATGTCCTTCACAGTGGGGAAAAATCACACCCCTCATCAAGGTGCATTAAAAGCCTGGAAAGAATATTACGCCAGTGCAGAGCAGAGCGTAGTGCACATACATCGGCTGAGGCTGGGGCCGGGATTGGATGTGTGGGAGACGGAGGGAAACCTGGACGCTCCCATGACATTCCCCAAACCTGTACAGGTTATTTAGTTTGATGCGACCCCAAAATGAAAGAATGTGCCTCAAACATTCATTGAAAACATCGAATGTGTGAATCCACAAAGAATATTGGAGAAAAATGAAAGGTTTTCACACAAAAGGGACATTACGCCCTTAATGATGCGCTCAGTTCTGCAGTATTAATTCCCCACTGACTCTGGCTGTACAGCTGAAATTCTGCAGAGTGTTATGCAGCTGACATTGTGTCATCATTGATCTGGTCGCTGTTAAGCTGCGTTGACACCTGTGCGAATCCATTGGACATGGACCCAGGGAAAGCAATCTAGCACGGCCACACAAGCTCCTTACTTTTATCCAAGTGAGGAAACAGAAAAAAGAAGTGTTGAACTGCAAAATAGCTGTACATGTAGCAGCGCGGGGGCAACAGATAACAGGTAAACCTGCTGTTTTACAAAACAGACCCCCATTAATATGCATATATACGAATAAACAGCAAGAAATCTTAATGAATATTTACAGAGAGGCTCTAAAAAGCCTGTAAATGCTTTAATCGGTTCAATCTTTAGCGTAGGCAGCAGAAATCCTAAAAGCAGTTTCAGATGATTACAGGCAGGATGCTCGTAACGCACTGGCTGCAGATCCTTTTTAGCTTCTTTACAAAAATAAAAGAAATTGCAAATGAAATCGTGACATGCTTTGGCAACAAAACGAGTTATAGATTTAACCTGTTTCAGATCTAAAGAAACATGGAGTCAGGTTTAGAAATGGGATTACTTTCACGCATGATCTTTAAACACGAATACACTGAGACGGGGGGTCATTCCACCTATTAGTTCAGTGGGACTGATATACCTCTAAAACAGTTAAAACAGCGCCTCTGTCCTGTAACCATCTGTCATCAAACATCCCCCTCGTGTGCACACATTTATCTGTGAATGGCACATTAACCACCCATTTTCTTCCTGTCTCTGCGAGGATCGTCTTTACTGATAATGGCCAAAGATTATGCACATTCATTACCATTATCATTAGAATCATCATTATCACGCGCTTTCAGCTGATTTTCTGGAGGTTTTTCTGTAGTACGGTTTGACTCCAGAAAGTGAAAAACAGCTTCTTAATATTAATGTTTTATTCAGTCAGATCAAACTAACCTGCTGGTGCTGTTTTCTCTTTTTTTAAAAAACACAAAAAAACAGGAAAAATTGTTTATTGATTTCTTCTCCATCTCAGTCATCTGTGTTGATTTGACCACTTCTGCATTGTTAGCTGTGTTAGGTTAAAATCACGTCAGCCCAAAAGCTGCTGAGTGACTAAGTGCTTTCTCCACACGATCTGGGACTCTCTCTCTCTCTCTGGTTAATTAAGTAGTAATCAGGTGTGGTGTCTTTACTGCTGATGATAACTGTGCTACCTTTAGAGCCGTAGGGACACAAACTGGGTAATGGAAAAGATTGCTTCAGGTGAAGGAGGATTATTTCCAGGATTACCTCTTAAGTCAAAATCAAAACCACAGAGCCAAAGAGAGACAAAGTAGAAAGGAAAAGGCAGATGTAGGAGGTGAATCCTGACAGTGGTTGCCTTAAACAACAATATTCCCCCAGGATTAATGCACAATGCATGGGACACACAACAAGTCCTTTCCTAATTAACTATTGTCTCCTTTAAATAATCCAGGAAGTGTAACAACACAATCTCTCTACACAGGTAGACTCGCATAAATAAAGTCACATTCGAGCGCTTGCTTACCTGGATGTGTGAAGATGTTTCTCACAGTCTTTGCCTTCTGTGGCTACAGCAGAGTTTGGGTGGCTCAGCTCGTATCCTTAGGCTCGGGGTTTCAACAACTGAGTGCATGCCTCCTCTGAGGCTTCTTATAATGGCACACCCCTTCCCTCCTGGCTCAGCCCTCCAGTTCCCCCTCACCTCCCTCCCTTCTCCTGTATATCACCACTCGCATCATCGTAGAGAGCTAGAGAAAGGGGTGGATTCCCCCATTCAGTTACGCACAAACCCCCAGCCATACACACAAATGGTTGGCCCGCGCTGACGCAGGAGGTATTGCCTACGACACCAATTTCATCTTCATCGAGCCAACTGATGAGGCTCTAAAAATATGCATCATCATAAGATTTATCCAGAAGCTCCGTGTCTAAGGTGTCCATAAAGCCCACGGCCTCGACACCAGCTTCCTGCCGAGGTCAGGGAGACGATGGCACTTTGGATGATTTTTTGACTATGACTTAGAAAAGCAGCGTCACGGATGGAGGGAGAAGGTCACGGGTCGATAAAGTTGTTTAAGCTGGAAAAGAGTAACATAACAAGCCTTTTGTTGGTGGCAGTGGGGCCTTGAACAGTATATTATTTTATGGAACAATGACCAGTGTAAGGCAGTCAACAGGCAGAGCGTGCAGCCAATCAGGGCCTAGAGACAGGTATGAGTCATGGCAGATATTTGGGGCTGGAGTAGGGGGTTGAAGGTTTGTCCCACGGTGCTGAGAGCTTTCTTTTTTCTCTTTTAATTTATGTCGTGTGTTTTGATAAGGTGATAATGATGTCGACAGAAAGAAGAAAAATGACATACAAAGACTGAAACTGGGAAAATTCAATATTGTGGCTGATCTGAAGCAGACGATGTGGCCAGATGTGACCGGCTGTACTAAAATTGTCCAGGGAGCTCCACTGGGTGGGTGTGGTGTGACAGGTTTAAGTTACTCTCCCATTAAACTGACCCACACACTGTAATTTGAAAGAAAAATGGTGGTTTGAAGTAAATATTAACTTCCAAGAAGAAGAAGAAGAAGATGGTTCCAGTGGGAATTCTAATAATGTGATGCTGTGCATGAAATGCTGATAATGTTTACCATGTAATGGTTTAACATAAAGACATTTAGCTGTGGCAAGTTACAATGACATTTGTTTTGCAAATGTTTGCCTAGCAAACCAATTTTGATCTGATCCTGGTGTCGGATAGAAAGTTACTGAATCATGTCTGAGTCCCTGCCTTCAAAGAGAGTGACAGGAAACTGTGCGCCAAGAAGATGTAATAATAACAATAATCGCTAATCGCTATGCTAGCTATAGACAAGATAGGATGGATATATTCTCAGGATCAATACTGTGGTTCAGACAGGACCGCTCCTAGACTCACGTTTCCATTTGCAGTAATGTGTAGATGTTCTTGGTTCTCCTCTCCCATCCATGGGCAGATGTATAGGCACGGGAAGCACCAGCAAGACCCCAGGAGCTGGGAGGAGCTGGGGCAGAGGTGGGTTACAAAGTGGCTTGCAGATGTGCACAGACTGTGTGCAGGCTAAATCAACTGAAATAATATGAGATATATGTATATCCTGTGTGAGGCATCACTTTGTGATTTTGTGTTTACTCCGTGATGAAAGTCATCTTGTTGAATGCACTTAGGCCAGAGGGGCCGATGTGGCAGCCTCGCTTCTGTCTGTCCCAGGGCAGCTGTGGCTGCAACTGTAGCTGTGAGAGTGAATGAACAGTGGCATTGTAAAGCGCTTTGAGGGTCTCAAAAAGCACTATATAAATGCAATCTGTTATTATTATTATTATTATTACTTAGGTTCAGGCTCAACGTCGGTCTTTAGCAAAGAGTAAATAATGGGACGTTCCACTCTCACAGCAGTGATCACCTGGCCATGATGAATGTGCAAAGCATATTTTGTGATAATCCATCAAATTGCTGTTGAGATATTTCACCAACTCTGAATTTTGATGGACAGAGGAGGGGCCACCAAAGTCAGGTAGGTTAATCCATCCTGTAACTGTTAGTGCTTCATTCTGGTTATATGTTATGTTTTCTACTGGTAAGACAAATTCCTAGGGCTGTTTTCAATAGTGTGGCCAAATGTTAGAGTTCAGTAGCAGCTGATTATGAACACAATAATTTTGTCTATAAATACATTTCATTGGAGAAAATGACTTTTTTCTTCTTTTTTCTGAAGTTCAACACCTGAACTTCAACTTCCTTTCACGTTGAGCTGCTCTTAGCCTCAGCTTCCTTTGAAAATGTGAAGGCTGACTCTGAACCTGTGTGAGGTCTGATAGTGATGGATGAATTGGGTCTATAGACAGAGCCCTGGGTTAGACTGAGATAAGGAGCCTGGAAGAGCAAGCAGCCTTTTGCAGGGTCTGTCTGTCATTGATATCGTTGTGATCCACCAGCTGTTCAGTGCACATAAACGCCTCCTGTGGTGGCCAAGAAGCAGCAATTACCTTGATGACAAAGAAGGCCAAGCTTGGCACCACATCACATTAAAACCTTAGAAGTCTCCTCTATGTATTGATTTTGATTTGGAAATTTGAAGCCAGTAAAATGAAGCGATATAGGATTTCATCTTACGCGGTGTGTTTGTCCTCTCATGTACACTGCTGTGCTTTTTGAAGCTCTTTTTTTTATTCACATTGTCTACAAAATAAATTATTAATTTGTACATACTATTATTTCCTCAGATGATGTAATGTATGCAGTATTTCTGATTTGGAGTAGAGCCAAGTCAGCTCCAGTACTGAAAGAAACCAATTTTATCATTTATTAAACAACAAGGATTAGGAACATAAATAACCCTCCTTAGGAAGTGGTTATTGGTGTGGAAACAGCCATAGCTTAGCATTGAAGCTGTACAGTATATTGGAGTGATTAGTGCAATAACAGTTGGTTGTTTTATGATGAGATGCAATGAAATATTGATTGATTGATTGATGTCCACATGCACTCATCATGGGCATGAATGTGGTGATAATTTGGGGCTTTTAATGTTTTCTTTACACTGTTCTTTTTCCACAATGATTGTACAGCATCTTTAATGACTTTTTACTGTTGACCCCCCCACACAGAGTCGAGGGCTCATCATCAACCAGAAACTGCTGGAAAAACTAACATCAAGTTTTACACCACCAGGGAATGAGCTGGCCATGAAGAAGCTACTGCTCCAGAACTGACACCTTCAAGCTGGACTGACATTTACAGCTGCCCACACGAACAAGACAAAGACCTTCCTGAGAAAAGCTTTATAGTCACACAAGCAAATATTAATCAATTTGGCCACAATGACAATAAGTATGTTTGGAGGCTATCAAACATAAGAACACACTACCAACTGTCAGGCATGGAGGTGGTAGCATCATGCTCTGGAGCTGTTTTGCTGTCAGTGGTACTGGTACACTGCACAGGATGGTTGGAATAATGAAGAAGGAGCACAATCTCCGAAATCTTCACCTCAAGTCACCAGCTAGACAACTGAAGACACAGTTGTTCCTACAGGACAGCGATCCCAAACACACATCAAAACTGGATATGGACTGGATAAAGCAGGTTTTCCTTAAGCCCTGACCTCAAACCTACTGATGTTTGTGGATTATAGTGAGCTCTGTGCCAGGAAACCACGTCCAATAATTCTGTGAAGAAAAGTGATCAAATTTCCAGCCAGAATTATTCCCGAAGGTTGTCGTTCGCAGCCAAAATAAATACACTTTGTTTTTTTAAAATAACAAAACATCATCACCTCCCAACCCGAGCTTATAAATGTTCACATAAAATGCATTTGTTTTCATTAGGACAAACATTCACTTTCAATTCCTGCACAAGAACACGTTCAGATGATTTCTTCGAACACCGAGGGAAATATTCGGGTGTTCAAGAGGCCAGATGGAGTTGATAACTCCCAAAAGACTCTCACAGACAGAACCAGGGCCACCATAGGCCAAAGTCACTAAAAGCACAAAGAAAATGTAGCGTGAGCATACTTCATGAAGTATTGAGAAACATTTCACCCACCAGGGTGAAAGGTCAAAGTCTACAAATACACACTTTTGGAGCCAGCCTCAGGTGGCCGTTAGAGGATCTGCAGTTTTTGGCTGTACCACGCTTCACGTGTCTGACCCAAAATACTTTGACCTACAGCAATTTGAGGAAAAAGAAATGACCTCAGTGTCACCCCAGTACAAATAATGGTCTCCACCTGGACACCCCTGTCAAAAATGTCTGGCTTCGTCACTGATAGCTGTGGCCAGAACTGACCGATGTATGGCTCATTCATCTCAAGTCAAGCTCCTCTTTCCTTTTCCATCTCATCCAGCGGAGGTGTTTTACCGTCCTCCTTTGCAATGAAACTCAATGATGTGAAACCAAAGGAGGGGGGAACTCTGGGGTGGTTTATGGCAACTCGAGGTTTTCACCTGTCAAAGCACAACTGATTGTTATTAACAGCAGGCCGGAAAATGAATTTTTGCCTGGAAAAGAATTGCATTTCCACCCCAAAAGCCATCGTAATTTTGTGTGGAAGAAGAATTACATCTCAGCTCGGGAAAAATGTGCAGTGTCAACCACCAAATCCTCAGAAAACTTTTATTTCGGGGCGTAAGCATTCACGAGGACATAAGGCAGTATTTCATTTGTTTGTCTGTATTTATCTCATTGCATAACTCCATCCAGATCACTTTGTTTCAGTCCTGTACAGCTACAAAAGGGGTATTTGAAACCAAGCAAGTGTTCTTTCCTCACGGCCACTATATGCAATCAGCCCAGTGCCAGTAGAAAGACATTTACTTTACGCAATAAAGACATGAGGATGATGGCAGACTTTTCAATGAAAGGCTGGCTTACGGAGGAGGGAAACCATTATTTGTCAGAGTGACGGCTGTGAAATTGAGTACGGGAAGCTGAGAAGATGTTTACCGATGTTTACTCTTCATGTGGGGAAGCTCGGGATAGACCTCAGGATTAAATTCAAGGGTTTTGACCTCAATCAAGGAAATAATTACTCTTGCCCCTCTGGTTGGTGGACTGCTTAATTAGCAAGCAAAGCCCCCACAGAAATTCCATTAGAGTGAAAGCAGAGGTGATTAAAACTATAATTCTTATTAGACTCATTAGTACCTTTTTGGGGATGCCTGGCATTATTGAATGTGCTGGGAAATTGAATTCATGATGCTTTGTGTGGATTCAGCACGCCCTGTGCGGTGCCCGGTGTCTTCATCCAGCTATGTAACAAAACAAGTTATATGACAATAGAATAAAGGGCAGAAGTGAAGTGTGACTCACTCCAACTTGCTCAAGTTATGAAGAGTATTCATGATTGGCATCACTGATAAAAGCTATGGATCGCATACACATGCACTTCTGAGCTGCTCTTTTCTTTCACTGTGTGCTTCATTGTAGTGAATCACTATGCTTCCTATTATATTCTCCCCAAAAAACAAAATGCACACACACACCTGCTGTTATCTGTCATCACCACAGTTGCCATGCCTCCGCCAAAAACAGTCGATACTGATGTAGCACCCACTCACTCTACAAGAGTGTATAGGTGTGTGTTTTGTTCACAGGCTCTTTTGTGATTAAATGGAACTGCAGCAAAAAGGGAAGTTTGGTACTTTTGGGGCACTTTTGTTGTTTTTTGGGCAAATTAAATAGGTTGATTACAAAACTGTCCTAGCCTCTAATAGACTATTCAGATTCCTCTCTTTAGTAATGTATTCTCTTGTATTTTTTTAACAAAATGCCTTTCGGTACTGAAAAGCAAGGACTAACAAATAGGTGCAAAACACTTCCGGTCAGGTTTTACTTTTCATTCTCTCTCTGAGCAATTAAAAGCACTAAGAGGGGAAAGGTTTCTGTCATGGTAAATGCAGATGCAAGTTGGCAACGTATCAAAAGGTAGAAGGGAAAAACAGCAGAAACCCAAAATAGTCCCAGAGAGAGCCAAAGTACCGGATGGCACATCTAGGAAAATGCAGTCATTGTGATGGAAACCTACAAAACAGTAGACACTGGAAACAGGAGGGGAAAGGAACACAGCTGAAACTAATCAGTACAATAAACGAGACAGGAAGTTAAGCCCAAAGCGAGACACCTGCGGTGTACAAAGAAGCAACGACTTACTCAAGCTTAAAATCAGTTTTCTGTCTCACAAAAGTGACTCTTGTTTTAACTGGTGACATCGCAATGGGAACTTGGAGATCCTAAACACATAGCTTAATCAGAATTCTGTAATTTATGTAAGTGCGTTGCAGATTCTCTGCTGGGGGAATTTGTTTTAAAAGTGCAAGTTGTTAAGGTTTGTCTTACTAAAACCAATGAATTAAGCACAACTGGTACATGACATTGTCACAGGAATATGCTTGTATTGATTTGGTTATGCAGAAAATGCGTAAATGCTGTTATCCTCTAATCTGCTGCAAAGTCTCCTTCACACTGCTGCAAAAGACAAAGAGTACCTGTGCAATCAGCAAAATTCATTTCAAAACCCAAAGTAATTGCCACATTTCTTTTATTAGCTTATGGAAGACTAACATTTAACGTTTAGCTCAGGGCAGGGGTCGGCAACAAGCGGCTCGTTAGTCCTTATAGTGCGGCTCCGCTGGTTTGGGAAAATAAATTAGAAGTATTTAGCTGAAGTGTATTTTGATTATGTTAGTTCTTTTTTTAAAACTTGTACTTCTAAATTGGAAGATTATTGTGATAGGGCCTAAATAAATATAAAAATAAAATTATATTCTATTATTTTTTTCATCGCTCAAAATAAGCGTCACATTCGCAGAAGCCGGTGTACCCGCCGAAACGCCGTGCGTTTATCGAGACTTTCAACCCCAGTTAGGCCAATTATGGACCTTCGGATCCACATTATGTCAGCAGCTCCACCGTGAACTATGTTAAAAACAAACACCGCTCACGCTTCACAGACGACAGCTTACAGTCCTGCGTAAAGATGAAAGTGACTTCGTACAGCCCCGATTTGCAGACGCTGTGCGCAGAGGTTCAGGAGCAGAAGTCCCATTGTAAACATATCACGGCAGACCCGACGATGTTTGCATGAACGCGCTTTTCAGCATCTCTTTATTGACCACTTTTCACACACGGCTGCTGTACACACACAGCCGGCTGTAGCTTTTCAGCTCACAGCCCGACACACACCAACACAACAGCACAGACGTTAAGGAGGCGAGGTGTGATTACGGGTGCCGCTCAGGTGCGTCCTCCTCCCCTGCAGCGGCGCTGCAGACCACGCCCCGCCACACACATTAACCAGGTAAAATACATATTTAGGCAGAATTTTGCAAATATCTATTTTTCATTTTTTTTTTGCAGCGTAGAGCTTTTTTCCAATTATTTTTTTAAAAGTCAGGTCAAGGCTCCAAAAGCCCAAAGGCGATATGAGGGTGACTCACAACAGTTTTTATTTGCTGGATCATTTTAGTTCAGCTTTCCTTTTGTTATATTTCTTTAAGAGTTCAAAATGTGTTAATTACATAAATAAAATGTAATTTTCTCTGTAGCACTTCATGGATTTTATAAGCAACACACCTTAGTTGTTCACACAAAGCATAAAGGTTAAAAACAATATATGCAGTGTTATCTTCATTTTATATGTCAAAAAGTATCCCAGTGTTTTCTTTTGTGTGGAAACCGGCTCCAAATGGCTCTTTGGGTGCTAAAGGTTGCTGACCCCTGGCTCAGGGGATGTTAAACTGGTGGGCCATAGACCAGTAAAACTACATAATAAATGTATAAAATTATAGTTTTTGTTAATTTACTATAGATGTACTAATAGCAAACAAACAGGAACTTTCCTGTCATTTAATTGTTTATCTGTTATTTAATTCATAGGTGTAGTATGAATGGCAATGGGTGGGCAGTCTTTATCAACAGCAACTTGTAAAAATACAGTTAAAACTTCCAAATCTGCTTCACATTTTCTAAGGCTGTGGAATGGGCCAGATTGGAGTCTTCACTGGGCCCATTCTGGCCCCCAGGCCTTATGTTTGACACCCCTGGTTTAAGGGCTCTAATGTCCAACCATAAACAGAAGCCATGAGAGCACACTCAGCATAACAAAATTTGCAGAAATTAAAATATTTGTTTTACTGCTCTGTGTAATAAATCCCAGGATGAATGATTTTCAGCAGCATTAAGCTGCTCTCGTATTTGCACATTTCTTTCTATTCTTTATAGATTTTTAATCACCATTTTATCATCACCATCTGAGAAAAAGTCAGGCTCTGATAATATTAAAATAATATAAACATACAGTCACAAGTCATACAGTTGTGACTTTATAACTGCTGATTTCTAATCAATAGCATAACCTGGTCTAGGGTGGGCTAGGCTTGAAGCACAAACTACCATAAGAAACAAACCACCTTTGTATTACAGGAAACCCGGGGTTAACCTTTGGGACACATGCAGGGCCTCATTCCAGGAAGCAGGTTTAGTGAAGTTAGCTCATCCTGAAAGGAGGGAAACTCTGGGTTTTCTGGTTCAGAAAGAGCTCCAGTCACTTACCAGTCAGTTACCAGTCAGTTACCAGGGTAACAGACTCTGTAAGCCTGACCTGGAATGCTGAATGGTTTTCTTCAGTAAACTTTGAGGTTTGTCTGACTCCTTCCTTCCTGTTGCACCAGAAGCAGCTGACTGACTGCTGGCTTCATTTCTTCACTCATGAAGTTCCTCTGAAAGCTCAGAGGGAATTCATTTGCAGAATTTTACCTCTACTCAATCATTTACTAATCAGACTCAGAGCATAGACATTAATAACATCTGATTTATTATTGACTCAGAATAAATCGATATCTTTCTTATTCTGTGACTCTGTGGGCAGCAGCTGTCAGAACGTCATTCTTTTGCACAGGAAACGTTTAGTGTACATTAGCAATTGCTGTTTAAATAAAACATACCTGTATAAAGCTTTAGACAACACCCTGCGTGATGGTGACTTATGCCATGTTGTAATCGGTCACATAACCTCTGTCACACTTGGGATTTTGGAGTTCATGTGAATCTTTGAGGCTGAAACGATTTTCAGACTAAAACAGCATTTCATTTATTTTTAAGTTGCTTCTGAAATGCAGCCGCAGACCGTCCGACGATCTTCTCGACATTCTCAAAGATTGAGATTCAGTCATTAAACGATGCCCAACAACAAACAAATGGTGCATTTGTCCATTTGTGAGTTCTGTGCATACGACTTTGCCACACTGATACTGATAAGTTCTACCCACACTGACTTTGTTTGCTGTTTACAGATTTTGTTGGATCAAACACAAAGAACACCAGAACCGTATTTAAATGAGCTATTTGTAACTGCTAACCGTATTTTTTCTGCGTTTACACAGACAAATTCTTTTGTTATTCGTTCAGATAAAAGCTCCATCTGGGCCTTCGTTTTCATTATTTACCCAAATAATGGTGTCCGTTTTTGACGTAACAAATTCCCTGTCTGAACTCCAACGTGGGCGGGGCTCGGACAATTCGAATCACATTACACGTCTCGGACTTGGCGCTCAACCAATCACAACGCGGTACTGAGGTTTCTTAGCCAATGACGATGCGTGTATAGGCAGAGCGGGATGTTCCGAAACTTAGACACGGAAGTTTGTGACATTTTCGTCTGCGTTTCCTGTGTGTGTCATAAACAACAACAAAGAAACTCGTATTTGTTGAACATGGTTTCGTGCAAATTGCCTCCAGTCGAATAAACGGAGGATTCAAGGCGTTCCGTCGCTCATAAAAGAAGCTGAAGTGTTCCGGGTAAGTTGGAAATCAAAGTAGGAAGAGCTTCGTGTTTCGATGCCCTTTTAAACCACAGACTGCGCTATGTTAAACGCGCCGTCGGTTACCACCTTCATGCGGTCAGTCGGAAGCGTTATTGTCTGTAATATACGGTTCATGATTGTTCTTCAGTTAAACTCTATTTTAAGATTTATTATGTTGACTCGTTACGAACCTGAACGTCAACTTGAGGTTAGTCTTTTCTCCTGTCATAAGCTACGATATGGATAAATGTAACGCTTGCTTACTATATTAAAGCGCTGTTTACGGTGTGCTAACTTTAGCGACCACTTGAACGTGATTGTATAACATTAATCTGTGTTTGTCAGGAGACACAGCAGCTTCCGGGAGAGATGGAGGAGCTCTACACCTTAGAGAGGGAGGTGGGACGAGGCAGTTACGGCGTGGTGTTTGAGGGCCGTATGGCCAAAACTGGACAGAAGGTGGCTATTAAGCGGCTGCCCTGCAGCAACCCAGAGTGTATTGAACTCTACTTGCAAGAGCTGTGGGCCATGAGAACCACAGCCAGGAACCACGTCAATGTCATTGCACTGCACAGCTGCCTCCTGCAGACGGGGTCCAGGAGCCTGAAGACCTTAAAACCAGGGAAACTGCCCCTGCGTCTGGTTGAGAGCGTGCTCAAAGGAAGTGTGGTCACAGCAAAGCAAAGTCAGGAAAGGACCAATCCTCAGTCTAACACCAGGAGGAGGACAAACTCTGGCTTCAGACTGCAGGACAGGACTAACACTGTGCAGGCCAGAGCTCATCTCCATAACAAGGATGAATCAAATGCATCTGGTTCCACAACCCCTCAAAGGCCTCAGAGCAGAGTCAGGAAGAGACCGGCCCCAAGGGAGGAAGAGCAGACTGCGCCGCTGCGCTGCTTGGCCCTGTGGCTCGTGATGGAGTACTGTGATGGAGGAGACTTGAATCAGTACCTGCTCTCCAGGCCCCCAGATGCTCAGCGTAACCACAGCGTGGTGCGACAGCTGTGCAGCGCCGTGGCCTTCCTACATAGCCTGGGAATCACCCACCGGGACCTGAAACCTGACAATGTGCTGGTGTGTGTGACACCAAAAGGCCCCGTCGTCAAGGTGGGCAGATGTGACGGTGTTTATCTCAGATCAAGTGGCGTCAAGCTTTGTTTGAAAAGTCACACTGTTCAAATTTGAAGGCACATTAGTGCTTAATAGTTCTGCTCTCTGAGGGGGTGTTTGCTTTTCACAGCAGCAGTCTGCTTGAGACGCAATTAACATAACAAAGTAAAATATGAAGAAAACAATTGGAAACAAAATTGCTCTACTGATCTCTTTATAGCTAAGCAATGAACACATTATATACAAAGCAGAGGGAAAATATTTATGGCACAGCAGTGCAGCCAGGAAGTGAGATTCCACTGAAAGTCAAATCACAGATCGAGTGTTCGTGTAAATCCATGTAAACCCAAACAAGCCAGATTATCTGGTGAGTTTTTATCTTTATTTTTGGAACAAATGAAACTCTAAATTAAGATGCAGCTACAGGTTGCTTTCATTGTTTGTTGATCTGCCACTTACGTCTCTACAGAACATCAGAAAGTCATGAAGCATGTCCAGCCAAAAGTGATGTCATCACATGTAAAGAGCACTCTCTACCAACATTGAGTCATCATTCTGTAATGATCAGACCTTACGTATCTTTGTAAATCATCTTAGATGCGTGGATGAGTCTTGCTGAAACTTTGGCCACTGTGACTGCCAACATCTCTTTGGTGCTTACAAATATTTTTACTCATCCCACACATTGTTCAATCAAGCACCAAATAAAAGTGTCACCGTATAGAATACAAAGTCAGATTAGAGTAGCGTGTCACGATATAATATAAATCAGGGGTCCCCAATCCCAGTCCACGAGGGCCGGTGTCCCTGCAGGTTTTAGATCTCACCCTGGGTCAACACACCTGAATCACATGATTAGTTCATTACCAGGCCTCTGGAGAACTTCAAGATGGTTATTTATCCATTTAAATCAGCCGTGATGGATCAAGGACACATCTAAAACCTGCAGGGACACCGGCCCTCGTGGACTGGGATTAGGGACCCTGATATAAATGATCATAGCATATGTATGTTTCCCATCTTCCCAATGGTTGATTAATTTTCTACCAGTTGGCTAGTAGAAAAAAAAAAAACTTTGCGTGCCAGCTTTTCTTTCTTTTTCTTTTTTGTTCTAAGCCAGATATTAAAAGTAAAGGACAGCGCTTTTTACTGTCCTTCTAAAACCAGGGGTAGGCAACTCCAGGCCTCGAGGGACGGTGTCCTGCAGGTTTTAGATGTGTCCATGATCCATCACAGCTGATTTAAAGGGCTAAATGACTCCTCAGCATTTCTGAAGTTCTCCAGAGGCCTGGTAATGAACGAATCATTTGATTCAGGTGTGTTAACCCAGGGTGATATCTAAAACCTGCAGGACACCGGCACTCGAGGCCTGGAGTTGCCCACCCCTGTTCTAAAACTATTGGTGGCACATTGATGAGACTATGCCCAAGCTTTAAGCTAACCGAAGGCGTGCTGGTTTTTCTTTTTCTTCTTTAACCCCGAGGTGGCAGATTTTGGTCTGAGCAAAATGAGTGAGGGCTCCGTGGATGGCGGCCTGACCAGACAGCACTTCTCCTCCACCTGTGGTTCGGACTTCTACATGGCTCCAGAGGTGTGGGGCGGGCTGACCTACACGGCCCAGGCAGACATATTCTCTCTGGGCGTGATGTTTTGGGCGGTCCTGGAGAGAATCACCTTTCTGGAAGAAGGGACGACTGAGGAACAACTGGGTAAGCGTCTCGCTGAGAGAAGACGTCACCATAAGCCTCTGCCTCACTATTTGGTGCACTCGCAGGAAGGTGGGAAAGGTTGAGTGCGCGGTCAGCCTGGTGATGATGCATCGCGCTGAATCCAGTTTGCCTTAATTAAGTGGCACATATTAAAAATGTCAGCTGCTATACATCATTCATTTATCAAGCATGGATGGTACGATCATAAATCTAAATAGCAAAAAGATGAATGATGATTTATGCAATGCTGATGTGGATTATAGTACCTTGTATTTTAATACAAGCTGACATTATGTAATTCAGCCTTCCATCTTATTAATAATTTGAGAAATCTGCGTGTTCGTCCATTCTCTCATCTTTGCTCCAGACCTGAGGAAGTTTTAATGACCGCTGGTTCTCCACAGTGACTGCTGCCCACTCCACTCAGTAAGAGCCATAATAAGAGGGAGATGCAGCATTCAGAAATAAACTGAGATCTCTGAATCCCACAACAGCAAAGTGGTGAAAGTGTAACTTTCAGGAGAAATAAAAGCACTTTTAAAAACGATATTTTGTGGAAAGGTTAGCAAACTTTGATTTGACTTTGACTGCATGATTCGTAAAAAATGTACAAACTTTAGACTCCAGCTTTCTTTCTGCCAGCTCCTCCTAATAATAGGATATAAAACGATATCAAATATAAGTCATATATTTGGATGTGTGACGTGTAACTTAACACAGCGGTCCCCAACCCCCGGCCCACGGACCGGTTTGGTACCGGGCCGTGAGAGTTGAGGCTCGGGTGTGAAATTGATGGTTTTCAGGGTTTTTATCGTTAACTCTGTTTCCCTGGGTCTTTCCTGTGTTGTAGTTGTGCATCTTATTTTGAAAGAAATGTTTATGCGTTACCATAGCGACAAGAGAGCATTAAGGGGCGGAGAGGAGGATGTTACTCTCGATGTTGTTGGCGCATTTCAGGAGGACGCTGCTAATAAAGTTACAGTTACACAGTGAATTCGCGTTTATTATTATATTTACAAAATACCAGAGTTTTTGTCTCGGCCGTATCCTTTTATTTTGTTGTATTTATCCGCCGCACCTTAAAGGCCGGTCCGTGAAAATACTGTCTGACATTAAACCGTTCGTGGAGCAACAAAGGTTGGGGCGGCTGGGTTAACACGCAGCCAGGTGTCTAGTTAGGTTTGTAGAAACGTGTTTTTCTTCTTTCACGTGAAGTGTTTCCGTGCTAATGACATGACGGTGCGTAGCTACGAGTACCTGTGTTACACACTGCTTCCTAATTGCATCTGACAATCTCTGATCTGAGAGGTTTTGTGGTCAGCAGCAGCTCAGTCGGTGGATCCCCGACGAAGTTTTACAATGAGTCCTCAGTCTGTTGCTACAGCTTTAAAGAAGATTGCTTATATTTTCCTAAGTGGCAGATGAGTTGGTATTTGTGTATCACAACATAATTTGTCCTTCTCGTACGTCAGCATTGTCATCAATGCATTGGAAGTATAAAGTCTCCAGAGTTGTTGGCAGTTCGATTCGAGCAGAGGAGGGCACCGAGCCATGCGCTGGAGCTCTGCAGTGAGATTTTAATTTCTTTTCTTGATGTCTCGTCAGAATCCCGCGTGGCCGTCGGATGGTGCAGCGTCTCGATGTACAATAACGCAGAGCGCTGTTCTGCTCTCAGAGAGCAATGAAATGGCTGCGACACCGACGCCTCATTTTGTTCGCACAAACCCGATTCTGCTCAGAGGAGACCGAGCAGCGGGGCGATGTGAATCATTATCCCCAAGTTTAGTGCCCGAGAACTTCCCTGAGTCGTTGATGCTTCATTATGCTGAAAGAAGATGCTTACTATTGGAGAGTAGTGTGAGTGGATCATTTTTTCCCTTTAATAAAAAAAGTAGAGTTTAGCAGCTCAGCTATCACAAAGAGAAAACAGAGAGATTCAACTGAAGGTGTTTCAAAGGTAGAAATAACGCTCCATTATTTAACTTTAGCGTGTCTGAGGATGTGCACGCCCACATGCTTACACAACGATCCAGGGGAGCGGAGAGGAGCCAATCACAGAAAAGCAAGACTCAGCCTCCTGTGCTTTAGGCCTGGAAAGCCTTCATGGCGTTTTGCTCAGTCAGGTTAGGCAGTGATTTGCTGGGCTCTGACTCGGGCCAGCGTTACTCAGACTTCAGTGTTGACCTCAGGCTTTTATGAACAATGTGTCACCTTAGGGTCCTCTGTGATTTTGGTCACACTACCTCGAAAACCTGGTGTTGAGCTAAAGTACCAACCGATGCTTTTCAAATGACTTTTTTAAATTTTTGCAGCACATGTGTTTCAGTGATGCGGCTTTATTAGTTTCCCTCCATTAATCTAATTTTTCTGTTAATAATGTAGTTGTCTTATGTCTAATGATGACAAATGACCAGTTCAAGTGATCAGAGTTCACAGTTTTATCTTATGGTTTCTTGATTACACTTATTAAAATCTTCTGGTGCGAAAGGAAGAAAAGAAGCTCAAATATTTCAACTTTGATTCTGAAGATCAGAGGCAGGAAGTTCTGCTCATGGGTTAGGGCCATGTTCAGCTACAGAAGCAAGCACATACACTTGTATATAATGATAGCGCAGTAGATGCCCATGACACCTGTGGACAGGTTGGGCTCTTCAGTTGACCCACTGAAATATACTGAACACCTTTCAAAGTGTTGACATCATGTAGTGACCAAGTCACAGTCTGTGAACACATTTAAACATGAAAACACTCGTTTCACCATCAGTGTGTCTAAATCTTTACACGGATCATTTTTAATGTAAACAGTTATTGTTAAAGTGAGGTGCAAACACTTCCTGTTTGCATTCCAAGGAAACTGACGTGTGACAGGATTACTGTCCGTGGAGTCAGAGCTAGAAGCTTTACAGGTTTCTGTCATCTCGGGGTCATGTTAGCTAAACCTTGGAGTAGGGCCCGGTGCCTGAACTTCATCTCATCTCTGCTAATAATGATCCGACTCTTACGCCGTAGCACTCTAAGCCAGACTGATTACACTTGATGCTGTCTCACAGGGCCAATCAGAGCCTCAGTTCATCATGTGATGCTTGATGGATTGTTCCTGTGAAGGAGTAAGGCTGGCCCTAAGCTCTTATTGAATCTCTATTTTCTTTGTAAAGGACCCATACATAAGAAATGTCACACAAGCTTTTTATCACATGCATACTAACAGTCTGCCACAGTTTTAAGGAATGCAGACACATAGAAGGGAAATAGTTTTACCGAGACATCCACAAATAGTCTCCACAAAGAAAGCAATTGATGAGAGCTAAGAAAATCCCAGCGTCAATTTAATTTAAACATTTTTGTGTTCCACGGTTTTCCTTGTCATTTAATTGTAATTATGTTGTTTCTGATTAGTCCATGAATGACTCATTAATAAAGTGTGTCTCGTCGTGCTCTGAACATCTTGCACACCCTGTTAGTAATTCCTGGTAATATTCCACGCCAGCTTCTCAAAGTCACTGAGGTCTGAGGCGCTCTGCCGTGTCTAACCTACCCATCTTCCTCCCCGTTTCCCCTTCAGGCGCCTACGTGTGCAAGGGACGCTCAGGCTGGCTGATGCCGCTGGGAGAGGCTCTGTGGGAGAATGCAGAGCTCCAGCTGTGCATCCCGACGAAGTTTAAGAGAGCGCCCCCGCTGCCGCCCCCTCCCGGCCCTGCCACGTGCGCCCTGCTTTCAGAGATGCTCGCCTCAAACCCGGACGCCCGGCCGACGGCCGACCAGCTGGGGGCCAGGGTGCGCTCCGCTCTGAGAGAGGACTCCCACTGACACAGAGTACACTTGAAAGACTGAACGACAGTAAGGAGCCCAGGCTGCAGTTCGTCCTGTTTGTTTAAACAACGGGCACTTTGATGCCTCAGAGAGGAAGGGATGATAAATGTGTATGATTATCTGGGATTGCAGGTGCTAATTTTCTCCCTGAACCACAAGCTCAGCTTCTAAATCGTGTGCAAAGCCATATAAAGGGAAAACGGGAATGATCCTCCAGTGGGAAGCTGACACTGGACCCCTGTGAGTGGTGCAGATAAACACAGTATCAGGTCCATGTAGAGATCAGGTGGGGCTAACTGCATCTCCTGTTTGCACTTGACACAGAAAATCACTTGTAGTGTGTGTAAATATGGCTGAATTGGCATAAACAGGTTTGCTGCTCAGTGAGTCTTAAAGGTTTTTTAATTCCACATTATTATTATTATTATTATTATTATTATTATTATTATTAAGCCTAGGTTTGGCTCTACTGAGCTATAAGGACATAAAAGTAGTTGGCTTAAATCTATAGCACATCAGTGTAGTGTGGGTCAGACTACATAATGCTGTGTGTGCTGAAATAACTCCGTGATACTATTATTGTGTCTAAGCTGTAATGTTTCAGTTTATGCTGTTATATGTTTTCACAAAGGTGTGTGTGGACATGATTTTAATACTCAGTTTCACTCAAACGTTCTCACCTCAAAAATCTTCAGAACAAAACGTCTATTTATTCTTCTGTTTTAGTGAAATATAACCTTTGTATACGTCAGTTTACCTACTCTCAGAGGCACTTAGCGTCTTTTTTCCTGCCTGTGTGCATTAATATTTGAGTTTGTCATTTGTAAATATTTCTTCATCATTTCACGTGTTTGCTTTGAGTTAGTGACGCCGTCAGCCGTTTACAGGATTTTCAAACTTGTGTCATATCTGCTGCACAGCACGAGGCTCGCTGTGACAGACGGTCGCTAGCGTCTCCTCCTGAACAGGAAATTAAAGCCAGGCGTGTGGATTGTTCTGATCATATCCACGCAGTGTTCACTCTGTTTATTAGTGATCATCAGTCTCAGTCACATGCGTGGACGAATGGAGATCGATTATAACATCAACTGTGTCCTAAATTTCTTGTTAATCTCATGTAATTTAAATAAAGATGGATTTATAACCTCTTTAATCAGTGGTAACCGGAATTTTTATTCGTGTAAAATTCATGCTTGCAGTCTAGTTAAAGTCAAACATTGACCTGTGGAATAAATGAACTCTTTGCTCGATAAGGCTGTTACACCGAGCGCACGGAGACTCGGACATTAGAGGGAAGTAGTATGGGCTCAAAATGTGGTCATAAATATTTTGTACTTGTAAAAAGATTTGTGTGTGGACTTAGCCCAAAAAAACCTGCAAGTCACAAGTACGAATTTTGACCCTATTTTTCTTCCTTTCATCTGATTGGTCAATGTCATGTCAATCACAAATGTAACAATCCAATCAGAGAACAGATGGGTTTGGCTGTCGGAGGGGCGCTTTTTTTTGAACTGCAGGTCTTTGAAGGGAATAAATGCCCTTTTACATGCCAGCCCAGCGTTTTCCTTCATCACCACGAAGGAAAACAGTCTGTGGTCGTCCGAGTTTGGTGATTTTTGTGTCACAGGTCTACGTGTTTAATACAGGGACTTCCACAGCCTTTTCAACAGCGCTGCGGACCGCGGAGCGGGGTGGGGGGCGGGCAGTGTTTTGGAAATGACAGTCTTCATCACAAAGCTTTCTTCCTTATGAATTAGCATACATGTTTTTATTGAACATTTGAAGAACCAGCAAAAAAAACCAAACTCTTGTAGAGGACATAAAGTCAGAGATCGAAACGACAAGGAGCAGGTGCAGTTAGTGCAGGTAGAGCTGCTGCAAAAACCCACAGAGCTCAGCAGCCAGCGCAACAAATTCTGGATCCTTGGCTTTTAGTTAGCAGTTAGCATTAGCAGCACATCCTGCGTCCGATGTGAAAGGACTTTTATGCTGCGCACTGTGACTCACAGCAATGGTCCTGGGTCAGCCCTGACTTTGTGTTAAACTAATCCTAAAGTAATAACGGTGTTTCTAACCACTGACATACCACAACTTTATCCTTTCAACAGCTGCTGAAAGTTAGGGGACCTAGCTGCTATTGGATATTTATATAGAGATCCTCCAGCTTCAAACTGTATCACCCTTCAAGGACCTGCAGGTCAAAAAAAGCGCCCCTCCGACAGCCAAACCCATCTGCTCTCTGATTGGATTGTTACGTTTGTGATTGACATGACATTGACCAATCAGATGAAAGGAAGAAAAATAGGGTCAAAATTCGTACTTGTAACTTGCAGGGTTTTTTTTTTTTTGGCTAAGTCCACACACAAATCTTTTTTATACATACAAATCTTTTGAACCACGGCGTGCAGAAGCCTCTAAATGCATTTAACTTTGAGTCCACCTGCAGTTTACACAGAGCACATGTGAAAATGTTGCTGAGAACACGTCTCAAATTTCGCTACTATTCACATGACGGGATCAGAATTTGGCATGAGCAAAAGTATGGATCCGTCCTGCCTTTTATTTAAAGCAGGGGTCAGCAACCTTTCTGATGATGAGTGCCGTCTAGTGTCGCATTAACTGGTATTAAACCCAGCTGCTCATTAAAGCTTTCTGGTTTGATCAGTCTCGAGTCTTCGGATGTATCCGTGTATTTCCGTGGTGCTGATGCTGCGCTGAGCGGATAGCTGCTGAAGCATTTGAAGTGTCAGAATGTGGAAATTTCAACATCGCTCGAAAAAACTGCCAGCTAGCAACGTCCCTCTCACCGGTAGGCTAAGTTATTTTTTTAGCCAATTACAAGTTGAATCTGGTAGTTGGGGTTGTTAGCTAAGATACCGTCATTAAGAAGCGGCACAACTAATGTGTCTATGCGAGCTAATTTGCGATGTGCACCGCTGGCCCGGCCATTTATTTTTTTAATGCACCTTCTCAGATTAACTCACTGTGTGTCGTGCCCAGGGCCGGACTGGGACAAAAAAATCAGCATTTTGACTAGAGACCGACCCCCCAGGTACTAAAGCCATAAAGCCTTTGAATGAAAACGCTGTTGTGACAGTGATGTACGCTGTCTTGTTGGTATATGTATGATTTCTATACATTTTACATCAGATGAAAACTTTGGCTGTAAGATTCAGATAATTATTTGTTAAAAGCGAGACATTTTAAATGAGAATAAGAAAGAAAAGTATTTCTTTGTGCCCCCCTCTCCCTGTTAATGCCCTACCTGGCCCCCTGGCAAAACTTTGCTAGACCCGCCCCTGCACAGTTACCAGCTGTCAGCTACATAGAAAAGGATCCTGGTGTTATTTGTCTCTCAGAAACAGTTCATAACTTCCCTTCAACTCATCCATGTCACCTAAAAGGTAAACCTGTTTCTCCATCACCTGTTCAGCTCTGATGATTCAGTAAGGACATCTCCTGGTTTCATCTTCATGTTTCCCTCTCACCACATATCCAAACCAACATCATGACCAGCAGCTTTACAGCTGTGGCTCCAGCAAACATCAGCTGATACTAGAAAGTAATATTAAATCAATTCTAACAACAGCTGATCAAGCTTAAACGTGCTGCTGTTGTTTAGCGAGACATCCGCTGGTTTCCTCTTTCTGGCGCAAAGTGGGCGATGAACAAATGTAACATGGTAGACTAATATGCCTGTGTTAATTCAGCTCCATATTATTGTGTGAAGTTGCACTGGGTTGGGAGTGGTTGTGTGTGTGTGTGTGTGTCACATTTTTGGTGAGCCAATGGCTGGAATGGGGTTGGACTAATTAGAGGCAGGTGTACTTGATTGCACTGATACACTGGTCTACTCATAGCCCACACTACAAACACTGCTGTGTCGTTTTGTCTCTATGTGCAGGCCAGGGCCTATTATATGCCACAGCCTAAAGGCAGCAGAGTTGCAGAGGCTGGAGTGACCACTGGCTATATGCTTGCAGGGTGGTGGGTCTCCAAGGACAACTTCTAACCCTGTTAAAGGCAACACGTGGAGTGCAACTGGCCGTGTGGCATAGCTGGCTCTGGCCTTGGGACTGTGTGTTTTTATATGATTCATAAATGGGACACTGGACTGTTTTATCTTTTATCTCTTGATATTTTTTTGTCAATAAATTATCTTTTAGAATTTTATTGACTGTCATCTTTTTGCCCACGACTGAGACGGTTGGTCAGACCTAGAATCTTTCTTTGGGTGTGTTACACAAACAAGAGAGAAAAGCCGATCAGCTGATCATTGATCAGTTTCATGATTGAAGTAGAAACAGGAGAGGGAGGGGAGAGAATGAGAGAAGAAGAAGCAGCTGCAGTATAACGACAGAAAAAATCCAGCTTTGTGTGTTTTCCATTCTTTTTTTTTGTTTTTTTTTTGTGTCCCGTTTGGATCTTTAGCCATCAGAATTGTTGTCTTAAGGCCAAGAAAGATGCCAAGCGGATCATCATGGCCTTGCCATATTGGTCCATTTGATTGACCTTTATTATAATTATGAATTTATTTTATTTTCGGTTGCTACAAACGGGACAGACATGACTGGGGGATAGGACAGGGAGAAAGAACGAAAGACAGAGAGGGAGAGAAAGAAAACCAAAGGGGAGAAGAGACGGTGAGAAGGGGGGGAAGAAAGAAAAACAAACAAACAAACAAAGAAAACACCTGGATCACCTGTATGGAGAAAAAAAAACAGAAGAGAAAGCAAACAACAAAGAGCAACATAATAAAAACAGCACCATCACAATAAACTAGCTAGCAGTAGATAACAGTAGATACTAAATAATAAACGATATTGTGCAGCACGCAAGATAGACAGCGCACAATGTGCTTTGAGGCAGCAGCCAAGAAAGGTGTAGTCCGCGTCTGTGAACACCCGTGTGTACACCTGTGTGCACACCTGTGTGGATCAGCATGCTTGTATTCCAAAGGTTTCTCCATGTAACGATCTGCTAGGGAGTGTGGGGAGCCATAGCCCCGTCCACCAGGGTATGAAGCAGGTATGGAGGAGATCCAGGCCCCAGATATCCAGAGGCCCCAGAGTACAAGGACCCAAGGAGGACCACCAAAGGGGGGGGAACCGTGCCACCCTCCTGGGAAGAGCTGAGTAGAGCCCCAAAGGAGAGGTCACCCCGCAGCTACGGAGCAGAGGCCAGAGGGGGTTGCAGTGGCGTGCCCGCGGGCTCTGCCGGCAGCCAGCTGTGCCAGAGAGGACCGAGCTTCAGGCCCAGAGGCCAGAGGCCTGAGGGCATCCCACCCCCCGGAAGGGGCCCAGCCGGGCCGCAGGCGCCCGGCCCCGCCAATCGGCCACCAGGAGTGAGCCGGTACATGCATGAGCGCCCAGCCCCAGACGACAAGGACCACCAACACACCAACGTCTGAGGGCATCAGCCACCGGCAGGGAGTGTGGTGAGGGGAGATAGGCCTCCGTACTTTAGAGGGCCTGAGATGTTCCCAGAGAGGTTGAGTCTAAGACCCAACCTGACATATAGACACAGACGGACACAGACGTGCATTCCCACCCCCATATGCACAACCAAATACTCGGCACTCACCCAACGTGTAGACAGACACAAATAGACGCTGCACAGACAGTCGCACTCCCCAAACGTACTCTATATCCCAGGTCCAGGTATCCCCGCCCCCAGAGGGGCAAGCCGCACCTAGACCCAGGAGATGTAACCCTTCTCTCTGGGGTGGAGGCAAGCGGACCACCTCCTTATCTGCAGTAGCAGGGAGGCCCCGCATCCCAGACCCCAGTCTGACGGCCAGCACCTCCTCCCAGCCCCCCAGCCCTGACGGCTAACAGAACCGGGGTGAGTGAAGACCTCAAACCTCCCTACGCCCGCTCATATGTAGTGTTGCTGTGTGCTGTTCTAAAGTGCATTTAAACCTCAGGAGAGCATGGTACTAGCTTCCTCTCAGAGAGCAGCACGGCGCCTCCTGAAAACCCTTAGTGTCTAAATGCATTTAAAATTGAGGGCTGGGCACCAGAGGTGGGTTGGAGTGCAACGACCATCCTCTGGATGCTGTAAAACGCCCTATATGTATGTGTTATGTGAGAGTGTGAGTAATGTGGATGTCTAGGTTGCAGAATAAAATTGAGGCACAGGCGGCCAGAAGGGGACAGAGGGGGAGTGCCTCCCCTGCACCCTGGTGACATACCTGCACCCCAAGCCCTGCGTGTGTGGGTGGGTGTGGTAGAGCGGGAATAGGGAGGCAGCTGAGGATGGGGAGGGAAGAAAGGGAGGGGCAAGCGGCCCCTCCCTGGGGCCAGCTCCCCCGCTGACCCCAGTAGGCACCCCCACGCTCTGGGACCCACCAGGGCAAGGGGGCCCAGGCCCATCCGGACCGGGGCCCGCAGCAGCAGCACCGCTCAGCCCCACAGAGTCCAGGGCAGCCCACCCGACTCCACCCCAGAGAAAACTGCACCCACCCCATCATCCAATCATCTCCCAAACTACACAAGACAATAGACACCCAGGCTGAGTTCATTCTCCACCTCTCCTATATCTCTCCCCCCACCTGCAGAGTGAGCTCCTGTGGTGAGGAGACCACCTGCAAAGATATAACAACCTCCCCACCAGTTAGAGAGCCCCCTAGTTGGGCCAATGCACCAGAGGTCCCCTGCACTGGGGCTGAGCCCCCCTGCACCCACCCGCCCACTGCTCCGGCGACACAACAGCCAGGACCCAAGCCCCCAAGGCCCGGCCAGCACCCCAGACCGGGGGGCGGAGCACCCCCAGACCCCTAAGCCTCCACGCCCGTCCCGGACC
This sequence comes from Perissodus microlepis, assembly GCF_051167445.1. NCBI lineage: Eukaryota > Metazoa > Chordata > Actinopteri > Cichliformes > Cichlidae > Perissodus > Perissodus microlepis. The sequence goes on along the minus strand of NC_140475.1, from coordinate 537,899 downwards.
CTCCCAGGGGCAGCCAGGCTACCAGGTGTGTTTTCCATTCTAGCTGAAGAAAAAGTCAGCACAACGAAAATAAACTCCACCTAAACTTGGTTTATATCTGACCCAGATAGACTGCAGGTCATAACTTCTTACCTGAAGTTCAGTTCACCTGACACTCGGACCGGCGGTCGCCTCAGGTCTCTCCTTCTCCTGCCTCCCCTTTCCCTCATCCACCTGCTGGAAGCTCCGCCATAGCCACCACCAAACAACTGAGTTATTTTTACAAATCTTCCAGCATCTGGCCAATCCACCACCTTTCATTGTTTATACCGTTACTACAAAATAAATAAAATAAGATCATCGGCCCATAAAAACGAAAAATCACCATCGGCCCACCGGGCAAATGCCCGATGGCCAGTCCAGCTATGGACGTGCCATCAGTTAACCCTTCGGCACGCGTGCCCAGGATTGCCGACCCCTGCTCTAAAGGATTCCTTTAGTTGTTCTTTTTGCAAATGCACCAAATCTGGTCCCTCCTAAAGTCCACACACAGAGTTCTGTGAGCAGCTACCAGATCCTTCGTTTCAAATCCAGTCGAGTGTTGTACAAAAGCAAAATTACTAATGTTGTGTCACTTTTCACGTACACGAGCCAGAGTGTACATAGAAACAATTAGAACTTCAATATTACAAATGGGAACCATAATCTCCAGCTCATATTTATAGCCCACTGCGTCTCAATGTTAACCGATGAAGTTTCAGCAGATGTTAGATGTTATCTTTCATTCCCTCATATGTCTTTACTGAATGACAGTAACATTAGGAGGGAATTTCGTGCTAAAGAGACTATCTTTAGACGACGCCAACTTGATTTGGCTAACTTGTACTTGCCAAAGGCTCTTATCCCCCATTACTCAAAATTGGAATTGCATTAGGAAGGGATCAATTTACAGCAAGTGTGGGCTGGAAGAAACATTACAGGCGCACTAACTCTTTCATTGTACTGTCAGTGTTAAAGTTAAAAGCATCAATCTGGAAAAACTTGTTTGACTAAAAAAAATCTCTTAGTTATATTTTTTCCCACAAATTAAGGTTTAAATAAAAACGTGGGAAACACGGGGCTTTGAGCTAAATGCTAACAGCAGAACGTGAACATGTGGTTGAGCTAAGCTTTTGTTGAGACACTCAAGTCTGAGCTGTAAATATCAGCGCCATAAAAATGTGGTCATCAGAGTCATTTTGATTCACTGCTGAGGATGAATTATTTGAATTATTGCATATTTGTTCGTTTTTTAAACTCAGAATTAACTTTTGGTCGAATATTTGAGTCATTCTGACTGGAAACACTTGATGAATTTTGATGAGACTTTGTGGTTCGGCAGAGTGAGCTCAAGCTGGTTTCCAGTTCTCTGCTGAGATTTCGCTTTCTTCTCTCCTACAATGTGAACTCGTGAATGGGATGTAAATAGATTACCACATTGTGATTGAACTTCAATTTATTCACCAGTTCACGATCATATTCACCTCGGGGTAATGCATAATGCAAAGACACTGCAGAATGTGAGAGAAAACCTCAACAATTAGACAATTCACTGTGAGCAACTGTGGGGAGAAAGAACTCCCCTTTGATAGGAAGAAAGCTCTGATAAAGCTCAGGGAGCAGCAGGTGTGGTGTCTACTGCGACTAGTTGGAGGGCGGAGGTGTATCTGGCGTGTGTTGGTGCATCATCATAACAGCGTTGGTCCCGATCCAGCCAATCAGACATGTTCGTTTTGTTTCTGTAACCATAATGTTGTTTTCTTTATTCATTTTCTTTTATATTATTCTTTTATCATTTACGATGCTCGTGTCGGTTTGCTTGTGATAATGTTTAAGTAGCAAAGTCTTGGCTAATGCTAACTGATGCTCAGACAACACGATGTTGATCCTGGACCAACGTGAAGGATCCTTTTTATAAATAAGAGCATTTGGTAATTAAACATAACTCAGATTCAGAAATGAGAAAAGAAAAGTTAAATCCATGCCTCAGGTTCTCAGAGGACGTGATAACATCTGAGTTTGGATGATACAGGACTCTTCATCGTTTAAATACAGCACCTTCTGGGTCGGGAGCTCAGCTGAGACAAAACGTTTAAATATTTCCTCACTTCAAATCATATTTTAACTCTCAGTCTGAAAACAGGATTACCGGCCTGCTTCTGTCGTTATTTTTCCACTGCGAGAGTTTAAACAGCTTCACATCTGTTTACTTAAATTCGGCTTTTGGGCCGGGCGCGTCTAAAACGGTTTGAAGCTCACCACAGCACGATGCCTTTCTCATCTCTCACTGTGGTAATGTTAGTGGGCAGTTCTGTAACCTTCAGCCTGCTGCACCTCGGCTCGTGTCGCAGAGAAGATTAGACCCGACTCCGCACAGTGTGACGGCGCGGGTGGGGGACGAGGAGTCCTTTCAGATTTCACAGCTGATAGAAGGAGTGAACAAGCGTGGAGAGAAAAGCCCGAGTGTGGCGTATACCTCACTGCGTCAGGACTGCAACACACACACAGCTCAGTCACGACACAGCGGCCGCATCCGTTCAGCTCCAGTCGCCCGTGCGGTCGAATCCTACACGAGGCAGAGGTCTCCATGTGAGCCCCCTTTATCGCTATGTTTGATGACAAACGCTTTCCTGTGACTGTGGTTTAAAACAGCAGCAGGCAGCCAGACAGGTACGAGATTTGACCGGAAAGGATTTGTCAAATGAGCTCTCGGCGCGGGTCTGCTACCAACCCCCGGCGATGAGGATCACATTATCGGAGCCTCTGATAGGATGTGACCTTTACCTCTGGAAGCTTTCCACCTTTCTGTCGTTTAGTTTTAACGCCTCAAATGTCTCCCTGCAACAACAACTCAAAATCACAAGCACAGTTACTGAAATATACTTTATTGTTCCAGAAAAAGACAAGAAGGCATGACAGAAAACACAAGAAACAGGATTAACTGAGACGCTTTTATGTAACGCTAATATTCAATTTCCTGCCCTACAAATCAAAACAACAGCTGCCCGGCGAGGACACTTTCCACTGTTTGTTCATCCGCCGCCGTCCGTTAATGAACGCTCCCCTCGTAATGGGTTTCTATGTGATTGCAACATAAACATGATTAACTGGAACCGTGATGCAGGCGTCTCATTCCATCCCAGGCAAACGGTTATTTCACGGATACCCAGATATCCCGATTTTTCTCCGCTGCGCGCACGGATCATTGGAGTGGAATTAAAAATGCCTCGGCAGGTTGGCTCTTGTTCCACGTCAAAGTGAATCAGTGCTGCTTGTTGTGAAAGAGTCTGCGCGGTGCGACCGGGACCCGTGTTTACAGAAAAAGGGGGAGAAAATGCGCAACTTTAAACAAAAGGCGCCCATATGATGACACTGTACGTTTAAAGAATCTTAATTTGAACTCAAAACACAAGGCTGGCTTCACCCTAGATAACGTTCCCTAATTCCTTACATCCTCTCGTACGTCTCCTTATCTTTAAAAAACAGAAGAAATGGAGCAGCGGCGGCCTCTGTGTGCTCCAGATAAAACAAGCCGACCAGCACCGCCTCCGATACTGCAGAACACCATCGCATTAATATTCGTGTCCCAGAGTGCTGTTTTGATAAATAAAGTCCGTTTCAGTCCGCTCCCGGCCAGTACAGGTCCTTCACCATATACGGTCCCTCCAGCTCGTAGCCCATCTTCCTGTAGTAGTTCCTTGTTCCTACACCTGCAGGATGAATCACAGCGTTCTCAGTGTCACAGGACCCAAACATTCACATCACTGGCTCCTGATAATCTCTCAGTCTGACACACGCAGTGACATTATTGGCTCATCACAGATAAATCTGTGTTATTCACGAGGCCTCAGCACACCGGGCGGGGCCCCCTGTTTGATTTGGCAAAGTCTCATCCCGGGATCAAACCGGGGATCTTCTGTTGTTAGGTGACTGTGTAAACCAGCACTTAAAAAAATAAGTAGTCAGTTATTACAGCGTAATAACAAAAACACTTCTCCTCTGCTCCTTCAGATTAAAAGCATCAAATTTCTGGTGAAGGGTAAAGATTTTTCCTCCTTTCACTGTGGTCTCCGTGGTTACAGTTACTAAACATTGTCTACTTTTATAAAAACAAACTAAAGTGTTTGTTTTTTCTGTGTCAGAACAGTTCACATCGTCTGCATCGACTCACCTGATATAACAGCCAGTTTGCAGGAGCCGTGCTCATCCCTGGCGATTCTTTCAGCCTCCTCCATCAGCATCATGCCAAACCCCTGCACACGTAACACAAATACAATCGCTTTGAAAACATTCAGAGCTTCTGAGGTTCGACCGGTGCGGAGAAAAACTCGGAGAGGCTCGGAGCGAAACCGTCACGGTCATATCTGTTGTTGTGTGTGCATGTGTGTGAAAGTGTAAGCCACCTGATGCTGGAACTTGCTCGGGTCTCGGCTGCTCACAGGGACCACGCTGCCATACACGTGCAGCTCACGGACAATGGACACGCCTCCTTTGAGCTCCGGGCGGAAGGACTGTGGAGAGCAGCGGCGCAGCCGCAACAGACCAATCAGGATGTCCTGCTCAGGGTCTTCATAGGAGAGAAAGGTCTCCCAGCTGCTGTTGGCCACATAGTCTCTCCGTATCAGCTCCACCTGCACACAGACATCTGTGTTAGGGAACATCAGGAAACCACAACGTGTCCTCGGCCCGTCTCACGCTGCGAGTGAGGGCGTCGGTTACCTGGTAAGGTCGGACTTTGTGGTGGATCTCTTGGATGCCCACTTCCCGGGTTCTGACGTCACGACACTGCAGGCGCACAAACCCACACACACACACACAGACACACACACACAGACACACACACAGACAAATTAGAAAGTCCAATGACCTCACAGCTGTTACAGCTCATCAGTATAATGTTCCTGCACATGCAGCTTATATATAAAATAGGGGTGGGGAAAAAATCGATACTGTGTAGTATCGTGATATTTTGTATCGATACAGGGACAGCAGAAATCGATATTTTGTTACAAAAAGGTTTTTGTGCTCTGACTTCAGAGCATGTTGATCCTTTTTCTGAGCAAGAATCCTGACATTCCTTCACTGTCCAAATGTGTTTAACTGTTTTTTGGCAGCAATAAACATGTTTTATTTTAATTAAGTTTAAAACTTTTTTATTTAATGTAAAATTATATTTTGTTTTAATTTACTTTCAAATTCTTCAGTTGCTGAAGGGGCTGCATAGTTTTCATAAATAGCTATAATTGTACCAGATGGTTGCATTCAGTTAAGTTGGACTAGACTGTAATACAAACCGTTCAGTTCATGAGAGAAAGACTGAGTGCGAGACTTTGATATTAGATAAAATGAATATTGATAAAGTTTATGTACAGTACCTTTATGTACAGAATCTGAATATCGCAAAATATTTTAAAAAATTGCAATAATATCGTATCATGCGTTAAGTATTGTGATAATATCGTATCGTGGGATGTATGGTGATTCCCACCTCTAATATAAAACAGACTTATCATCTCAGATTTCTCACAAGTTAAATCTGGCTCCACGTCTGGACCTGCAGTCTAACTGCACACAGTCACAAAACGATAGACAGGAAGTCCGACTGTGGGCTGCGGTGTTACCTGCTCCTATGCAGATCTAAGCCACAGCTGAAGCCACGGGTGAAACGTTTTCAGAAAGACGAAGAAGCAACACGTCAGCGAGATGTTGCTGGAGGTGTTACCGTGTTAGACGGTCGTAAGTCACCGATGACAGTATGGAGCCCCATTAGGGATCTGGGGGTGTGGGGGGGCTCGACTGTTTATCTGTGTAAATACTGATCAGCTGGTTAGCCGAGGCGTGTCCCTGCTGTAATGTGAGGAGCTCTGTTGGCGTGTGCAACACGAATTCAGACCACAGCAATGCCTAAAATCAAACTGGAGCCTCGTTGGCACCGGTCCCTCCTCTGCTGTCAGCAGCTGTCTAAGCACAGATAAAGGGCACTTGCTGTTACCACGGTAACCGCTGTGTCCCCAAATGAACCAGGCCTGAAATCTTACGGATTCGAACTTTAAAGCTTTCTGTTTCAAGGATGGCCAGCTGTGTCTTAAAGGGGACCATTTCTGCTCATTTCCAGCCTCAAAGTTTTATCCTTGGATTCTAGAGGAGCTCAGCGTTGCAGCGGCGAACACGACGCATCCCCAGGTCGAGGCCAGGAGAAGACTCGAGTCCAGTATCAAGAAGCGCTGGCTCCAAGCCCAGATAAAGGGGAGCAATCACCTTTCCTAAAATCAAACGTGCACGTCCATCTGCTACGGTGACCTCTCGGGAATAAGTACCTCAGCTGTAGAGTCACTGTGCGTGACTCCCAGCTCAAACTAATTCGTATTCATCCCGTCTGACACGAGTCGTTTGAGCTCCACCTCCTCACTCGAAGGCCACATTCATTCAGCTGTTCTGCCCTCGAGTGCTCACGGCGGTTTAAAGCCTGAACTACAGACGTCATCACAGCATTAGTTATGTTTAAAGCAGGGAAAGAGTTGAGGTAAACAAAGAGGAGCAGCTTCTGTTTTCAGATTTATTTTTAGCATTAAGAAAACTTTGTGCCAGCTTTCTGCAAACCGGCTGGAAAAGTTTGCAGTGTCAACAAGAGAAGGAGGTCAAGTTTGAATAATTTGGCATCACAACATCAGCATAACAGCGCAGAGCTGCGTGTGAGATCGAACGCAGCGTGATTCTGGTTCGTAGCCGTGTGGAGCTCAGCCACACAGGCGTGAGGGTAGTTGGTGTTTTTGGGAAGAGCAACGCAGAGCTCTTTCTGTGGTGGCGTTTCAGCTCAGCTCTCGCTGTCTGATAATGGCTGCTTTTCAAATCCAGTCTCTTTAAACGACGCTCTGCAGCTGCTGACTCTCGCATGTGCAGCCCAGCCTGGTGTTTTCAGCTTGGCCGGGCTCGTACCCACGTTCTAATCTACTTTCTACTTTCCAGCATAAATTCAATAAATGCTGGAGGAGGCCGGCTGGGCGGGAGGGTACGCAATTCTGTGCTCCAACAGTCCTCAGCTACACCTGTGTGGCGTTTTAATCTGTCATCTTACCCACAACAGCTACAGTGGGAAAATTATTCTCACAGTCAGCATTTGCACGTTGGCAGTTGTCGCCACTCGAGTTCAACTGTTCTCCCCTTTTGTCGGATCAAATCCCAGCTGGAAAACACCATTAGCTTCCTTCCTTAAAATAAGCTGACGCACAGCATGTCAGGCCTTATAGTCTCACCTCAGTGCCCATGTCCTTCATCCTGGCCAGTGCCAGCTCTCTCAGGTTGCCGTGCTCCACACCAGAGCTCACCAGCGGCATGGGGATGTCCCTGATGGGCGGATGATACAAGAAATGACTGAACAGCAGAGGCACTCCACATCTTTGCTACAGTACTGCACTCGTGGTTTTCTACACTAACAGAATTTCTTTTTTATACAGAAACAGCTCTGCTGTCATGCTTCACGCTCACATTCACACCTGAGGGAAATTTAGAGTCACCAATTAACCTGACCCCACCCAAACAAAAACACTTTGGGGTTCCTGTAGGAACCGTTCATCTCAGCTTCATCGCCACATTTTTATTCTTGCACTTCATTCCTGTAGCTTTGCATAAGTCACACCTCAAATTAATTCCTATTAGACGTATAAAACAGCTGCAGATTCTACTGTAATAATCGTCGCTGTGGTGGCTGTAAAAAGACAAATGAGTTTTTTACATTACAGGGAGTGCAGAATTATTAGGCAAATGAGTATTTTGTCCACATCATCCTCTTCATGCATGTTGTCTTACTCCAAGCTGTATAGGCTCGAAAGCCTACTACCAATTAAGCATATTAGGTGATGTGCATCTCTGTAATGAGAAGGGGTGTGGTCTAATGACATCAACACCCTATATCAGGTGTGCATAATTATTAGGCAAATTCCTTTCCTTTGGCAAAATGGGTCAAAAGAAGGACTTGACAGGCTCAGAAAAGTCAAAAATAGTGAGATATCTTGCAGAGGGATGCAGCAGTCTCAAAATTGCAAAGCTTCTGAAGCGTGATCATCGAACAATCAAGCGTTTCATTCAAAATAGTCAACAGGGTCGCAAGAAGCGTGTGGAAAAACCAAGGCGCAAAATAACTGCCCATGAACTGAGAAAAGTCAAGCGTGCAGCTGCCAAGATGCCACTTGCCACCAGTTTGGCCATATTTCAGAGCTGCAACATCACTGGAGTGCCCAAAAGCACAAGGTGTGCAATACTCAGAGACATGGCCAAGGTAAGAAAGGCTGAAAGACGACCACCACTGAACAAGACACACAAGCTGAAACGTCAAGACTGGGCCAAGAAATATCTCAAGACTGGTTTTTCTAAGGTTTTATGGACTGATGAAATGAGAGTGAGTCTTGATGGGCCAGATGGATGGGCCCGTGGCTGGATTGGTAAAGGGCAGAGAGCTCCAGTCCGACTCAGACGCCAGCAAGGTGGAGGTGGAGTACTGGTTTGGGCTGGTATCATCAAAGATGAGCTTGTGGGGCCTTTTCGGGTTGAGGATGGAGTCAAGCTCAACTCCCAGTCCTACTGCCAGTTTCTGGAAGACACCTTCTTCAAGCAGTGGTACAGGAAGAAGTCTGCATCCATCAAGAAAAACATGATTTTCATGCAGGACAATGCTCCATCACACGCGTCCAAGTACTCCACAGCGTGGCTGGCAAGAAAGGGTATAAAAGAAGAAAAACTAATGACATGGCCTCCTTGTTCACCTGATCTGAACCCCATTGAGAACCTGTGGTCCATCATCAAATGTGAGATTTACAAGGAGGGAAAACAGTACACCTCTCTGAACAGTGTCTGGGAGGCTGTGGTTGCTGCTGCACGCAATGTTGATGGTGAACAGATCAAAACACTGACAGAATCCATGGATGGCAGGCTTTTGAGTGTCCTTGCAAAGAAAGGTGGCTATATTGGTCGCTGATTTGTTTTTGTTTTGTTTTTGAATGTCAGAAATGTATATTTGTGAATGTGGAGATGTTATATTGGTTTCACTGGTAAAAATAAATCATTGAAATGGGTATATATTTGTTTTTTGTTAAGTTGCCTAATAATTCTGCACAGTAATAGTCACCTGCACACACAGATATCCCCCTAAAATAGCTAAAACTAAAAACAAACTACAAACTACTTCCAAAAACATTCAGCTTTGATATTAATGAGGTAGGTAGGTAGGTGTGTGTGTGTGTGTGTCAGTGCTGGGTGAGCCCCATATGTCACTTCTGACCGCTAACAGCAGCCTCCACAAACCGCTGCCTGCCTCTGTGCATTTTTATTACAGTCATTCAAACACATCGACCTGTTGGAAGCTGTACATGCATATTTATGAGTTTAGCATCTTTGTTCTATGAAATAACCTCAAACAGTTACTGACTGCATCTTTGAGGCTTTCGTCTGATAACAGAGAGTTTGTTAAACTTCATCACCCTACAGATGCTGCTCTGAAGCATGACCTGGCTTTAGCCATGTGCTGGAATTATTGAGAATCGTGCACACAGCTCACGTACCATCAAGCGTATCCACTCACCTCTGCACTCGGTACACTCGGGTCCAGGGCGGCACCAGCGCCAGAATCCGAGCCACGAGGTCCACCAGAGCGCTGGGCGTGTAGCTCTTGTACCGGCCGGTCTTCCACAGCTCGTACAGACCCGTGCCTCGGATGACCAGGGTGGGGTACAGTTTCAGTCCATCTGGCCTGAAAGCTGGATTTTCAAAAAACTCCTGGAACAAGCAGATTCATGTTGCACTTTAAACTCACCGCTTAACAACAGAGAACAATTCACATTTGCATCAAAGTTTTATTTCTGGAAGAAAGCAGAGAGTTTGTTTGAGCTTCTTGAAACTGATGAAACGGGGTCAGAGAGAAAAGAAGGAGCTGACTTCATCTATGTGACTTTTCCACACGGGTCAAGAAAAACGGGCCTCTGCAGAGGCAATGAGCCCGGCTAGAAGCAGCATCCACTGACACTCAGTTATTCAGTGGGAGGAAAGAAATGTCTGGGTCTGCGCAGTAAGAGGAGTCAGTGTGATTTCCAGTCATTCTCCTCCCCTCTGCGCTCGCTATCATGATCAGGACCGTGAAAATCTGGAGTGGAGGCGCATTCTCCAAAATAGGCCGCATTATCGGTATCTCATAATCTCCCCCTCTCTCGTCACAGCTCATAATCACACGAGGACATGTCCCACACGGCCCTGCAGTGCAGCTGAAGGGAGGGAGGTGAGGGAGGAGGGGGAGCCGATCCGACAAATAACAACGCTTCGATACCAAAAGAAGGAGACCTGGGACTGGGGGCGGCGAGTATGCACCTGCTACTGGTTTGGACTGTAAATTCACAGCTTCTGTTGGTTGGTAGAGAAGAACCTCGTTAGGATGCCTCCCTGAGAACAGGAGCATCTGTACACAGGAGATAAGTGAGGGAGGAGCTCAGGCTGGGAGGAAGTTGTAATCGAATTTCATTATCAGAACGAGCGTGATGTGCAAAGTTCTCCTGTTGCTGCCCTCTGCAGATTTAAACTGGTCTGGGATGCTGCAGACAGCAGCGGGGCCATTATAATAGGCAGCAGCCACAGATAACAGGAAGCATGACTGATTGGTCGAGATGAATGCAAACGCAAAAGACAATGAGGAGCCCCCGCCTCCGAATGCTCGCAAACAGAGGACCTCAGACTATTATTAGCAGCTGTCTGCAAACCAGTGATGTACAGGGTGGGCCGTTTATATGGATACAGCGTAATAACAGGGGAATGGTTGGTGATATTAAAGTCCTGTTTGTGGCACATTAGTATATGTGAGGGGGCAAACTCCTCAAGATGGGCGGTGACCATGGTGGCCATTTAGAAGTCGGCCATCTTGGATACAACTTTTGTTTTTTCAATAGGAAGAGGGCCATGTGACACATCAAACTTATTGGTAATGTCACAAGAACAACAATGGTGTGCTTGGTTTCAATGGAACTTTATTCTGTCATGAGTTATTCACAAGTTTCTTTTTGTTCACAGCCATTGACATGTCGAAGAGGTTAACACGTGAGGAGCGAAATTGTGTTGATATCTGGTGAACGCAGTAACCGGGTCATTGCAGCAGATTTCAATGCAAGACCCCCTACGAGACCACCCATCTCCCATGCTACAGTCAGCAAACTGCTTGCTAAGTTTCGTGAAACTGGTTCTGTGTTGGATTTGACAAAATGTGGACGCAAGAAAACTGTCACTAATGAAGAAACATCAGTGGCTGTCCTAGCTTCATTCAGCAAGAGCCACAGCGTAGCACGCGCCGCATGTCACTGGAGAGTGGCATTAGTCGAACGTCCCTTCGGCGGATATTAGCTACTCACAAATGGCACCCTTACAAACTCCAGCTACTTCAGCATCTCAGCGAGGATGACCCAGATCAGCACAGAATTTGCAGAATGGGCAAAACAAAAATTGGAACAGGACCCTCAGTTCACACAGAAGAGTTTGTTCAGTGATGAGGCAAATTTTTATGTGAATGGTGTTAACAAACAAAACCACCGCTATTGGTCTGACACTAACCCACATTGGATGGATCCCTCCAAGACTGTTGGAACAACAAAAGTGATGGTTTGGTGTGGTATATGGGGAACAACGATAGTGGGTCCATTCTTCATCAATGGAAACCTCAAGGCCACTGGATATTTGAAATTGCTACATGATGATGTGTTTCCCTCTTTATGCACTGAAGCTGGCACGTTCCCTGAGTTTTTCCAGCAAGATGGTGCACCACCACATTATGGGTGCCAGGTCCGAGCATTCCTAGATGAACAGTTTCCTGGGAAGTGGATTGGAAACTGAAGGCAATTGTCTATGGTGTGAAGATACGAGATGTGCAGCACCTGAAACTACGGATACTGGATGCCTGTGCTGGCATTTCTCCTGCGGTGTTGCTATCAGTGTGTGAAGAGTGGGAGAAGAGGGTTGCATTGACAATCCAACACAATGGGCAGCACATTGAACACATTTTATAGGTGGTCAGAAACTTGTAAATAACTCATGAAAGAATAAAGTTACGTTGAAACCAAGAACACCATTGTTTTTCTTGTGACATTACCAATAAGTTTGATGTGTCACATGGCCCTCTTCCTATTGGAAAAACAAAAGTTGTATCCAAGATGGCCGACTTCTAAATGGCCACCATGGTCACCACCCATCTTGAGGAGTTTGCCCCCTCACATATACTAATGTGCCACAAACAGGACTTTAATATCACCAACCATTCCCATGTTATTACGGTGTAGCCATATAAATGGCCCACCCTGTAGAGTCAAACGTGAGGTCGATGGATAAAGCGTGGCCCCAGTTGGCTCGTGCAGGACAAAATTGTGAGAGACCAACAAAATCATTCAGAAAACAATTGCTTTAAGTCGTTGGCACCAAATCTGGTGCTTCAGTTTACTGAATTACAAGATGTTTTTAAAATTTTACAGAACTGCTTACAGCCACGTGAATATTTCTTTACATGAGTTTAGCAGACAGACAGCGGCTGATCCCCGTCTGTCTGGTCACGTAGTGTCAAGAACCTGAACGAGCTCCCGGTGTTTAAACCCTCGAGGGGGTCGACCGCTTCCTATTTAAACACCTGGGACTGAAGAAGCCTCTTGAACGAGAGCTTTAACAACCTAACAAACTTAAAGAAGTCCACTCATCTTCTTTTCGAGCTCTGCATGATGTACAGTCTTACTGCTGTTGGGATTGATATGGAAACGTTTGCTCAGCCTTTTTGAAATGTTCTTCTGTTACTGGCACAAAATGTGGTGAAGACATAAAATAAGGACCTGCTACTACAAAGGAAGTACTCCACAGTGTGCTACTCCAGAGGTTATTAAGCAAACTAAAGTGAAACATCTTAATGCAAATCTAGGCACTCCTCTCTTCTCCATTTCCCCCACCTTTTCTGATCATTTCTTCTTCCCGTCCTTCAAACCGCCTATTCCTGGATGCTCCGTCAGTAAGAGCTTTAGCTCGGATTTTTATGGAAAAGGATCCTGAAAAGCTTAGTTTGGATCCTGGAGTGAAAATTCATATTTTTTACGCTCCACTCACTGGCATGACGGGTGTCATGGAAGATTAGATATGATGAGGAGGAACAAAGGGGAGTCACACACAAGTTGTATAATGTAAGTGTCAGTGTGATAACAGAGGCAGAGAGGAAGCCGGTGTGACTGGTGCAGGAGACGAGAGGAACGTTACAACTGGAGAGGAGAGAGAAGAAAGAGATCAAGTGAGAGACAACGGAGGAGAAAAAGGAGACGCGAGAGAGAAAATACTCTGGGAGAAACACAGACGACAGAGAGGACGAGTGACAGAGGAAATGCTGCAGGGAAGGAAACACAGATACACACTCGCTTCCTGTCACAGTCCCGCCCTCCACGGTACAATGTGAGACACGTTCACAGGCACGACGGCTTCAGTAAACACACATGTATGTGGGGTTTGCTTTGAAAAAAGTCCACAGCTGACGAGACGCTCTCACGGCTGCGCACCTTCCTTATTCTGCTCAGAGAGAAATCCTACTCTGCTCTCACGAGTCGCTCCACTCACAGACACTTGCCATATAATTGTATCTGAAATGAAGTCCTCCCTGTATGAAGGTGAGGATTGTAGCATCTGCCAATGAACTCCTCACACCTTCACAATAAAAGCAGAACTTCTGTGAAGAAAAGTGGGACACATGTCCCCCAGCGAGATATCAGAGACCAATGTTACAAAACATGACTACTTCCAGTTATTGCTGCCAGAGCTGTTCTAGAATAGAATAGAATAGAATAGAACAGAATAAACCTTTATTATCCCACCGTTGAGAAATTTGGGTGTTACACAGCTGTTATAGAAGGGGGAATATAAACTATAGAAGGAAGACACAAAGTAGTCCTATACACACAACTGAAGTTCATATGTACAGAAATATGTACACCTGTGTGTGTGTGTGTGTGTGTGTGTGTGTGTGTGTGTGTGTGTTGGGGGAGTGATTCTGGTGAAACGTGCAGTGAACAAAGAAGCCGATGAGCAGGACGTCCAGCCGTCTGACAGCTGCTGGTAAGAGTGACCTCCTTCCTGTAAAAGTCTGTTGAACGAGCCGCTCAGTGCTCACACAGGCTCATCAGGCGTGGGAGCTGCTGTGTACGCTCAGTGACTGGAGGCTACGTCCACACTGGCCCGGATAGATTTGAGAACACCCCGCGTCCACACTAGCGTTTTCAGTCGTTTTCACAGAGTTGTGCGTCCACATTGAAACGGCCGAAAACGCTCACGTTCCAGTCCTGCGCATGCGTGAAGTGCAAGAAGATTCGACCTGCCTCATTTCTGTCTGCTGTTTATTTGCTTTCCGGCTCTTTGAAACGTTGCAGCAAAATGTGGTGGAAAAGCACCGAGTTTTTAAATGGACTAACAATGAGGTGGAGTTGTTGCTGCGAGTAACACAAAACTACAAAGTTGCAAAAGCGAGTGAGAATTAAAGAATTTGAAGAAAAGCTCTCTGGAGCACGTACAGACTGGTATTAATCTTTAATAACAAAACAGCTGCTGTATAATGCTATCTTAGTCATAAAACAATCATGTTTTAGAAAGTCTTTTTTTTTTTTCGCACTGCACGTTAGGGCGATATGGCCTAAAATTCATATCGCGATATAATTTGAAGCATGTGCGGTAACGATATATATCACGATATATTCTTTTCTTCTGTATAACGTATTTTCCACACTTGAAATCCTTTAATTTTCTTAAAAATCGAGAGTGTGCCTTATGTATGAATTCTGGTTGTGCTTACTGACCTCAAACCGATTTTGGCTGCAGAAATCTGTTAAAAATGTTTTAGTACAGCTTTGGTAAGCCGCACTGCTTGATGGATCGTCAGAGCATTACGGCTGCTGTAGTGAGGAGCTTCGCGGAGTAATCTGGGTCCAAAACTCCGTCTGTTTCAGGTCCCAAAGTCAAACGAACACTGAGAGTTAAAAACGGTCTAAATTCTTTCATCTTTAATTAAATCATCAGCGTTGTTGCTTTACCGGGTGTAACAATTAAGTTTAACATCCAGGCATCCATGAAAACAGAATTTATTAAATTTAACGGAGTTAGAAGTTAACAGGAAGTTAGCTCGCTAGTTTCCACCTAAACATTTCATACCATGTTCTGACTGAGAGATTTTTGAAACTAATTCAAACGTACAGCTCTGCTACTTCCAACATAAATGAAGACAGAAAACTAAACAGCAGTGATGTTTGCAGGGTTACTGAAGTTGGACTACCTGGTATATAATGATGTGCTACGTGATTGCTAGCGACACAGCTATGTTAGCATAACATTAGCACAGTGAAGCTGGAGGATGAACGCTAACTTTTTTCCACTCGATAAAAGTTAACGTGAGGGATTCTGGTGGTCAGGGACAAATGCAGTCGCATAGCAGGATGCTGTACACGGGCCAAACTTCAGTCAGGAGAACAACTGAGATCATTCATCCACAATATGAGGTTAGTTATTAATATACTGCAACAACATGGGAACAGAGCAGCTGATAGAGAATTCAACATTAATGAATCAATGTTAGGGAAGTGGAGGAAGCGCAGTTTTTGGCTTTCCCCATATTTCAACAGTGCTTCATCTCTTTGCTGTGACTGTTGGCATATTTTGCAGATGATAATGGTTTTAGCCGCTGCGATGCTTTCGACCAAAACAGGCGCAACTTGATGACATCATCAACATGCGCTATCGCGATAGAGCGGTATAGTCAAAATCTCTATCGTTGGCCAAATTTATATCGTCTATCGTATATCGTTTATATCGCCCACCCCTACTGCACGTGGTTGGAAAGACAATAAAGCCACTGGACCTGTGAGAACCAAACAAACTGCCCACATCACGCTGTGCTCTTAGCCAAGGCTTCTATAAACTGACATTTTAAACTTAAGTATCTGAGATTAAAACATCTTTTTCAAACATGTCTTCACTTTGAGCTGAGTGTGAAAGCAGGTTACAGCTAATCTCAGAGCAACACGGCGGTTTGGGATCTTTTCATCTCTGTATCAGATTCTCCTTCAAAGCGAGCCGCGTATCAGACGCAGCAGTTTAAAAACGAAACACAAACACGGTTTAATTGTCAGGTACGAGAGGGGAAATCAATATCACTGCTGGTTCTTACACAGCCAGTGTCATATCACCTGCACCGATTAGTCATATCTGCTCTTTTCCTTCGTTGCATTTTCATCACCTGATTTCAAAACAAGTGGAATGAGCTCAGAGCGCACGCAGCTTCAAACCGAGTCGTCATTTACATCCTACAGTCTGGGAAGGCAGCCCGTCTGATTCTGCGCATTCAGCCATGTTTCCAATCACAGCAGCATACTGAGCCCGCCGTTGAGTGGCATCTGACAAGACTTCCATCAACTGTGAGTGACTGTCGCCGTCTTCTCCGGGTCTATTTTGAGACGCTACACGTGGGACATACTTGGTACTATCGCACTGTGAGGTGACGCACGCTGCTGTCATGCAGAAGAGGGAAGGTCTGACTACTTATTCCACAAACAATAAACCTGATGTTCGACCAAACGTGCTATTTTTAGTCTGGAGCTTTTACTCATTTTGTTTCTCAAGGACACGTCGACACACTTCTGTCCGCTTACAACTTTTCTTATGAAGGAAATCCATAAAAATATCCAATCAGGGATTCGATCCTGGCCAACGCTGAGGTCCAAAATAATCATGTGACCAGGAGTTGATGCTTTCTGTTTCTGTACGTTATGCTTTTGTCTTTAACCTTCAGTTGAAATATATCAGTGGTGACACCTTTCATCGTTTTAATCAAACCATCTTTTAACATTCAGTCAGTGCAAAACATGATGCGGCCGACAAACACTGACCGCCATATTTGTGCTGATGTCAGTCAGCGAGGCGGAGCCTGTACTTTTTTGTTTAAAAAAAAAGAAGACGAGGATCACAGAAGTAAAATTTAAAACATAATAATGATTCAAAATTATGCAAATTACACAGGAAGTCGCCCCTCCCCCCTCTGCTCCTCAAGCACAAGGGTCACGTGCGGAGTGAAGCGGAAAAAAGTGCGAGAGAGCCGGCTCTAAGAGGCGGTTCGTTCGCGACCGACACATCACTACGTGGCGGTCTGCAGCTGGACGCTCGTTAGCACGGGCAGAGAGCTCTCACTGTGGAAGTAAAAGCTGCGTCTTTGAAACGTGTTGTTTGAGCAGGAAGGCACAACTTTTAATTTGAAGTTTGTGTCTCACTTTTTTGAGTTTCACCATCATTTGATGTTTCGTTAGTGAGTGTTTGCAGAGCGGTCGGCACCTTCCATCCACACCGTGGCGATCTGCTGGTGACCAAAGCAGTCGAGAGGACACTTCTGGTGCAGCGCCTTCTTATTCAGCCTGACAGCACCCAGCACAGCTACTGACCTCCAGCAACCACCAAGCAGCTGCTCGCTGAATGCACATTTTTCCATAGCGACCAGAATTTTCCAGGGAGGCCACCAACGAGGCCTCAAAAGTAATGCGATTACTGTAAGGACTCACAACATTTCCTGTATATGCAGAAGACAGGGATTCACAGCACTGTACAAGCAAAAGGCTGCCATCATTTAACCTCCAAAATCAAGTCCACTCGCCCCGGTTGGAAGCGGTTCCCTCTTATTGACAAAGTAATACCGACAACCTACCTACTCGCTCCTCGTATCTGTTCTCACCTTCAGCTCAGATTAGCGGTAAAACTGCGCTAAAGAAAAAGAAAAAAGCTCACAATGAACTGCTCCACATCCCTCTCCATGCCCACGTTCGGCAGGTCTGGCATCATGTGGGCGACCACTTTGAAGCCGGCATCCTTTGCCAGGTGGAAAGACTCGCACACAGCTCGCACCGTGTGGCCTCTGCACAAACACACAAGCAGAGAGTAGCTGTTAAAGCCTGCAGGCTGCAACCCCATCAATAATAATAATAATGTATACTTTATTGATCCCCTTGGGGAAATTACTCTCTCTGCATTCGACCCATTCACTCAGTGAAGCAGTGGGCAGCCACTAAGCAGCGCACCGGGGAGCAGTGTGTAGGGACGGTACCTCGCTCAGGGGTACCTCAGGGTAGCCGTTCAGTGGATTCGAACCCCCGACCTTCCGATCATGGGGCCACCACTCTACCTACTGAGCCATCCCTGCCCTGCTGTCACATCACTTCTACCCACGGACCTGTTGGTGTCGCGGGCCACGTCTTCATAGACGCTCTGGACTCCTATCTCCAGCCGGGTGCATCCGTAACCCAGCATGTCGCTGAGGTGCCGCTTCAGGCAGTAGTCGGGCCGCGTCTCGATAGTGATCCCCACGCATTTGGTATTACTGCGCTCCGAGTACCTGCAGGAGAAAAACATTCGCAGTTACTTGTGCTGATGTCGTTTCTGCTCATTAGGTGTTTTTAAAATATCGCTTTCATGTCTGTGTGATAATGTCTTTTTAATTTCACTATTTAGTCTCACAGAGTCTAAATGTTTGAGTTGCTCCATATGAAGGAAACATATTACTGGGACCATTTAGCAACATCAATTTACAGGCTGCGAGTTTGCTCGGCTCATTATCCCGACAGTTAACACTAACCTCACATTAAAGACACACTGATTAATCCAATAAAGAAAATGCATGACAGGGGGAAATGCTAAATGAGACATTAACAAGTGTTTTGTTTGCACGTCACTGACACTGGGTATGATCTGGACCTACTTATTAAGAGATGTGTTTGGTCCTACTGGATTCAAGCGTTTTCTTTGAAGCTGTCTTTAACACCATTTCAAATGGATTCAACAAATACATCTGCCAACTTCTGACATAATTACAATATATTTTGAGGCTCTCTGGGTTATAAGAGGCAGGAGACGCGGGAGCAGTGCATGAGTCAGAGCAGCCATTGGCCGGGTAACATCTCAAATGAAGCTTGTGGTTCGTCCAGATAAAATCTGCTTTATTACAAACAATCCCAGCTTATAAACTTGGATTCAGGTCTCTCTGCAACTCTGCCACAAAGTCCGTGAGTCTAATCTTTCTGCAAAGACAAACACTTTCAGAGTCCTGCTGAGACTCCATTTCAAATCTGACTGAACCTGAAAGCATCTTGTTCATATTAAGTGAAATCTGTCAACAGTCTTGGCATCAAACAAAAATCACACACTTGATTAAGAAAAGCAGAAACTTTAGAAAGTCCCGACTGGCTCGTCCCTTTAAACAATTTGTCTCTGAATAACAGATTCAATCAGACCCTTTGTTTGAATTCTTTATAATCTCTATTTCTTTATGATTTTCAGTGCTGTGTGAAAAGTCTCGAGTCGCCCCTCATTTCTTTCTGAGGTGCAGTGATTTATTGAAATCATGAAAGTACAGTACATGAGGCAGAAACAGTTTGTACAAGTTTAATGATCTTCAAAGTGATTATTTGGTATGACCACCTTCAGTCCGCTCTACACTCTGCATCTTTTCCATTTCAGTAATATTTGGAACAACGTGCAGAATGATCATAAAAGCTAACCCATTAAATATTAACAGTAGGCCACACTGCTCACTAAGTGTCCCTGCATGCCACGTGGCACAGGCTGATTAATAAAGCAATAAACAACTACAAGGACGCCTGAGATGGAGAACAGAGCAATATGTGACGCAGCGCGTTCACTCGTCTTCTACAAATGTCAGCTCGAGACAGAAACAACATCGAGTCCAGTGCTGCTTCCAGACTTATCTGAGTGACTGATCGAAATCACGCACGCACACACACGTGCACGTACACACACGCACGCGCACAGGCACACACACACACAGGCACGTGCACGCACGCGCGCGCACACACACACGCACACACGCACGCGCACAGGCACACACATACGCACACACACGCACGCGCACAGGCACACACACACACCTCTTCTCGTGACACTGGCCAGGTGTCATTTTCTCCACTCCAGCTGCTCTGATGACGATTAGCTGCCTTCACACCGGCTCATATTCCTTCAGACTCTGTATCTGCTGGCAATAAACGTCCATCTTTTACAGTCTGCTGGCTGATTTACACCAATTACAAGAGTTTATGCTCCAGAGAGAATGATCAGATTGTGTGAGATGAATCAATAAAAAGTCTATTATCTCGGGCGATTATCTCGAGGTATCTCACTGCTGCGATCCGATCAGGAGCAGGGTGAGAAGCAGAGACATCAAATGCACACGACTTTTTTCAAACGCACGCACGCACGCGCGCGCGCGCGCGCACACACACACACACACACACACACACACACACACACACACACAGAGAGATAAGGGCAGCAAAACCGAGTGTTTCCTGCTTCCTGAGAAGCAGACGCAGCCACTGCAATTACCGTAATCCTAGCATCTTAACAAAGCATGCTGATAGAAGTGCAGGGAAGATTCAGGCACACTTTCACACACTTCCCGCAAACACACTCGTGTACACACACGGGACATACATCAGAAGAGACACGCAATCGCACAAACTAGCCTCTCGAGCCTACTCGGACTTTAGGAAAGCAAATAGCTCCTGCACACAAACAGGCTGATGCGGCTGACCGCAGACAAACCCATTATTTGGTCCAATCGTCTCTATAAACCTGACTCGGAATCTTCTCCAATCATCTTGGCGTTTCTACTCATCCACACTGAGCAGCTGCGGGACAATTTCATTCAAAACTGGCCACAAGTGGCCGAGTGAGAAATCGATGGGCGTAAAAGCAGAGGACTCGTCAGAGTGACCTCGCTTATTCCTTTCACCCGAATCCTGAACGAACTCAGCCAACAGTTTAATGTGTGGATCCCTCATCAACGTCTTTTTACTTCTTTCAGGAAGTCTGGTGGTGACTGAACTAAAGCAGAGTGGAATCAGCACGCTACTTTATTACTCACAAGCAGGGGATGCTGGGAGTCCCAGTATTACAGTCATGCTGCACTGGCGTCATTTTTATTTTTCAGCTGATTATATAAACATGTAATGAAGGTTAACACGTTTGGTGACACACACACGGTGATTCCCAAAGAATCACCAGCATGTGTGCAGCACAGCCTCTGAGGAAACAGACATGCTGATGTACAGCAGCAGTCACAGGTTTGGACACACCTTCTCATTTAATGGTTTTACTACTTCCTACCAAGGTTACTATCGTTAACGAAAACTAAGGAAATAACGAAAACTAGAAGTGAAAAACATTTTCATTAACGGAAATAAAAATAAAAACAAAAAAAGGAAAACTAACTAAAACTGTAATGAGTGTTCACAAAACTAACTAAAATTAACTGAATTTATAGCAAAAATGTGTTTAGTTTTCATTGATGTGTGCGTGTCATACAAGAGTCAAGGGTGAAAATGAAGTTTAGTTTCCAGATTTCGTTCTTGCTGTGTCTCATTATGCCAGCAGGTGGCAGCACGTTAGTCGAGTCGTCTGTGTCGCTGCTCCGTCCACGCGCAGAATCATGTCAGGAAAAGTCGGGAGGAAGCGCCAGAGTCCAATTTGGGATTACTTTGAATATGACTGTGTTTTGGATAAAGCAAGTGTCTTGTAGTGGAAAGAGACAAATTATGAGGGACATTTCTAAAGGGAAAAAATCCCACAAACCTTAAAGTGCACTTGACAAGCTCACACAAGAAGGCTAACCTAGCTTACCTTGAGAAGGTAAGGGAGCACACTCAACCCTCATCCCCAGAAACAGAAGCTAACCCCAGGCAAGGCAGCGTGATGCATCCCGAGACAACAGGACGGGGACATCTACACAACTGTGTGAGTCAATTGCCTTCAAAAAGTTTATCAATTCACTTGAACCAAAATTACGAACACCCGGTGCTGCAAGAGTTAATAGTCTCAATGGGGCCAAGATATACATTTTATAGTTGCCTGGTATCAATGGTTGTTCATCTGCCTTTATTTATTTATTTATTTAAATAACCCATAGGTGGGAATGTGAGTTGTCTGTCTCTGCGTGTTAGCCCTGCGACAGACAGGCGACCTGTGCAGGGTGCAGTATGGTAGCTGGAACAGCAACATACCCAAGGATGAGCAGAAGAGCATGACTGATATGATGAAACTGGGATTTTGTTACACTTAATTATTGCAAACAAAACTAAAACTATAGCTGAAACTAATCAAAACTAAACTGAAACTAAGGATTTTCAAAAAAATAAAAACTAAACTAAACTAGCAAACAATTGGTAAAAACTAATTAAAACTGATATAAAATTGAAAATCTGAAGTCAAAACTAAATAAAAATAAAAACTAATGAAAATTGTAAAACTATTAAAACCCTGCTTCCTACATTGTACAAACTGAAGACATCAAATATATGAAACCAGATCTTTGGAGGCAGAGAAAAAAAAGGTTAAATAACTCTAAATATGTTTTATATTTCAGATTCCTCTAAGCTGCCACCCTTTGCTTGTTTTGGCAGGGCTGCAAACCTGAGATGGTTTCACAGGTGTGCCTGTCAGGGATCATTTGTGGAGTTTCTTGCTAAAACTTTGAATGCGTCCCCAAGTGCAGTCACAAAAACCATCAAGCGCTACGACCAAACTGGCTCACATGTTTATGGAAAGGAAGCCCAAGAGTCCCCTCTGCTGCTGAGGATAAATTCATCCGAGTCACCAGCCTCAGAAAGCGCAGGTTAGCAGCAGCTCAGATCAGATAGATGCCACACAGAGCTCCAGCAGCAGACACATCTCTACATGTTCAGAGGAGACTGTGTGAATCAGGCCTTTATGGTCAAACAGCTGCTACGAAACCACGACTAAGGAAAACCATTTCATGAAGCTCATGGAGGCCCAGAGCAGTAATCAAAGCAAAGGGGGCTGTTTTAAAGAATCTAAAATATAAAACATGTTTTGGGTTATTTCACACTTTTTTGTTTCAATCGAGAGAATCTACAAAGTAAATAATCATGAAAATAAAGAAAAAACCATTAAATGAAAAGCTGTGTCCACACTTTGGACTGGTCAGAAGAGAGAGCTGCGTCTGGGCAATCAGCTGATCCACCCACTGTTGCCTCAACATAAATGGTCTCAGCGGAAGAGACCGTCTCTTCTCTCCCGCCGTCTCTCAGGGCTACAGTACAGTAGCCCTGAGAGACGATAGGCAGGAGCCATTGTTACACACAGGAAACGGGGAGAAAAGGCCGAGGTGTGCCACATGACACGAGAACGGCACTAAAAAAACTGGCTTATCGAGTAATAATCCAAATGTAAAAGTTACGTTTCAGATCACCACCAAAATATACAGAAGAGGTCAAACACAAAACAACGGCTGACAGAAAATCTATTAGAAGATTGCAGGTAAGACTCAGGGAAATAGTTTGACTGATGTTAACATGCAAATGGACAGTAAGAATAAAATGAGATGATCAGAAGGCGAGAAGAGCTCAGTGAGTTCAGGGAAATACTGAAAATGGTGAAGTAGCTCCCTCTTGTGGTTACAACCTTTACACGTTTTCTGAAAATCCGATGGTAAAAACACTGCAGCTGAGACCAGAGGCTGCAGGGGCGAGTGGCCGTCAGGGAAACAACTGGACGTGCAAACAGGGCCCTGCTGCCTACAGGAAAAACCTCTGTCTAATAATCGCTACAGGAATCGACACATCCCCGTATCAAAGACGTCAGCCGCTTCATAATCTCTGCATCACTCGCTGCGAGCTTTTTGAAACCAACATGAAATCCAACCTTTAACTCTGACATTATGTCATTGGAGATGTTCTCACGTGCCTTATTGTGAGACACAGACCCCTGCCAGGCTAAACGCTGGAGTTCATTAAATACCTGACAGCCTCAGCCACGTTGTTAGAGGTGTGTCCTGACAGGGCGTCGTGAAGGTTTCTGATGAAGTAGTCTCTGTAGTCCTCAGGCAGAGCCATGAAGGTCCCGCCCATCACGATGAACTCCACTTTGTCGACGCTGTGGCCCAGCTGCTTCAGCTGCAAATCACACCCGAGGGTTGGGTACCATTAAAGCAATGGACTTATCTGCAACTTCAGCTAAGTGCAGCAATGCACCATTATTCAGCAGAACCATCATTTTGTTCCCTCAAAAAATTAACTGTAATTAAACTTTAAACAGCTAGTGCACATAAACCGGACCTCCCACAGGCAAAGCTCCATGGAAAAAAACAAAAGCTGTGTCCAGTTTAAAAAAGATCCACATGAACCGTTCCAATGAATGACTTTGCTCTGCTGCAAAGCACTAATGGGCCCATAAATTTAAATAATGGCATAATTAGGGTCAGTGAAAGCCTCGACACTCATTACAGCACACTAAATATATTATCACCGGCTGATTTGTGGAAATGGCTCATCTAGAGACCACATAAAGAGACACACACTTCACATGTGCCAAATGCAGGCGGGTCAATCGAAACACCTGATTAAGGTGCTTCCTGCTTCTGTAATTTCAGGAAAAGCCAAAATAACACGAATAATCAAAACAATGTCAATTTTTAAAAAGTACACCGTAGAAAATCACCGACCTGCTCCACTCGATGTCTGGTCTGTAGGTAGGGGTCGTAACGAGCTCGGATGGCTCTCATGGAAGTCGGCTGTCAGAAAGAAGGGGAGAAGCAGGAAGGACGCTTAACGTTTGCTTACATACAAAAGACAGACATGGAGATCCACAGGGTTCTGTGCTAAGAACCTTACACACCCGTTTTTTGGGTTAAATTAAAAAACATGGCTCAAAGTATCAATGCACAAAATATACAAACTTGATGTATGTGGATGGCATCACTCTGGCCTCCAGTAACACTGTGAGGAACCTGGGAGTCATTTCTGAACAGAGCGTGTCCATTAAGCTGAATGTTAAACCGTTTCGGAGGAATGCTCTTGTTCACCTGCACAATATCTCTGCAAACATCCTGCCTCATGATGCTGAAGGACTACTTCATGTAACTGTTACTTCTAGGCTGGATTACTGTAATTATTATAACGGATTTATACCTCTGGGTTCTTCACTGTAGGGAAGTCACAAACAAAGACAATTCTCAAACACGACATCATAACGTGATGTGAACTTCCCTAGAAATGTAGCTACACGTGTGTGTCGAGGCACATGTGTATAAATTCTGGTCTCTACACAAACACAGCGAGAGCACTGCCACGATTCGATTTTGTCCGTAGCTTTTCTAAACCGGCTCCAGGATAAATCCAGAATTCATTTTTAAGCCTTTGTCCTCACAAAGTCCTGGATGATCGGGCAGTAAAGACCTCGCAATAACATTTTATTCTAACGAGCACGTTGCTCTCTGACTGCTTATTTGTGGATTTTAGAGTTTCTGAAAGTAGAATGGGACGCAGAGGCTGCTGTGGAAACAGCTCCCAGTTTGGGTTGAGGAGACAACTTATTTACTTTATCAGGCTTTTTCCTTCCATGCAGGCATACACAGTAGATGAAAATCAAGGTGCTTCACCTCGTAGCCAGTGTAAGACTGTGTGGAGTACTCAAAGTCAGAGTCCGGTCCACCAGGACAGTAGCTGCCAGAGTAAAAACAAAAAACTGATTATTAATAAACTCCTGTCAGCACTTCAAGCTCAAACATGTCAAAGCTTTTACATCTACCTGGCTTTAGGGTTTGTTCTGTGTACCACAGTATGACCACTAAATATACTTACACAACGCTGATACTGCTCATGCTGAAACAGCTCAAAGATGAAATATGTCCTCACAGATTTTCTCTCATCAAAAAGCAAAACTTACACACAGATGTTGCCTGTAAAGCTGATGTGAGGACATCGATGAGGTTTACACATCACAGCTACGACTGCAATCTGCAGTAAAAACACAAGTTATTAAATCTGCTCCTATTTTGGGGGTTAGGTATTGTGAGAGGTATAATTTCCATATAGTCTGAACGTTCATGCATTTCCAATCTTCACTGTCCATCTAAAGCTGAGCTGAAGGATTAAACCCCATCAGTGTTGTACGCTGTACTCATACAATACCAGACATAAACACACACACACACACACACATCTGCTAACATGTGACTCTAAACTAGCCACTTAGTGCATTTTATTTCAGCCTTACTGAACCTTAACCTGAAATATCAGACTGCAGGACAGAGATATGGAGGGCAGAATAAACACAACGTACCCCGCTGGCAGTGCGGATAGGTTTGGCCTTTAGTTTGGGCACCAGCGCTCGACGGTATTGCGGTGGAACAGCTGCGATGATATCCACCAATCGGGGCTGAGCTTCAAGTCCATATTTAGCTGAGGCCTGAGTCTTCACTCTGTTTGAAAACACATAATGCAACTCGCTTAAAACTCACCTAGAACTGAAAATTGTACAAAAAACTAATTAAAATTGTTCTTTAATGCAAACGTATTTTGGATTTGATGGCACAAAAAGCTTTTTAAAAAAGTTGGAATAGGCGCATGTTTCCCACTGAGGAGATCAACGGCTCTGGTGTTGACAGGAAGAGGTTTCTCGTTGTTCCTCGATGTGTTGCGTTTCAGCTGCTCCTTTGTCATATTAATTATTCAATAATGTGCTAATGTCTTTTGCACATTGTGGTCTAGCGTTGTCTTGCTTGACATCTGGATGACAGCATTGATTCCTTCAAAACCTCCATAAATCATATTGCATTGAGGGGCTCTTCACAGATGTACAAGTCACCCATGCCAAGTGCACTAAGGCACACACACCAGATGTTTGGTTGTGAAGTTTGCATGAATAACAACAACACTGGGTCCTCTCCTCATTGGCCCAGACTACAGGACTGCAGCACTTAGATGACCACAGGCCCGGAGAAAGACCCACGTCTTAAACGTAAGGGGGGGGGGGGGGAATCTACCATCTATACTAGATTCTTAATTATTGTAATATGCAGCCTATGTAATCTACACAGTAATCACATGACTGTTTCCTGCAGCTGATACCAATTTCTAATCTTTTGTGACATGGAGGGCTTACACGTGCATTTTTGCAATAGCCCAACACAGAAAATGGTCATCGTTGTTGAGCTGTCCATAAATAAACTACAGTGCACATTTTTTAGAATAAAGACATGTGTCCGTGCAGCAGCGCTGTTCAGTGGAGCTCTGTGCCAAAGAGCATTAAGACTAATCAACTTCACATACACAGAGGGCAGACAGTTAGTGGGACCAGTTCATTGTTGTTTTGGTTACAGACTGTTGTTGCACACGCTGTATGTCTACTGTATCGTTGATTACTTACTTGTTAAGATTGATGTCTTTTCCCTTCTCGTGGGCTTCAACCAGCTGCTTGATGACATCGGCAATGGTCATCATCATCAGCTCGGCTCGGCTCAGGTCACCTGACCAAGAGCAGCATAGTGAGATTACTGTCATTACAGTGAGAAGGTTTATTCGCAGGTTATTTAAACACAGCTTTATAATGTGCAGGAGTCTAAATTGTCAAATGCAGCTTTACGGAGTGAATCACGGTCCAATATGCAGTGTAAAGGATCTCTATGAAAACGAGAAAAGTTGCTGAACTCTTCTCTGCCGAGTTATGCAGCTTCTGTCATCATCTTATGGGACCTGCCGTTAGCATTAGCTTTAAGCTACAATCACCCTCAGCACTTTAGAAAGCAGTTTGCGATGTTTTAAACGCTTTACCACACACTCACTCTTTTTCTTTGGCTTCCCCATTTCCTTCGTTAGTCACCTAGTCCAATTATTTACGAAAGGAGGTCTGTTAAAAGTGCTTCATCTGTCTTTAAAGCCCGCCAGCACTCTGGAGTAACAGTAAACAACTCCACGTTGCGACCGAACACGGCACCTGTCGTGCGGGAATAGCGGCTGTCGCAAAATAACGTAAACACACTTTCGCAGTGTTTAACCTGTCATTTATTGACGCGTAAATCTGTTCATGAGTAAAACAACGCCAGGTTTGGCTTATTTAATAGCGAGTGGGGCTGTTTCGCTAAAACATCCCAACATGTGCCGAATAAGCGCAGCTGGAAGGAGACGCGCAGACTCTACGACAGGTGTGACCACAGAGCGGCGCTCAATTCCGTCTCACAGCGACGGTCCGCGTGTGCGCGGAGCAGCTGACGGACTTGGAAGCTCTCTGACTTAAGTCTCGCAGCAAATCCCTTTAGCTGCGAGCTGACATGGCTTGACGGATTCCTGCGGGAAGTCTTCAGGAAATGCAACAGGTGGAGGAGCTGTGGTTGTGAACCCTGGACCATCGTAAGTGTTTCTTAGACCTTAACGGGGCTTTCCACGGTGCTGTGTACAAGTGCCGGTTACTTTTATCGGCGGTAAATGTGGAAGTATTTAATCCTGTGTGCTGCTGTCATGCAGCCCTCATTAGCGTGCCCGGCTAGCTGCTGTGTGTCACTACTTGAAGGTGCCTGAGAGGAGAGGAGGGAGTCGGACGGGCAGACCACTGCACACACGGTTAGTTTGCTACTCTGAACTATGGAGGGTTTATTTCTTTTCTTTTGTTTACCTTGTTATCTTCTCACGGGAGACTTCACCAGTCACTGACTGGAGTTAAAGTGATTTAGAAAATGAACGCAGTTTAATCGCTGTGTTCAGGTGTCACTCGGATAAATAAGTGTTATCTCACAATGTGTGATATTAAGTACACGCCAAGTCATTTCACGGGTGTTTTGGGTTGTTTTTTTTTTAATTCATGTGACGCAGGTCAGGTGCCACCATGGATGACAACAGTGTCAGTGACTCCAATGTAAAGGTGGCTGTTCGTGTGCGGCCAATGAACAGGAGAGGTGAGTACAAACGGCTGCACTCGCAGCGTTCATGGCTAACTCGCTGGTTTCATTGAAGCCTTTTAAAGGCAACCGTCCACCTTCAAAGGGAAGTATCGGCCCTGCACTTCACCCATATCTGAGTCCGTGTTTGCTCTCGTTCAACTTTTGGTAAACAGTAAGGCTCAGTGCAGGGTTAGGTTTCTCCTCAAGCTCTGAAGTATAAACGCACTTCTTATGTCTTTAAATTTAAGCTTCAAATATCGCAGAGACGTGTTTTGTGCACTGTCACTGGCCTAAATACTTCTGACAACAGCTGAGCTGGACTGGAGTGTCAGCTAACTGCAGCAGCAACTTTTGAACTTTAAAGTGTAGCTATCACTTTCTGATTAAGACCCTCAAATGAAAGCTGATAATAAAGCATTTTAAAAGATAAAATACAACCTTGTGACTCATATGCCCTTACACCTACTCTGACAGGAAGTTGCTGCTCTGTCTCCGCCTTAAAATCCTTCCAGTGCAGGTAGGAATGAGGAAGAGAAGGTGTGAGCCTGGTTTTCCTTAGTGTCTGCACAGGGAGTTGTAAACTGGTCGTAGTGTTTGTGCAGGCCTGGATGAATCAGCCTCAATAAAACCTCTTTCCTGCCTCCCTTTGTTGGCCTGTTTGAAGCTTATGGACACACACGCATGCATGCATGCATGCATGCCACCTGTTACTCTGCAGAGTGACTCGGTCACTTTTAGTGAAAGTTATGACCAGTGTTGGGTAAGTTACTTTAAATTAGTAACTTAGTTACATTACTAGTTACTTCTATCAAAAGTAACTCAGTTACTTCAAGTTACTCGTTACTTTCAGAGTAACTAGTTACTAGGGAAAGTAACTTTGGTTTTACTCAGAATTCTCTTGTTAATGTGTTGCTTCTGTAACTGGATACCCAGCAAGACTGCCAGTCTTCTAGCTTGCTTACTTGCCACAAGTGCACTGTGCCACCTACCAATAGAAAGGAAAAAATAATGTGCACATTTCCACGAGAGAAATCCCACGCCTGATTCTATCCTAGCCTGCTTTTTACATCCAACACAAAAACTGCAGTCGTGGTGCTTTCGATTGTACTCAGAACTCGGAAATTCTGCCTTCTGAATAGGAAGATGTAGGTAACACCAGACTGCAGATGAGCTGCATACAGAGCTGGACTGGGACAAAAAAATCGTCCCGGGCATTTTGACTAGAGACCGGCCGCCATTACAGGAAAAATCATAAAGCCTTTGAATGAAAACAAACACTGTTGTGACAGTGATGTACACTGTTCTGATGGTATATATGTATCAATCTATCAATTGTTTGTTGCAAGACTCAGATAATTATTTTTAAAGTGAGACATTTTAAATGAGAATAAGAAAGTATTTCTTTGTGCCCCCCTTTCCCTGTTAATGCCCTACATGGCCCCCTGGCAACACTTTGCTAGACCCGCCCCTGCACAGTTACCAGCTGTCAGCTACTTAGAAAAGGATCCTGGTGTTATTTGTCTCTCAGAAACAGTTCATAACTTCCCTTCAACTCATTCATGTCACCTAAAAGGTAAACCTGTTTCTCCATCACAGCTCTGATGATTCAGTAAGGACGTCTCCTGGTTTCATCTTCATGTTTCCCTCTCACCACATATCCAAACCGACATCATGACCAGCAGCTTTACAGCTGTGGCTCCAGCAAACATCAGCTGATACTAGAAAGTAATATTAAATCAATTCTAACAACAGCTGATCAAGCTTAAACGTGCTGCTGTTGTTTACCGCGACATCCGCTGGTTTCCTCTTTCTGGCGCAAAGTGGGAGATAAACAAACAAGAGGGAAAAGCTGATCAGCTGATCATTGATCAGTTTCATGATTGAAGGAGAAACAGGAGAGGGAGGGGGGGAATGAGAGAAGAAGAGGCAGCTGTGCAGCGTAAACACAGAATAAATCCAGCTTTGTGTCTTTTTCATTGTAGCTGAAGTCCGGGACAAACTGTTCCTTTTCACCTCAATACGAAACGTGTAATATTTTCTCTGAATACGAGACGATTCCGTTTTTTACAGGACGGTTGGCAACTCTACTAACTAACCTTATGAACAAAATAAAGTTCAACATCAGTAACATAGCACCCACCCAGCTGTATAGAAACTCCATCATGCTAGCTAGCACGCAGTACGAAAAAGTCAGCATAACGAAAATAAACTCCACCTAAACCTGGTTCATATCTGACCCAGATGGACTGCAGGTTATAACTTCTTACCTGAAGTTCAGTTCACCTGACACTCTCGGACCAGCTGCCGCTTCGGGTCTCTCCTCTTGCCTCCCTTTTCCTTCATCCACCTGCTGCCTCCACCACTTGCCAATGTTACTGAATCTGTGGAAGCTCCGCGATAGCCACCACACGAAGTAACGAATAACGAGCCTATCTAAATCCCAGTAACGAGTAACGTGTTC
Organism: Perissodus microlepis; assembly: GCF_051167445.1. NCBI lineage: Eukaryota > Metazoa > Chordata > Actinopteri > Cichliformes > Cichlidae > Perissodus > Perissodus microlepis. The sequence continues at coordinate 506,664 of NC_140475.1, read as the reverse complement.
CCGGTTTTGGCATAATAACTAGTTACCGTGCTCGTTACCACAATAATAACGTAGTTACTGTAACACGTTACTTAATAACGCGTTAGTCCCAACACTGGTTATGACACCCAGTATATGAGCTGCTGCTTTTAAACGGTGCATTATGAAGACTGTGCAGCTTGTTTTTGGACATTTCACTTTGTTTTGTTTTTTTTAGTCCAAAAATCATATGTTGTTTTTCTCCATTATCCAGAAAAAGACCTGAAAACCAAATATGTGGTGGAGATGGATGGGAACCAGACAGTCCTGCATCCAGCCGTCACTAGTATGAACACAGCAGACCCCCGGTAAGCTGTTACATGGAAGAAAGTAGTCGTGAGTTTGAAGCCAACCTGTTTAAATTTCAGACACTTTGTGGTTTATTTTTTCTCCTTTGTTCCACTTTCACCACAACATCTAATCCTGTTTTGAGCCTGTCCACAGTGGAGCCTCCCTGGTTAGCCAATCAGTTTCTTGAGCTTCATCTCTTTATCAGGAAACATTGTTGAGCAGATGTGTCGGCTTGAGTCACGTTGCTGGGGATCATCAATCTGATGACATCACACTTGACAAAGTAAACTTTAGTTAAGCAGCACGCCACGACTTGTTTAGCTGTGTTTCAGACGTGGACCGGTGTTGGTGGCTGGAGCATGACTTGGAGCTTGACCATAGGTGTGCTTCAGAACGTGTTAAATTGAAATTTGCAGCATGGATCCAATAAACTCTGGTTTTTCTGTAGACTGATGATAGCTACTAAATCTTTGGCTATGATTCAGAGCTGCAATTCCTTTGCTACTTCCTACCGTGCGATGTCGCTGTCATGATAGCCGCTGAAGAACATTCAGAGATTTAGGTTTGCGTCTTGTCCGCCGTCAGCAGGGACGGGCTCCTTTGTTGGATAAGTATTTACCAAGACAGACATTGTCTCAGTGAATCAGCACCATACACACAGCTTCCAGGTCAGAAATGTGAGGCCAGTGCAAAAGTGGCTTACGCCTGGATTCTTTCTAACGGTGAGCAGGGGGTCTACAAGCTCTGTAAACCGTTTCCTGTTTCCGTGAGTATTGACACAGCATCGTGGACGTGGTTCCATAACGTGAGATGATTGAAAGGCTGCCGCCATGTGAGGGTACCAGGTTTTCAGCTTCTCGGTCACATTAACTCTTCACCTGTGATACTTAGTCTTTCATGCTGCATTTCTATTGGTTGGTTTGTAGAAGCAGAAGTTGTAATGTGTCAGTGTGATGACCAAAATCACATTCAGATGCACTCACCGATACAGCCACCTACATTTCTTACACTGACCCCCCTCTGTGTGACCTCTGTGGGGTCACAAAGCTGTTGCGGTAGCTGCAACTTTTTTGAGCCACAAGCAACGATATCCTGGGCCAGCCGGAAATCATACCGTTCATGCTATCAGGGTAAGACCATGACATCATCAGGCCCTCTGCCTTACAGAGCAACACTCTTCTCCTCATCTCTGCAACATTTTAATGACTATCTCTCCTTTTTATGAGCAGCTATTTGCATTGGACAAGTGCAGACAGTTCAGTGAGATTCCTGGCTGTGAGTGTGTTGTAATATGTATACAATAACAGGACTGACTGTATCACAGATTCACTCATTTAGTTACCGTCAGGTGAGTTTGGAGAGAATCTAACCAGCTTTTCAGGTTGGCGCCCAGTCGTTTGGAAAAGGGCTCAAATCTAAAACTCCACCCATCCTCCGTGGAAATCTCCCTCCTCCCTCTGGCTCTTCTGCATTGTTACTCTTTACAAAGGGCGTGTGTGTCCCGGCTCAGCCCTGCTCAGGTAGTTTGACACACATTTGAAGGAGCAGGAAGAAGCAAAGGGAAATGGTGTCGGAGTTTTCTGTAACTCCAGTCGCGTTTATGATGTCACACTGGTGCAGCGCGTTGCTGTGCACACACAAAACTGTATTTGTTTTGATGGTTGAGTTTGCAGTGCGATCCTCCTCTCCTCGTGTTGCAGTGAGCCAGATACTGAGTGGTGCAGGGAGATGTTCCCTGCAGGTCCTGGCCCTCGTTCAGGTTCCCCTGTTCAGCATGTAACTGTGCCTTAGGGCAAACATGGACTAAATGAATCACTGCCTTTGTAAGGAGGTTTGAGTCTCATATTTCACTGTGATTCTTTGCATTTTTTCATGCGTATGTATCCGTGTGTTTCTTCTGTCCTGACACGCTTCAGCGGCGCTGCGTTTCCCCATTTGGGGCTCGGTATGAACATGTTTTACAGGCTCAGTGCGGCACAAATGGTCCCAGACCAGCACAGAGGTCAGACGGGAACGGTGGAGGTGGTAAACTCATCTTTAACTCATGATAGTTAGATTTTACATTAACAAATTAACAAGAATCAACAGTGCTGTTACTATAGAAGTGAATTTTATTCTTCCTAATGGAAGGCTTGACCTAATTTATCCAGTCGGTAAATTTGGTCTTTACAAAGCTTTAGCATTTCACATAATCTTCTCAAGTCTCACGGACTTCTCCAAAACCTTCCTGCCGACTGGAGTTAAACTGCTTTTTTAGCCTCTGTGGCACAAGCTGGTCTCCAGTCCTACCACTGCTGTCTCAATGGGACGTTACAAACGCTGCAGTCATTGCAGTGTGATGCTATAATACGTTGGATTGTGACACACAACCTGATGTTCAGTCTGGTGCTTAATCGCACTGTCAAATGTACAAATGCACACGATTGTTGGATTTGTATAAAATATCTGTATAAGTCAGATGTTGGCACTCACAGGGTGTTTATGCAAAGGTTGATCATGATTGGTCAGCTCCTGTAGGAGGGAACACGTGCTACCATCATTATACAGCAGGATCATAATATGAATTCATAATAAAGAGGGTGTAGATGTAAAGCGATAATAGTGGCAGACCGACGTTATCAGCTGATTTGATCATATTAGCCATTTGCAGGTGTTTTGCTATCAGCGTCTCTAACAGACGGTTCTGTGTGCCGATTGTTTTGTGCGCATTTCGTGTTCGGCCAAAGTGTGGAAAGCAGAAGGCATCTGTGTCTGTAGTACTGCAGCTTCCCTGTTTGCTGTGAAGAGTTTGAAGAGTTTCAGTCAGGTTTCAGAGCTCATCACAGCACAGAAACAGCTTTAGTGAAGGTTACAAATGATCTTCTTGTGGCCTCTGACAGTGGACTCATCTCTGTGCTTGTCCTGCTAGACCTCAGTGCAGCGTTCGATACTGTCGACCATAATATCCTATTAGAGCGATTAGAACATGCTGTAGGTATTACAGGTACTGTGCTGCAGTGGTTTGTATCATATCTATCTAATAGACTCCAGTTTGTGCATGTAAATGGAGAGTCCTCTTCACACACTGAGGTTAATTATGGAGTTCCACAGGGTTCAGTGCTAGGACCAATTCTGTTTACATTATACATGCTTCCCTTAGGCAGCATCATTAGAAGACATAGCATACATTTACACTGCTATGCAGATGACACCCAGCTCTATCTGTCCATGAAGCCAGATAACACACACCAATGAGTTAAACTGCAGGAATGTCTTAAAGACATAAAGACCTGGATGGCCGCTAACTTTCTGCTTCTTAATTCAGATAAAACTGAGGTTATTGTACTCGGCCCTGAAAATCTTAGAAATATGGTATCTAACCAGATTCTTACTCTGGATGGCATTACCTTGGCCTCCAGTAACACTGTGAGGAACCTTGGAGTCATTTTTGACCAGGACATGTCCTTCAACGCACATATTAAACAAATATGTAAGACTGCTTTCTTCCATTTGTGCAACATCTCTAAAGTTAGAAATATCCTGTCTCAGAGTGACGCTGAAAAACTAGTTCATGCATTTATTACTTCCAGGCTGGACGACTGTAATTCATTATTATCAGGATGTCCAAAAAACTCACTGAAAAGCCTTCAGCTAATCCAAAATGCTGCAGCAAGAGTCCTGACAGGGACTAGAAAGAGAGAGCAGATTTCTCCTGTTTTGGCTTCCCTTCATTGGCTTCCTGTTAAGTCCAGAATTGAATTCAAAATCCTGCTCCTCACATACAAGGTCTTAAATAATCAGGCCCCATCTTATCTTAATGACCTTGTAGTACCATATCACCCTATTAGAGCACTTCGCTCTCGCTCTGCAGGCCTACTTGTTGTTCCTAGAGTATTTAAAAGTAGAATGGGAGGCAGAGCCTTCAGTTTTCAGGCCCCTCTTCTGTGGAACCAGCTTCCAGTTTGGATTCAGGAGACAGACACTATCTCTACTTTCAAGATTAGGCTTAAAACTTTCCTTTTTGCTAAAGCATATAGTTAGGGCTGGACCAGGTGACCCTGAATCCTCCCTTAGTTATGCTGCAATAGACGTAGGCTGCCGGGGGATTCCCATGATGCATTGAGTTTTCCCTTTCCAGTCACCTTTCTCACTCACTATGTATTAATAGACCTCTCTGCACTGAATCATATCTGTTATTAACCTCTGTCTCTCTTCCACAGCATGTCTTTTATCCTGTCTTCCTTCTCTCACCCCAACCGGTCGCAGCAGATGGCCCCGCCCCTCCCTGAGCCTGGTTCTGCCGGAGGTTTCTTCCTGTTAAAAGGGAGTTTTTCCTTCCCACTGTCGCCAAAGTGCTTGCTCATAGGGGGTCATATGATTGTTGGGTTTTTCTCTGTATCTATGAAGCACCTTGAGGCGACTTTTGTTGTGATTTGGCGCTATATAAATAAAATTGAATTGAATTGAATTGAATTGAAAAGAGGAAGGCCTCTTCTGTAAAGTTTGTGCTTAGTCAGCTCACTGCCTGATGGTTCAGCTGATTTGCTTCAGGGGGTGTTAATATGTCCCAGCACCCCGGGAGGCTGCAGCCCAGCAGGGCCTGTCAGATTAATGAAGCCCTGTTCCTGCTTTACCCTCCGAGGACCTGACGTCCACATATGTGGACATCACATTTTGGGTTATTTAGACCAAAATACTAAGTATTGCTCTTCAAGAGCCTGATATCCACTTACGAGGACATTATACTGCCACTGTTCTATCGAAATTTTAAATTGATATCCTCATATGTGGCTCTGATTTTTCTATTTCTTTGTTTTTACGTTCATCAGGTCCCAATCGGCCCAAATATCAAAGAGAAATTAAAAATGCTGCTGAGGAAGAGTTAGAGGTTAATACTGTGGGAGGACTCTAACAGTTATTTTCATGAATTTCCTCGGATGCTCTAAGAGAACATTTAATATATAAGATCTGATAAGAAAATGCCACCTGGGATGGATTTTAAAACATCAAACTTCATGATAACATTTAATTTTATGTCTTTACTATGACGTCTCCATTTTTTTTTGATTTGTAAATCACTGGTTGTATAAAGCCAGACTTTGTTGATCACAGACTTGCTGACCTACCGTCGTCCTGCTTTAGTGATTCCAGTTATCTCAGGAATGTCCTCACCGTCCCAGGAGAGAGCGGGACTAAAGGCTGCTCTTTCATGGATCAGCCCAGTCTCACACAGGGAGGCCTTGTTTCATTACTGTGTGTGTGTGTGTGTGTGTGTGTGTGTGTGTGTGTGTGTGAGAAACTTTTAGTGACTCAGTGTGGCTGAAAATGCTGCCATATTATTGCACGTCAGACTTGTGTGTTGTCAGTATTTGCGTTGTTTTGCTTGTACAGGGTTAGTTTGATTGTGCTGTTATATGATTGTGTAACGCAAAGTTATATAAGGACTAGTTTTTTTTCAAGGGATGAGTTGACTGACTGACGCGCAGAAGAAATAGTTCTTTATGGAGCCTAGATGGTGTGAATGATGAGACCAAAGACTGCAATATCTTGTACCAAAATATATTGAATAAATGGGGGAAAGGGGAAATGGAACAAAATAATTAATACAACACACACCATAAATGTCCACAATTAAATGATAAGTCAATCCTGTGATTTTTTTTTGTGCAAGAGTCCTTTTGCTAAGAGTCCTTTTTGGTCCTTTTCTTTTTAAAGTTCACTTTTAAGGTATTCCTCCTTAGGGTCCAGCTTCATACAGTGGGGAAATATATGTCCGTAATCCAAAGACGGCTAAGTGGGGGAAAAGAGGGGAAAACAAAGAATGGTCCTACCGGCTCGCCACTTCAATATGAAGAAGATTAATTCAAAGGGAGGGAACAAAACCTGACCGCTGAGGTGAAATGAATTGAGGGGAGAAAACGCTTTGTTTTCCAACACCGTTCTAAATGCCGTAAGCTTACAGCCACAGCAGGAGTCGAACCCCGAAAGTATCCCTCCACAGCCGGTTTTCAGAGTTGCCGCGACGTGGAAGGAGCCAATCAAGAGAGGGACCTCAAATCAGCTGACGTGGGTCATGTGACAGGGAGTAGTTGATATGGGTTACAATTGGCTTTTGCTTCCTCCTGTGTGGGGGGCACTTGTGCTCCCTGGAGTATGACGCTCACGCTTTGGTTTTGAGTGCAGTGAGCAGTTTGGTGGTTGTTGTATTTGAGCTCACGTGTCTGGCAGATGGGGACAGCGTCACGTCTGAGTCCTGATGTAGCTTGAGCTTTGCCTTAAAGCCCACCGCATCATTTTGCTGTTTCAGTGCAGTTGTTCGGGGGACCTCTGCCTTTGATCAGCTGACCGTCCACACACCCGCCGCTGCCCCAGAGTGCTCAGCAGCTCCCCAGCGTGGAGCTCATTGAGCTCAGCCTTGAAGATACCATCTGCACTGAACTTCCTCTTCTTGGAGATTTGCACAGCCGTCTTCCAACCGGCTGCAGACAGGAAAGCCTCAATTTTCCTTCAGTCCTGCTGCTTTTCTGCTTTCTCAGAAAAACAGCACAAGTGGAATAGGCAATATGGAAGCTCTTCAACTGACATCAGCCTGAATGTTTCACAGCCTGGAGCACAAATCCCATTCAAAGATGTTGTCAGCCTGTTTCTAGTAAGACAATAACAGGAAGCAGATAGAAACTGATTTTGTGTTTTTTAGCACTTGGTTGCAGGAAAAACAAGCTTTTAAAGTAGACTCTTGTGTTTCTCCATAACACATGTCTGTGCATACACACTCAGTGGATGTTTATTAAACGCGACCAAAGGTTCGAATGAGGTCAGTTCATGTGCGTGTGCACGTGCACGCGTACGTGTGTGTCTGTGTGGTCAAAGATTTTACTGAGAATTATGACAAATAAGTTTAAATATCAGTAACAATATTATTTCTTCTTTTCTGTCTCCAGGAATCAGCCCAAGGTAAATATGATGTGATGGAGTTATTAATCACACATTTATGGTGTGCACATTACAGACGTGTGTGTCGCATGTTTTCTGCAGGTCTTTGCGTACGACTACTGTTTCTGGTCTATGGACGACTCTCAGAAAGACAAGTTTGCAGGTTGGTACATTTTCACAGTGGTTCATGTCAGTCTGTTCAAACGTGTCTCCTGACAGAGTTTCCTGATACTCTGAACTATTTATGGAGCTGAGAAAGCGGCCGTGGGGGGGCTGGTTCTGCCGGAGGTTTCTTCCTGTTAAAAGGGAGTTTTTCCTTCCCACTGTCGCCAAAGTGCTTGCTCATAGGGGGTCATATGATTGTTGGGTTTTTCTCTGTATCTATGAAGCGCCTTGAGGCGACTTTTGTTGTGATTTGGCGCTATATAAATAAAATTGAATTGAATTGAATTGAATTGAATTGAATTGAATTGAAGGGGCTACACACTGCGTCACACTGGTTGTGGCTCAGTCTGAAAACGGCGAAATTATTCTTCCTGTCATCTCGTTCGTGTTAAAAGTTTGTAGGATCATCGGCTTCGTTTGTGTGTGATTTCAGCAGTTACAGTCTGAGTTTTGTGTGCAGGTCAGGACGTGGTGTTCCAGTGCCTCGGGGAGAGTCTGCTGGACAATGCCTTCATGGGCTACAACGCCTGCATCTTTGCTTACGGGCAGACGGGTAACATTTCAGAACAACAACTTTAAAATAAGTAAAGATAAGAGGAACTGCACATCCTACCGCAGCATCACATGTTTCCATTTGTACGAGAATCGTCAGATTTGAATGAAGCGAGTTGAATCTGAACTGGATTTGACTGTTTGTGACTTTTAGTTCTCAGTAGTTTGGGTCATAGCGTCACTGCAAAACTTTGTGCTTTGTTTCTGTACTTCACAGCGCAGTAACCTGTTTCACACTGTTTCTGTCTGAATGCCGAGTGTTTCCTGACACATGTGGGTACTGGTCTGTTGTTGCGCTGCACATATTGGCTGATATTGTCAGGACGGCATCTTCTTTGCCATTTTTCCATCTGCTGAACCAAAACAAGTAGATTAACTTTTGATTAATGGGCAGATGCAGGCTCGGGCAGGCTCGGCCCCTCCCTGCCCACAGCTCCCATAAGCCTCGTCTGTCAAACAGCTGCAGGGTTCAACATAAGCCTGGCTCAGCAGTCCTCTCTTCGTGATTACAAATGAATAACATGGGATGCTGTTTGAGACCTTCACACTCACATGTCAGACATGAAGCGCTCTCACCTGACTCTAGTTTGGCAGCTTCTTTTGTTCCAGCTGAATTTTCCTAAATGAATTAAATCTGTTATGATCCTGGACACAAGCATTAGCTGCAGCGCTGTGTGTTAAATGATCAGTGATTCGTTCTGTCTCTCACTGGCATCTGGATCGTTTATCTTCAGGTTCTGGGAAGTCGTACACCATGATGGGCTCGTCAGAACAGCCCGGTCTTATCCCTCGACTCTGCAGCTCGCTGTTCAGCAGGACTGAGAAGGAGGTCCGTGAAGGGGAGAGCTTCACTGTGGAGGTGTCCTACATGGAGATTTACAACGAGAAGGTCCGAGACCTGCTCGATCCGAAGGGGTGAGATGCTGAGAGCCTCGCTCGTCATTCTGCTGGGATGTTGGAATAACATGCAACATTCAGGGTCCACAGTGCTTCCCTGAACAAGTCCAGGCAGCTGAAGGACTCAAAGCTGTGACCGTCTCCTTATTTCTGCAGAAGCCGACAAGCGCTGAGAGTCAGAGAGCACAAAGTTTTGGGGCCTTACGTGGACGGTCTCTCCCGTCTGGCTGTGACCAGCTACAAGGTAAACCAGCTGTTTCTTTCTTTATTGCATCGGGTTTCCGAGGACCAGAAAGTAATAACGGTGGCTGCAGACGGCGCGTGTGTTTGTTGGTGTTCAACAGGACATCGAGTCTCTGATGTCAGAGGGAAATAAGTCTCGCACGGTGGCAGCCACAAACATGAACGAAGAGAGCAGCAGGTCGCACGCCGTGTTCAACATCATCCTCACGCACACGCTCACGGACCTGCGGTCTGGGGTAAAGACACGCTCGCATGTGCACGCCGTCTCTCTTTGCAGATGATTATCTTTTCAGTCATTGGCTCGAGTGTTAATGAAATGTGTCCGAACTCAAGGGGACTCGTTTCGTCTTATTCAAAGTCCCAACATGCAACACTGAGAAGCAGCTGATCCTCACATTGAACAGATGTTAGTCGACCAGCCAGACCTGCATCGCACTGTGCAAAAGTCTTGAGCCAGCCCTCGTGTTTTCATATTTGACTTTCTTTGACAGCGGTCAGGTACCAGGACCGGACTCAAAGAGTGATGCAAACATCTGGAGGAATTTATTTCTTTATTTATTTGTGTTGTTAAGCCACCAACACTGACCTATTATGAAGTATTTGAGTATAAACACTCAAACCTGTCGGTGTCTGTCTGTTGGCACTTTGCTGTTAGCATTCTGTCACAAAAACACATCATGTGTCCAGTTTTTCAGTTACATCTATAAAAAAAGTATAAAATAATAATTTGCGTCAACATTTGCGATACCCAGATGTATTTTATTCGTCTTTTGTCTGTGAATCGCTGCTTCCGTTAAGTCGTTCTCATTCAAAAGCTATGAGAGATTCTAGCTCGATGAGCTCCTGTGTTTGCTGCAGACGAGCGGGGAGAAGGTGAGCAAGCTGAGTCTGGTGGATCTGGCTGGAAGTGAGCGGGCAGCGAAGACTGGAGCTGCAGGGGAGCGGCTCAAAGAAGGCAGCAACATCAACAAGTGAGTGCGCATAAAATAAAGCTGTGATACTGACAGTCGAGACGGTTTTACTGCCTGCTGCTGTTTGTCTTCAGTCTAGAGCCGAGTGTCCGCCTCCAGGCCTCGAGGTTTTAGATGATGAGCCAACACAGCTGATTTAAACGGCTAAATGACCTCCTCAGCATGTTGTGTAGTTCTCCAGAGGCCTGGTAATGACCTAATCAGGTGTGATTCAGGTGTGCTGACCCAGGGTGAGACACCGTCCTCGAGGCCTGGAGCTCCCCACCTCGGCTGTAGAGCCTCCAGACACCCGTGTTTGTTTGAAGTTACTGGAAACTTCTCGTTTCTCTGCATCTCTGAGCATCTTTAGTGCTGAAACAGTTCTGATGTGTGTAGCCTGCTATTGGGTCACCAGTGTGAACGCCCCTGAATAGGAAGCATATTTTAGTTTCTGCAATTAAAGATGTTTTGCAGAAGCGCATCGGCGTCCGGCTAACAAACCGAAAGGAGCGGTCTTTGAGTCTGTGCTTCACTCAGTCGTTTGAAGCTGAGATTGTTCAGGTGACGTGTGGACTTCTAATCTTAGCATCACAAGCCCTTTCTCTGTCCCTCCCTGCAGATCTCTCAGCACTCTGGGTTTAGTCATCTCTGCCTTGGCTGACCACGGAGCAGGGAAGAACAAGAGCAAGTTTGTCCCCTACAGAGACTCTGTGCTCACCTGGCTGCTCAAGGTACAAGAAAGGAACTTTGTTTTCAAGTATGCAGCCTCAGGTCGCACTGCAAACTCACATCGGAGGCATTTCTTTTGCCTCAAATGAATTAATTTCGTGACGTTTCAAGGCTCTGCTGTTTGTTTCATTAGTTCTGCTCAGTTTGAAAAAGGCTCCATTTGCCAGCTTTGGGTGTTTAATTTGGGATTTTCAAATCAGTCTTTAATTTGGCTCCAGATAGCATTGTAATGGTGTGAAATGTTGTTTCCCCAACATCCTAGATTTCAAACTGCGTGCTCATAAGTCATTGTGCTTAATTATATTACTGTAATGCTCAGAGTTTGGGGTTAACAACTGAATTTAAGGCGATGTTCGTACCCGCAGGACAGCCTCGGAGGGAACAGTCGCACCGCCATGGTGGCCACTATCAGCCCAGCAGCAGACAACTACGATGAGACGCTGTCCACTCTTCGTTACGCCGACCGGGCCAAGAACATCGTCAACCACGCCGTGGTGAACGAAGACCCCAACGCAAGGATCATCCGCGAGCTACGAGAGGAAGTGGAGAAGCTGAAGGAGCAGCTCACCGAGGCGGAGGTTTGGCCTCGTTCAGCCTGCGACTGATCAGTGAGCATTATGGGTAATAATCCAGTGACATATGTCCAAAGTCTAATGAAGCTGCTGTCACTCTCAGTCTATGAAGGCCCCCGAGCTCAAGGAGCGACTGGAGGAGTCGGAGAAACTGATCCAAGATATGACGGTCACCTGGGAGGACAAACTTAGGAAAACAGAGGCCATTGCACAGGTAGCAACACACAAACACACAAGACCGCATACAAAACACGTCACCGTGGCTTTCTGATAGCGTTTAAATCCTCAGTGTTTGGAGTTATCAGCTAACGCTCGAAGGCTTTGACAGGAAGGTGTAAACGCTGTTAAACAGTGAAACTACAAACTAATTTAATTATGGGATTTCACCAACGCTGAGACGGACAGTACTGCACACACGGCCATGCTGTTGGTCACATCATTTTATAAAATGGGCCAAAAGACACCAACAGCACAGCTAAGAGGGTTAGCAACTTCAGTCAGCTGTTTGTCACCTCACTGGGAGAGGGTTACATCCCAACCTCTACGCGTTACTAGTATTCAAATGGATAAGGTAAAAAAAATACATTCAGCTAGGGGTGGGCGATATAAACGATATACGATAGAAACGATATAAATTTGGCCAACGATAGAGATTTTGACTATACCGCTCTATCGCGATAGCGCATGTTGATGATGTCATCAAGCTGTGCCTGTTTTGGTCAAAAGCATCGCAGCGGCTACAACCATTATCATCTGCAAATTATGCCGACAGTCACAGCAAAGAAATGAAGCACTGTTGAAATATGGGGAAAGCCAAAAACTGCGCTTCCTCCACTTCCCTAACATTGATTCATTAATGTTGAATTGTCTATCAGCTGCTCTGTTCCCATGTTGTTGCAGTATATTAATAACTAACCTCGTATTGTGGATGAATGATCTCAGTTGTTCTCCTGACTGAAGTTTGGCCCGTGTACAGCATCCTGCTATGCGATTGCATTTGTCCCTAACCACCAGAATCCCTCACGTTAACTTTTATCGAGTGGAAAAAAGTTAGCGTTCATCCTCCAGCTTCACTGTGCTAATGTTATGCTAACATAGCTGTGTCGCTAGCAATCACTTAGCACAACATTATATACCAGGTAGTCCAACTTCAGTAACCCTGCAAACATCACTGCTGTTTAGTTTTCTGTCTTCATTTATGTTGGAAGTAGCAGAGCTGTAGGTTTGAATTAGTTTCAAAAATCTCTCAGTCAGAACATGGTATGAAATGTTTAGGTGTAAACTAGCGAGCTAACTTCCTGCTAACTTCTAACTCCGTTAAATTTAATAAATTCTGTTTTCATGGATGCCTGGATGTTAAACTTAATTGTTACACCTGGTAAAGCAGCAACGCTGATGATTTAATTAAAGATGAAAGAATTTAGACCGTTTTTAACTCTCAGTGTTCGTTTGACTTTGGGACCTGAAGATTTCTGCAGCCAAAATCGGTTCGAGGTCAGTAAGCACAACCAGAATTCATACATAAGGCACACTCTCGATTTTTGAGAAAATTAAAGGATTTTAAGTGTGGAAAATACGTTATACAGAAGAAAAGAATATATCACGATATATATCGTTACCGCACATGCTTTAAATTATATCGCGATATGAATTTTAGGCCATATTGCCCAGCCCTACATTCAGCCACTGTGCAGCGGTTTGAAATGAACTGAAAGCATCCATAAGTGGTGGTAGTGATGGTAACGGTGTCATTGTACCAGCCCGTAGACGTGCAGCCTCAAGTGGCCGTTAGAGGAACTGCAGTTCAACGCTTCAGCTTAGCTTCAGCTTTCAGGACACGCTGAATACATTATTTTTCCATCTCTATCCAGAGGAATATATTTTTAAAAACTCTCTTTGAACTCAGAATCAATTCATTTATTGAGCTGACACATGTCATCAGTCTTTTCTGTTTTGTTCATGATGGAGATTGTTTAGTATCCCAGCCACTTCTCTTTTCTTTCATCAAGCAGCTCCAGATCAGAACAATCGCTCGGTTAGTTCCTGTGTTGAACGCAACGTGTGTTCTCTGCAGGAGCGCCAGAGGCAGTTGGAGAGCCTGGGCATTTCTCTGCAGTCGTCTGGTATCCGAGTGGTCGACGATAAGTGCTATCTGGTCAACCTCAACGCTGACCCTGCCCTCAACGAGCTGCTGGTCTACTACCTAAAAGTACCGAGAACTCACCATCCATCCTAAATACATCGAGTTGCTGCCATTTGATTGGCTGATTAGATGTTTGCATTAACAAACAGCAGATGTGCTCAGGTGCAGCTGTTTTGCTTGTGTTAGTATTCAGATTGTTAAGTGACCGTTGTCCTGTATCCAGGATCACACGCGCGTGGGTTCAGCCGACTCACAGGACATCCAGCTGTGTGGGATGGCCATCCAAGCAGAACACTGTGTCATTGACGTCACAGAGAGCCACGGCGTGGTGCTCACTCCTCACCGCAATGCTAAGTATGTAGCTAGCCCGTGACAAACGATACTGCAGAAGACCGGCTCATTGCAATGCTCACATTGTGCTCACAAAGCTGCGTTCAGTTTGAATTGGATTGCAGGTCAATCTCACAGCTGCAGACAACAGACTTTCCTGCAAAGTGCCTCAAATGTTAGCAGCAATGACGAGCACTGTGGAGCTGCCACCAAGCACTTTGGTGACAGCAGCTGTGTTCTGTTTAATAGCTTCATGTTTTTCCAGTGTTATTGTTTCCGTCCATGTTGGTTAGTGATCACATGCAGCAAACTCCAGTGATATGGACAGGCTATCAACTCTGCGCTGATTTTAGTTAAATCTGCATTTGTGTGACTGCTGATGTTAGACTGAGTGAATCCATCTAAGGAAAAGATGCCCTGGGTTTGCTCCATGTGCTTTGTAGTAGAGCACCAGGATACGCCAGGCCCGACTAAAATAAAATGTTTTTATGAGTTCAGAGCCGTGTGCTCTAACAATAATGAAACAACCTAAAACTATACTTAATATTTTTGGGAGAGTTCATTTGTTTCAGTAGATGCACATCAAATGTTTGCTTTGTGCTTTCTCTGCAGAACGTACGTGAACGGCACTGAGGTCGTGAATCCCGTGCAGCTTCACCATGGCGACAGGATCCTGTGGGGGAACAACCACTTTTTCAGGTGTGTGTTTGAACCTGGATCTGCGGCGTCGTATTTCTCACACCAACGTTTGTTACATGTGGTAACAAAGTGTTTCTCTTTCACTCTGCGACGCTTCCTCTTTGTCCGACTCGCTCTTTCCTCTGTGCGAATCAACACGCGAGCACAGGATCAACCTGACCAGGCAAAAGGTGCAAAAGGGGGGCGAGGATGAGGAGGATGCCGCGATGACAAAGCGTTCGAGCAGCGACTGTCTGGAGGTCGGCGAGCCGGACGCGTGCAGCGACGTGTCGAGCGAGAGGAGCTTCGGCTACGAGTTCGCCCAGGCCGAGGTCATGATGAAAGGCATGTGGAACAACGGTGAGTCAGAGTAACAGAGGGGCGAACGCTTTTTCAAAATGTTACCTTCAAATCGTAACATTGTTGTCAATGGTCAGCCATTTGTTAGATGAGCTAATAAAAGATGTTTGTTTTTTCATTTTTTGAAAAATTCTTTTTTATTTTTTGACCTAAAAGGAGAAAAAAATCTTGAAGCGTTTTGTTGATACCCTCACTTCAAACTTGGCAGGTGTGCTGCTGGGAAATGGAGTGAATGCAGAGTTTGAATGTAAAAATATAAATAATGTGAAGAACAGCCAAAGTCAGAGACAATAATGTGCCTTCACTGTCTTACTGGGAGGCAAAAGCAGTTCTGACAGGCTTTTATCTGTTAGTGGGGTCGATTTGGTTTGAGGTTTATCAGCGTTTGTGTGTCTGCAATGCTTCCAGCCAGAGACCACTGACTCTCACACTCACACCTACAGTGTGTCTCTAATCGAAAGCCAGAATAATCACAGTGTCTTCCCAATTATCCTCCCCGTGTCCTCCTCCAGACCCGTTGCAGTCAGTGTTGCAGACCCTGGAGAAGCAGCACCAGGAGGAGAAGCGCTGTGCTCTGGAGCGCCAGAAGCAGATGTATGAACAGGAGCTGCAGCAGCTCCGCCAGCGAGTCACCCCCGTGAAACCATCGGGCGTCCCAGGCAGTGCTACTGCAGCCGTGTTGTCAGCCAGCTCGAACAAACGTGTGCGTCGCTGGAGCGAGGACAGGTAGCGCTACCGCTGTTCTCTCTGTCGGATAGGTCCCCAAAGAGGAAATCCAGGAGCCTCTGCACAGTGTGGCTTACTGTCATCGTGTCTTTGTGTTACAGAGAGGCCATGATAACCCGCAGCCTGCGACGACTTAAAGAGCAGATCGTTCGGGCTAGGCTGTTGGCTCAGGAGGCCGGCTTCATTGCTGAGGAGCTCAACAAAAGGACGGAGTATCTGGTCACTCTGCAGATCCCGGCCGCCAACCTGGACGCCAACAGAAAGGTACAGCAGGGTGACGTCTGCTGCTTTAAAACAAACGTGGTACCTGTTAAAGAGAAGGTGACGATGAAGGCTTCACAGTTCGGTCGCAGCAACATTTGATGAGGAAAAGTGTTGAAATGATGTCTCAGTCCTCTTGGATTGAACTCGTAAAGCCGTAGCCGACTGTGAGGATGGAAATGCTGACAGGGTCACGTTTGTTAAAGCCGTGTTTGGTCTTCCTGTCGCCGCAGCGCGATGCAGTGCTGAGCGAGCCGGCCATCCAGGTGCGGCGTAAAGGTAAAGGGAAGCAGATCTGGGCTCTGGAGAAGATGGAGAACAGGCTGGTGGACATGAGGGAGCTCTACCAGGAGTGGAAGGAGCTGGACGAAGACAATCCAGTGAGTGGAGACACGAACTAGAACCACCACAAATAGGACGCAGCATGCATCAAAAACTGATGAAAGCCACGCAGCAGGAACGCTCATTAGTCAGAGTGAGGTAGAAGCTCGTTTGTGGGAAAGCTGGGAACAAAAAAACATAACATGTGAAACTGAGAAATATAAATGTTTTTGCAGAATTTTGAATTTGCTGACAACAGCAGACTACATGAAAGATGTGATTGAGGTTCAAGTTTTAACTGTCACTAAGTGGAACGTCTCGTGACCTAATAAGGTGACAATAACCCGAGTATTAGAGCCTGCGGCTCGCTCTGATGTCAGTGTGACAGCGCAGGCCAGTGGTGTCCAACTCCAGGCCTCGAGGGCCGCAGTCCTGCAGGTTTTAGGTGTCCTTGATCCAACAGGCTGATTTAAAGGCTAAATGACCTCCTCAACATGTCTTGAAGTTCTCCAGAGGCCTGGGAATGAACTAATCAGGTGTGATTCAGGTGTGTTGACCCAGGGAGAGATCTCAAACCTGAAGGACACCTCGAGGCCTCGAGGCCTGGAGTTGGCTAAGCCTGGTGTAGGCAGCTTAAAGGAGCAAAGTTCATCTTTCACTCAGTTTGTTGGAGTGAAATGAAACAGGAGTTCCCCCAGAAGAAGAAGAACGGGGGTAAGAGCAGGTTGGTGTTTTGATCTGCAGTTCGTCCAGTCTGCATGTTGAGGAGTGGTTTTCTCTCTCTGTGATTGTGATCTCTCTGTGATCTCTCTGCACCTGTGTGCAGATGTTTGGGTGCATGAGGGATTACACGTTCTCACTAACTCTTGCTTCCTTTTTCCCCGATCGAGGTGATGCGCTCCTATTTCAAACGTGCTGACCCATTTTTCGATGAGCAAGAGAATCACAGCCTGATCGGTGTGGCCAACGTCTTCCTGGCCTGTTTGTTCTACGATGTCAAACTGCAGTACGCGGTGCCCATCATCAACCAGAAGGGAGAGGTACGATTGTTTTGGGTTCACGCCGGCATCTCGCCGCCTCGTTTTCAGCCACAGCGGCCATGTTTTCCCTCTGATGAACTGGAAAAGTGTGAACTTACCTGCACAGCACCAAACAGACAGTTAGCAGCTAGCTGATGGTGCTGAAATGCCCGTGTGTGTTTCAGGTGGCAGGTCGGCTTCACGTCGAAGTGTGGCGTGGTATAGAGAGCTGTGAAGAGGAAGGTGGAGGCGGTCCTGACAAGCAGCTGAGCAGCACAGATGGAGATCCACATGAGCGCAGACTCCGCTGCGTGGTGAGAGGATTTCTTTAACAGGTCAAAGTCCAGCTCTGCAGAAACCCACCGTGCCCCTCCGCAACGCTGCTAGTCATAATGCCTCCTCTGCAGGACACGAAGTCATAATCCTGCCTGTTGTAGGCCTCCACCCAAAGCGAGTGTTTCTGCCCCGTATGATGGAGCCGGATGCGCTCGTGTGAAGTGCGGCAGGTTTACTTAACTTTAGCTTGTCTAAGGAGCTTGCAAAGAAAAGCGTCTGGACTTCTTTAAGTTGCTTGAAGACGTTTCACCTCTCATCCGAGAAGCTTCTTCAGTTCTAAGGTCAAATGGTGGAGAGTCCCAGATATAAACCTAGTGGGAGTTTCCCCCCCACAGAGGGACAAAAGGACCCCCTGATGATCCTCTAATCGCCTGAGCCAAGGTGTGAAACTGGGTGTGGGTCCCAATCAGCCAGGGTTTCGGATGAGCTCGTTGTGAAACCTGGCCCCACCTTATCATGCGAATTCCTGAGGTCAGATGGCCCAGGATGTGAGTGGGCGTTAAGGCGTCTGGGAAGGGAACTCAAAACTGGATTATAGATGGCAGACAGTTGGTGTCGTAAACCCCCGCCTCTGTTCAAAGATGGTCGCTCACAGTGGACATAGATGCTACTTTCACTCCTCTTTCAAACCATCTGTCCTCTCTGTCCAAAATGTGAACGTTGACATCCTTGAAAGAGTGACCTTTGACCTTTAGATGCAGATGGGCAGCTGAGTCTTGTCCTGTGGAGGTGGCTCTTCTGTGTTGTGCCATGCGCCTGTGAAGTGGCTGTTCGGTCTCTCCAATGTAGAGGTCTGGGCATTCCTCGCTGCACTGTACAGCAAACACCACGTTGTTAAGTCTGTGTTTTGGAGTTTTGTCTTTGGGTGAACCAGTTTGTGTCTGAGTGTGTTGCTGGGTCTGAAATGCAGCGGGATGTCGTGCTTGGAGAAAACTCTCCTGAGTTTCTCTGATACATACATGGGGATGATAATGTTGTTGACAATGTTGTCCATTTGACCTTAGAACTGAAGAAGCTTCTCGGATGAGAGGTGAAACGTCTTCAAGCAACTTAAAGAAGTCCAGACGCTTTTCGTTGCAAGCTCCTTTGACCACGATGACCTGGATGACTGAGAACCTTCACAGACTTAACTTTAGCTTAACTGCCTTCTGGTTGTGTTTTGTCATTGTGGGAAAAAGTCCTTTTCCCTCTGAGGTGCATTTCTGCTCATCTTAGGTGAAAATCCTCCAGGCCACCGGGCTTCCTCGCCACCTGTCCAACTTTGTCTTCTGCCAGTATCACTTCTGGGCGCAGGAGGAGCCGGTGTTCACCGCTCCAGAGGTGGCCTCTTCCAGCTCGGCGTCCGCCTCCAGAGACCCTCAGTGTACTGTAGTGTTTGACAGCACCAAGGTGGAGCGTTTCTGTGGTTAAGTAAAAGCTGTGATCAGCAGGTGAGTTGTCACTAACAGAAAACGTGCCTTGTGTCATCTTCAGGAATTATCTGTGCCGGTATCGGAAGATTTTGTGGAATTTCTGGCTGAGGGGGCGGTGGCCATCGAAGTGTACGGTCACATACAGGCTAACCATCGCAGGAATCTGGCACTGTGGGACCTGGGAGTGATCCAAGCCAAGACCAGATCCCTCAGAGAGAGGTGCATCAGTACGAGCGCATCTGCAGCAAA